>NW_008239544.1:2034605-2040593 GCF_000691975.1 Corvus brachyrhynchos
ACCACTCCTACACAGCTTGTGTATGTCCTTAACCCACAGATTCAAAAAACTGAGACGCAGCTGGCAGCAGCAGCAGTGGAAATGGTGCCGTGATGGCGTGAATACACAGCAGCACCAGCAGCAGGCAGGAGGCAGCCCCAGGGACCGTGGCACACCTGTGGGGTCATTCCCATGCCCATCTGCACCTTCCCCTGATGCTGGGGAGAGGTATTTAAACCCAACAAGGCTAGCCCTGGGTGGCCTGTTCTGGCTGACCCTGCCTGGGCAGGACAAGGGGATGAGCCAGGTGACCCGGTGTTTGAGCAATGGGAATGTCGGAGGCTGGCTCCTGTGTGCCTAGGCTGGGTGGGCCTCCACATGCACCAACACTCTCCACTACGAGATTTCATGGGAACATGTGGCAGCTAGAGGAACAGAGCAGACGCGAAACACTGCTGTGTACTCTGGGATGTGTCATGGCCTTTCAGCCTCCACTAGGGACACAACAGGGCAGAGCAGGTCCCGACCCATTATTGCTACCGTGGCTGTTTTCCCCTTCTGTTTTTACACACACAGTTTGTTCTCTCTCCCTTCCCTGGCAGGGACCCTCCCCCTAGAGCTGCTGTGGTTTTTAATAAGTATTTTTCAAGTAGCTGGCCGAGACCCCCGCAAGGATAATGAGGTCATTCGCACCACGGAATGCAAAGCCCTGCAAGCCTGTCCCGATTGTTGTCGCTCCCGGTGGACTCTGCCTACATTGCCTGTATTGTCGCTGCTCCTCATCCCAAACACAGCAGCATGCCCCGAGCAGTACCGGATGGGATCGGGCCGGGGTACGGCTCCCTGCCAACACGAGGGCCGAGAATTGTCACTGGAACCGCTCAGAAATAACCTTTAAGGCTTATTAAGATTCTACCGACGGAGACGTTGATCCCGTTTCCCCGTTCATGAATCCCATTCCCAGTTCAGGACCCGCCAGCCCTCCGCCTGCCCCGGGTTGAGGCTGAGCTGCGGCGAGAGCACACGGAAACCCCGCACCGCGGAGCTCCTTTCACCCCAATTCCCTCTCAGCCCCCACCTCCCCTGAGCCCCGCTCCTTTCACCCCAATTCCCTCTCAGCCCCCACCTCCCCTGAGCCCCGCTCCTTTCACCCCAATTCCCTCTCAGCCCCCACCTCCCCTGAGCCCCGCTCCTTTCACCCCAATTCCCTCTCAGCCCCCACCTCCCCTGAGCCCCGCTCCTTTCACCCCAATTCCCTCTCAGCCCCCACCTCCCCTGAGCCCCGCTCCTTTCACCCCAATTCCCTCTCAGCCCCCACCTCCCCTGAGCCCCGCTCCTTTCACCCCAATTCCCTCTCAGCCCCCACCTCCCCTGAGCCCCGCTCCTTTCACCCCAATTCCCTCTCAGCCCCCACCTCCCCTGAGCCCCGCTCCTTTCACCCCAATTCCCTCTCAGCCCCCACCTCCCCTGAGCCCCGCTCCTTTCACCCCAATTCCCTCTCAGCCCCCACCTCCCCTGAGCCCCGCTCCTTTCACCCCAATTCCCTCTCAGCCCCCACCTCCCCTGAGCCCCGCTCCTTTCACCCCAATTCCCTCTCAGCCCCCACCTCCCCTGAGCCCCGCTCCTTTCACCCCAATTCCCTCTCAGCCCCCACCTCCCCTGAGCCCCGCTCCTTTCACCCCAATTCCCTCTCAGCCCCCACCTCCCCTGAGCCCCGCTCCTTTCACCCCAATTCCCTCTCAGCCCCCACCTCCCCTGAGCCCCGCTCCTTTCACCCCAATTCCCTCTCAGCCCCCACCTCCCCTGAGCCCCGCTCCTTTCACCCCAATTCCCTCTCAGCCCCCACCTCCCCTGAGCCCCGCTCCTTTCACCCCAATTCCCTCTCAGCCCCCACCTCCCCTGAGCCCCGCTCCTTTCACCCCAATTCCCTCTCAGCCCCCACCTCCCCTGAGCCCCGCTCCTTTCACCCCAATTCCCTCTCAGCCCCCACCTCCCCTGAGCCCCGCTCCTTTCACCCCAATTCCCTCTCAGCCCCCACCTCCCCTGAGCCCCGCTCCTTTCACCCCAATTCCCTCTCAGCCCCCACCTCCCCTGAGCCCCGCTCCTTTCACCCCAATTCCCTCTCAGCCCCCACCTCCCCTGAGCCCCGCTCCTTTCACCCCAATTCCCTCTCAGCCCCCATCTCCCCTGAGCCCCGCTCCTTTCACCTCAATTCCCTCTCAGCGCCCGCCCACCACTGGCACAGGGTGCCCAGATAAGCGGTGGCTGCCACATCCCTGGAAGTGTCCAAGGCCAGGTTGGACGGGGCTTGGAGCAACCTGGGATAGTGGAAGGTGTCCCTGCCCATGACAGGGGGTGGAACTACATGAGCAGATGGGGAATCCTGGCTCAGGGCACCAGCAGGGCAGAGAAGACCTCGTTGTGTTCCACCACAGGACCAGCATCAGTGCCTGCTCTGGGATCAGGGACTGGTAGGCAGGGCTGGAAATGAGCCCTCCAGACTTGGTTCCAAGTGGCCATGGATGGCCCATGCACAGTGTTCAACTTGCTCTGCCAAGTGGTAACCATTCCTCCGTGTGCTGAACTCCAGTTTCAGTTCGGTTTGTGTCATCTCACAGACATCAGACCACAGTGCACTTCTGCCTGCTGATCCAAGAGCTGCCTTCTGCTCTGTACCCACTTGCCTCTTGCATTCTGATGTGTGACCAAATTACCCCTTGCTCTGCACTAAACCTCTCGCACACCACTTGAGTTGTGCAGGCTGACACAGTGCCCATGGCTCCTTCTGTAGCCTTTCCCAGAGCTCCAAGGTCCCCCTGCGCCATGAGCACTGGTAGCACACAGGTTCCCACTGCCATGAAGGGCCATGCCAGCTCTGCAGCTGGACGTTTGGCTGCATGAGCACCCACCAGCGTGTCTCACACACTACTGGGATGTGCCAGTGCAGCAGCTGCTGCACTAGCTGCTTGTGCATTCGTGTAAGTACAAGCAAGACCTTATTTGGCTCCTCTGTGTGAAACAGGGATCACAGCACTTGTTTTGCAGAGGGGCCCTCCAGCTTGGTTCATGACTATAAAGTGGTTTGAGCTCCTGTGATGGAAGGTACTGGAGATGGACAAAGGGGCACCAACAGCCTAAAGCTGACAGAGGCCCAAACAGTGATCTCACCCAGATGCACTGTGTTTGCTAATTCAAGTGTGTAATCAGCACACACGGGCAACATGTTGGCTTGGGCTGTGTCACACACAGCAGCTCAGAACGCTCTCCCTGCGAGCTCATGCTCCCCAAGAGAGGTGATTGGCATCTGTGCAGCCACCGAGGCTGGGCGATGTGCAGGGGAGGATGGAGCTGGTGGTGGCAGGATCACAAGATGGGTGTCGTTGACACACAGCCATGGCATAGAGAACATGCAAACCTCCTTCCTCCCCACCCCCTCTGCCCGCTAGCTCTCCTGAATGAAGTCCCAGCTTTGTTTTTCTGATTTCCATTTTGTATCCTAAAATATTCACTCCAAGTTCCGCTTGACAGACATGCCTAATCTAATCTCCATGTCTGCTTTCTAATTTTCGCAGCCAGGATAAAACAAATTGGCTGGCGTTAATTGCCTGTGCAGCGGCCTGGAGCTCTGAGCCGTGATTTACGAGCTCGGAGCAGGCGCTCTGCAACACATTTTTCTTAATTTATTTTTAATGAGTCTCTCAATTAATTTTCTTGGAAACATCTTAATGATGTTGGAGGCGGGTGTTAATGAGGTTTGTAGCAGCACCTCATTTTGCATATTTTAAAGTACTGAATGGCATGAAGCAAACTCCTGGTCCTAAAACAGAAAAAAACCTTAAGGCTGGAGAGGACTCCTGGGCTGACATTGCTGCCCTGGCTGAGGGTGAGGTGCCTTGTGGGCTAGCTGGTGATTGTGAACATTGTGAGGCTGAAGCTGGCTGAGCCCACAGGGATAGCGGGACCATGGTAGCATAGGGATGCCAAGGGGCCGCGCTGGGCCATGGTTGGTGGCCAGACACTTCTTAACAGATGGAATGAAAGCCTGGACACAGCACCTGGGCACTGAGAACCCTGTGCTGGCATGCCCCATGTTGTGGGCACCTCATTGCCTGCACACCCCCAGCCAGACCTTTTGGGCTGGAGCTCTCCAAGACACAGGACTGGGCTGCCTTGGGCTGAGGGCTGCAGGGTGCTCTGAGGTGTCTCTGCTGGCCCACGGGGTCACCGGTAATTGCTGATGCATGTGCCAGCAAGAGGCAGCAGCTGGATCGCCTTTGTTTTCTCACAGCATGTCAGTCTTCATTAAACTGGAGGGGAATGAGAAAGGATTCACTTTTGTCCTAGCCTGAACACGGCAGCTGTTTAATTTCAATTAAGGTGGCACTGAAAAGAGTAACATTACGGTAGTAATTAAAGTGAGACAACTCCCTCCCCCTGTGCTCACACAGCAGAGGGGCCAGTTTGACCTCCCCATCCTCCCAGCACCAGCTGAGTATGGGCAGGCAGCTGTGGGTCAGGGCTGTGAGGCTGCCCCACATACTCATAAGGAGCTGGAGCAGCGTCGAGCCCTTCAAGGCAGGCGCTGCCTGCAGCTCAGCACAGTGTGGCACATCTGTGGTACAGAGCAGCATTGCCTGTGGCACCGTGCAACATGGCACAGCACAGCACACATGGCATGAGGCTTTGTCCCATAAAGGCTCTGTGTGCTGTGGATGTTCTGTGCTCTGACTGTCGCTGCCTGAACAAGACTGAAATCTGCAGGGAAATTTTTATTTCCTTGCACTGCAGAAATTGTGGCCAAATTCAGTTGTGTTCTGGACAGTGGGGGATTCAGCAACCCTGCTCACAGGACTGTTGGTGCTGTGCCTGCTCCCATCACCTGTGACTGTGACCCGCTGGTGGAGCAGGTCGTCATGGCAACTGATGATTTCTATTATGGTACATCTGTGTTCAGCTTCTGGGCCCAGTTTGGCCTTGGAAATTTCCAGTTAAAACACTTTCCTATGAAACTGCACTGAGCATTGGCAAGGGACCACACACAGCCCAGGGAGTCCCATGTCACTAGCACAGGCCAGCAGCAGGTCTGTTCTTGCACCATCACTGTGCATCCACAGTCAAGGGACCATCAGCACCCAGAGACCCGCTTCGATCCGAGTACCTGGGCACTGTGGGGTGGCCCCAGGCAGGGCGGGACAACCGGACTCATGCACTCTCAACCGCCCCTGTCCACAGCCTCCCCTGGACACTCAGCCTCCCCAGGGGCCTGTGGCCCATGGCCCTGTCAGGATGTGCCCCGGCAGCGGGTCCCCCCAGCCCTGCCCCTTGCGTGGGTTGTGGACCACAGGGCACAGCCCTGAGCCCAGCACCGCTGCCACCCCCACTGTCACCTGGCCCTGGCCACAGGCCAGTGGTGTGTCCTGGGGCTGGCCACAGATTGAGTATGGCCTGAGGACAGTGCAGGGGCAGCATGAGGGTGGCAAGGCCCTGCCCTGACACAAGGGTGCCACCATGTCCTGGACCAGTTCTGAGGACAATGCCCAGGACCTGGTGACCTCATAGTGGCATATGGGGTAGTGTCACAGGGCATGCCAAGGACACAAGATGGTGAGGAGCATGGAACAGGAAGGCTGCGGTGAGGACTGTGGGCAGCAGTAGGACCAGGTGCTGCTGAGGAGACGGCCACAGCCCCAGACAGCTCTGCCCTGCTTTTCCAGGAGCCCCAGGCTAGGCCTCTCCTGCTGGCAACGGGTGCTCCTCAGATGGGGAGTGGCAGTGCCAAAACCATGGGATGGTGGGGCTGCCCCAGGCAGGGCTGAGTGACATTCGTGGGACTGAGGGTTGTCTGGGACCGTGGGAAAGGTTATGGTCCTTCCAACAGTGAGAGAGTGGCCAAAATTCAGCACATCCGGCAAGGTTCCTGCGCTTCAGGGCCAGCCTGAAGGTTCCTGTAGAGGTCTGCCAGGGGCAAAGGAGACAACACCAGAGCAGAACAGCTCCATCCAGCAGCTT
>NW_008239544.1:2040673-2052431 GCF_000691975.1 Corvus brachyrhynchos
GCGCGCGCGGGGGGCCACAGGGGGCCCCAGCCAGCTCTAGCCTGCACCACCAGACACCTCTTCCCCAAGGCCTGGGGAGGGCATGAGGGCTCAAGGGTGTCCAGTCCTGCTGTGGCTGCACTGGTCCCACTGCCACCATTTCCCACAGTGGCCACAGTTCACTGCAGTGCTGAGGGCCAGCAGTGTCAGGGGCTTGGCTATTCATGGGACCAAAGGAACCGTCAGAACATGCACACACATGGGGTAGTGCTGCCTGGTGGGGAAGGGCTGCACCCACCCATTGGCAGCACAGTCCATTGCTGCTCTGCACAAAACTAGGACTGCCAGCACTGTCCAGCCCCAGTGCCTACCCAGACAGGAGCTGCAAGATGGGTTGGCCACAGTGGCAAGCTGGACAGATGCTGCTCATGCCATGTCCTAGGGTGCTGGAGCCACATTACCATTGGTGCTGGAGCCACAATATGGGGAGCCCAGAGCATGCCAGGACACACAGCAGCAAGATCTGGACCCAACTCAGGTGCTGGCCACAATACAGGCATTGCAGCTGGACCTGGACTTCTGCAGGGGCACAAACCACAAACGACTGGTCCAGCTGCAGGAGCAGGAGTGTGCAGTGGAGCAGGAGCAGCAGGACTTGGTCATTCTGATGCAGCAGTTCCAGGCACTGATGGGCAAGGTACAAGTGCTGGGCACAACAGCCATAGACCAAGCTGCATGTGTTCCCCACTGCCACTCCACCACAGGCTAGGCACCATGCCTGCCCCACAGCCTGTGCAAGCCTGGTGACCCCCCAGGGGAGGGTAGAGGACATCCTGCCAGTCACACATGGCTCTAACACCACCTGTACAGAGCAGCCTAGCCACAAGGCAAGCCTGACTACAGCCCAGTCCACCTAGCTGAGCAGAGCTAGAAGAATGCAGATCCCAACAGCCCCACTGACACCCTGGGCACCGTCCCAGGGCTGGTGGCACTGCTGCAGCCCACAGCCTCGCCAATGAGCTGGGATCACCACTCTCCCTGTGCCTGTGCTCTGTCACTGGTCAGGGACAACAGGGATGGCTTTCCAGGCCTGCTGGGTGTCCAACAGATACTGCCACAACAGGGAGGGCACTGTGGAGACTGTACAGAAAGGAGAGGGCCAGGAGCCAGCAGCCTTCCTGCCTCCCACCTGGTGCAGGCCAGACTCCTCTGTCACAGGCCCTCCCCAACAGCCCATTGTCCATGGGTTGTTCCAAGAAGGCTCCTTCTGTAGCCTCAGCTCTACACAGCAGGGGCACAGGGTGATTCCAGACCCTTGCTGGGTACTCACAGGTCAGTGATGCACCCCTCCACCTGAAGGACCAGGCGGTGCAGACAGAGATCACCTCCTACCTGGCTGCCCAGAGCCATTTTGACACCAGTCACGATATCCCAGAGGAGCACAGAGAGCTGCTCAAGGTCAGCAGCCAGCAGCCTCCCAGCCACTGCACCAAGCCTAGGGCAAGCAGACAGGGGGGCACAGGAGCCAGGACAGCCATGCTGCAGGGCTGACCCCTGCTCCACTTCCCCCAGAAGCCCTGGGACAGGGTAGGAGGCAGCAATGCCAGCCTGCCCCCACCACCTCACGCAGCCGGGCACTGGCCAGCCCTGAGTGTCCTGCAGACAGGACAGAGGGCAGCTGTGCCTGTGCTCAGGGACACACAGCAGAAGGCCAACCCACCAATGCACTTCTCTGCAGCTGGGGACACAGGAGCAGAGTCAAGGCCCGCAGCACAGCCCAGCCTGGCTGCAGGAGCAGCTGGGAGCCACCCAGCCCCAGGAACAGCAGAGTCTGCAGCAGCTGAGCAGAGCCAATGAGGCCATCCAAGGTCTGCACCGAAAAGTGGCAGAGCTGCAGCAACAGGTGAGGGCAAGGCAGGACAGAACAGGGATGCAGCCTCAGTGCCAGACACCTCTCCAGGAGAGGCTCAGCCATGGCCAACTACCCTCCCTGCCCCACAGCTTTGCTGGCAGGTGCAGGACATAGACAACCTCCAGGCAGAGCTGGCCGAAGCCCGTCAAGAGAGCACCAAGCAGGCAGAAAAGATTGCAGCCTACATGACACACAGGCAGCAGCTTCATCTAGAGCTGAGGAAGATGCAGAGCTTCAAGAAGCAGAGCAAACAGGAGGTAAGGATGTCTCAAGTCTTCCTGTGAAAAACCAGGAGTCTGTGCTCAGCCTGTGTCTCTCACTGTGCCATGGGCAGACCTACTCCCTCCAGGAGAGGCTGCAGGAGCTGAGCAGCCTAGCCCAACACTGGCAGCAGCTACACCTGGACAGTGAGCGAACTCTGGCTCTGCGAGAAGAGGAGCTGGTTGTCTGCAAGGTGGAGCTGGCATTCCTTAAGGAAGAGCTCAGCAAGCTGACAGTGCAGATGCAAGATACAAACAGGCATTCAAGACACACTGGGCAGGAGGAGATGCAGGAGGAGAACCCGTACCTAATGTTCAGAGCACCTGAGCAGCCCCACAAGTGTGAGCAGCTGAAAAAGTGAGCAGAATTCCTGGCACAGCCTGGCCTGAAACAGGGCTGGGCTGATGGTCCCAGGTGTGCAGGGACAGCTGGGCACCAGCTGCCTGTCCAGGGCATAGGCTGTGGGAGAACTGCCTTTGCAGGAGTATGGGCCAGGCTTGAAACAGGGACAGGCTGTATCTGCCCCCGCAGGTCACTTTAATTTTCTGCCCTGTTCCAGGCTCTACAGGGCAACAACCTAACAGCACCAGCCCTGCATGATTCTGCAGCGCTACCTCCACCCAACACCCACCTCCAGGACAAGAAGCGGCGCAAGACAAAGCAAGGATTAGACTGACAACCTTTACACAAATAAAATTCTTTCTGTTCTGTAGCAAAATTAGTGCCAAGCACCAAAGCCTTCCAGGGCCACAAGCTGTAGAGACCTCAGAATACATTGATCAGGGCAACTGGGCACTACCTTAAGTCTCAAAGCAACAGGTCGTGCGTTCTTAGAGACCAAAGCGGGCTGGGGTGCGTCGTGGTGTCAGGGGCTCCCCCTGCTCCTTTCGCCCAGGGGTATAGATTTTTGTAGATCTGTCAAAGAGGACAAGGGTGATTAATGGCAAATGCAACCTTTTCCTGCACCAGAACTCCCACAGGGAAGCTGAGATACTCCACACAGGCAAGCCATGGGCAGGCAAGGCTATCACCCACCTTGCACTGCCCAGTGGGTTTCGGCGCTCCTGCTCCTCCCGACGGGCACGCAACTGCTCCTCTGCTAAAGCCATTTCCTCCTCCATGGCAGACACTTCCTCCTTGGCACGGCGGCGGTTCTCCTGGAGCAAGGCAGCAGCAGGTCAGGGACAGGAGAGGAATGGCAGCAGCAGACTCCCTGCAGGCCCACAAGCTTGCTCCCTCCATGTCAGAACACACACATACAGCAGCAGAACGGACATGCAGAGGGCCTGCTGTTTGCCAGCTCATCCAGGACAGAATACTTACCTGGCGTGACTTGCCAGCATGTTTGATACTGTAGAACATGGGGCCCAGCTCTGCCAGCCACTCTCCATCCACAGCAGTGACACACTGCATGTATTCCTGCAGGGACAGAAAGATCAGGATAGCAGGATGGCACCCTTGGGGCCTGGGCACCATTCCTAGAGCCATAGCAGCTCCCTTCCTCCCCCACTTGCTGACAGCACTTCTCAGGCTGGGACCATACCCCTTCCAGACAACTCCTCCTGGCCTCAGAAGCTGCTATGGGTTGGATTTGGTGAGACCACAAGGAGGATCAAACATATCCCACAGAGGCCAGAGAAAAATAATGGGGGAAGGGACAAACAGATGACACAGACATGCCTAGTTGGTATAGATGGGAAAGGCTGAGATCTGCCACTCAGATCTCAGCCTCACAGCAAAGTCCTCCCATCTCCCTTGGAGCACTCACCACCCTTCCTGCTAGTCCTCAGCTCAAGCTCACCTTGGTAGTCATAACCAATTCATGGTACACAATGTAGTCTGGTGTGTAGCCCATACCAAACAGAGAGCTTGTGGGGTGTAGGTGGCAGGGCATGCCTGTGCGGATGTTCACATACTCCCCAATACCCTGCAAAGACAAGTTTGCTTAGTCTACCTGTTGCCAGGCAGGGCCTTGCAGCCCCCAGGCAGCTCAGACACCTCTCACCTTCAGCTTTGCAGCCTGATGGAAATACGCAGCACAGATGCACTTCCTGACAACATCCCAGTCTGTACCACAGGATGCCAGGCTCATTCGCTGCTGCACCATAATGTCCTTGAGCTGGGCACGCACCTCCCGCACCTGCAAAGGTGTGTGCTGGTCAGATCCCTCTTCTGCATAAGGCTCTCTCCCCCGGCTTCATGACCACAGCCTCACCTTCCGCATGGCCTTGGCATGGATGAAGTGCTGATTGCACCACAGGGTAGAATAGCTGTTGTTCTTCCACTGCAGGTAAACATTCAGGTAAGTCAAGTGATCGCTCTCTGGAACAGCAAATTTCTCCCGCACTTGGTCACTCTCCTCCTCTCGGCCCTGAAGGGTAAGCAAAGGACACAGGTTAGTCAAAGGGCAGGGAAGGGCCCTGAGCTGCTGGAACAGGAGCATCTTGTACCTTAGGCCGGTAAAAGATGGCAGGAACAGACAACATGGAGACAACGAGCAAGATCTCAGAGCTGCAACCCATGTCACAGGAGACAATGAGCATTTTGGACAGTGCAGGGTCCAGTGGGAACTCCACCATGAGACGTCCTGTAGAGGTCAGACCACCTGTAGGAACAGAACAGCAATCACTGATCAGCAGCTGGGCAGGCCCCAGTTCCATGGGCTGGCAACTTACCCCAGCAGCCAATACCTGTGTTATCCAGGGCCCCCAGGATCCACAGCTGGTACATGGAGTTCAGCATATTGTCCTCGGGGGGTGGATCCATGAAGTGGAACTGCAGCAGGTCCTGCACACCCAGGGACTTGAGCAAGAGCACTACATTGGCAAGGTTGGTGCGCTGGATCTCAGGCACCGTGGTCGTCAGCAGCTCATTCTTGTAGGCACTCTGGGTGTAGAGCCTGGGAAGAGATGCCAAGAGCATGCTCCTCCTGTTCCTGCCACTGTGTTCCTTGCAGACTTGCCAGCCTCTGCCCAGCCCAGCCCAGCATGGTACAGGGCAGCAACCCTGCACCCAGCAGCAGGACCTGGGGAGGCACTTCTACCCCAGCCAAAGTGGGGTGTCCCCAGCACAATGGGGTGTCTGGGCTGCAGCACAGCACATGACCAAGCACAGCCCTTCCCTGGTCTCACAGCATAGCCTGGGAAAGGCTTTTGACTTGGCTCTTATCCTGATGGCATCCAGGGCAGACGAGCCACCAGTGAAGATGGGCACAGGAAGAAAGTGGAGCACATCCTTTTCTCTGCAGAAGCACTGGGTCCAAAGGCAGCCTTCAGGCCTGCCTACTGCCCACATCCCCCCAAAGTTCAAGATAATGAACAGCTCCAGTGAGAAAAAAATATACATAACCTGATGCCAAGCTGAGGCTACAACAGGAACAGGAACACCAGTGATGTGCCTACCTGAAGCAGTGGCCTGGCCCTGTCCGGCCAGCTCGGCCGGCCCTCTGATTGGCATTGGCCTGACTGATGGGGTAGATCTGCAGTGCATCCATGCCTATACGGGGGTTGAAAACCTTCAGGACACAAGAAGATCAGACAGAAGTAAGAGGAAGGCTGGATCATGACCTCAGAACTCCCTCAACCTACCCCAGAAAGCAGAGACAAAGCACAGGAAACCCAGGCTCACCTTCAACTTGCAGTAGCCAGAGTCTATGACAAACATGATACCATCCACTGTCAGTGATGTCTCTGCAATGTTAGTGGCAACGATGCACTTCCTGACCCCATCAGGAGCCTGCAAGCACACTACACATCAGTCACACCCCTGGGCATGGCTCTGCTCCACTGTGGAGGAGCGCAGAGCAGCAGAGGGACAGGGATGACTCTTGGGAAGTGGAGTGGGGTACATGCTTTCTCTCACCCTCCACATGCAATACAGAGGTATATCTGCACTTCTCACTCTGCTCTGCACTGCCTCCTGCTCCAGTTTTCCCTGTCCCCACCCTAATCACAAAGCACACATCAGCACCTTCTGGAAGATTTTGGCCTGCAAGTCCGAGGGCAGCTGAGAGTAGATTGGCAGTACAGCAAGAGCAGGCGCCTTCTCCAGCTCCTCAAGGTGCTCCACAATTTGCTCTGAGGTCACCTAGAAACAAAGAGGGGTGAAAACATCAGACTGAAACAACAAGGGGATAGGACAGTGCCTGCCCTTTCAACTCACCTCGATATCCTCCTGGCCAGGCATGAAGACGAGGATGTCTCCAGGAGCACCAGACAAGTGGACCTGCAAGGCTTGTTTCACTGCAGCCTCCACATAATCCTCCTGTGGGGTCTGAACGGTACAGCCCAGGTTAATCTGGACCAATATCCTTACCTGCCTTATCTTAAAATGATTCTTGAACAACGATTTGTAATGCCTTGTCCTGTGTCCTGTCCTGTAGCACACCACAGCCACTCCTACCCTGTCCTGTGTGTCCCCCTCAGAGTGCAGCACACCTACTACACAACCCCCTCCTGCCAACAGAATTTCAATCCACAAGCTTGACTATACCTTGCTGAAAAGAATATCCACAGGGAAAGTGCGCCCAGGAATGTGGAAAATGGGAACATTCCCGAAGAAGGAGGCAAACTTATCTGCATCCATGGTGGCTGAAGTGACAACAAGCTTCAGATCCGAGCGGCGGGCGACCACCTAGAAAGCAGATGAAAGGAGCAGTATGGAAGGGGCATTCATGCATGGCTGTGGGCTGTTTTCATTCATACTGAGACAATGGCACAGGACAGAGCTTCTGCTGTACTCCAGAGGCACTGGCTGTGCGTGCCAGCGAACACTGATGCTGTATGGCCAGCACCATTAAGAAGGCCTGCAGGTGCAGGAAACCTTAAGCCAGCAAAGCCCTCTGTATCAGTAGTTCTGACATTCAGCCAGCAAGACTCTGGTAGCACTACAGGAGACTTAACCCCCCAGAACCAGGGACCAGGATGCTGGAGCAGTCAAGTGCAGACAGAGATGTGGCAGCTCTGCTTCTCTCTCCTAGTCCTGGCAGAGAAGGGCTGTCCCAGTTCATGTGCCCCATCCTGCTGTCCTCTAGCCCAGGATCACACACACCTCCCGAAGCAGCCCGAACAGCACATCAGTGTTGAGTGAGCGCTCATGTGCCTCATCCATGATGATAGCACTGTAGTTGTCCAAGTCGGCCTCCCGCAGTGACTCTCGGAGCAGGATCCCATCTGTCATGTACTTGATCACTGTGTTCTCAGATGTGCAGTCCTCAAAGCGGATGGCATAGCCTACCTAGGAGGGCAGAGATACCAGGAAGTCTTCCAACAGTCCCATGCACTCACTGTCATTGGGTGGCACCCCTGCACTCCCTACCAAACTCACCTCCTCCCCCAGACGCACGCCCATCTCCTCACTGACTCGCTTGGCCACAGACATGGCAGCCACTCTGCGGGGCTGTGTGCAGCCGATCATGCCGTAATCAGTGTAGCCATCCTCATGGAGATACTGCGTCAGCTGAGTTGTCTTCCCGCTCCCCGTCTCCCCCACCACGATCACAATGCTGTTGTCTCTGAGGAAAAGGAAGAAGTATTTCTTCATACACCTTCAAAGAAGGGCTTTTGTGTTCTCTAGCTAAGCATCATCCTACTCAGGTGGGAGAGCTGAGCAAACAAAGTAGTGGGTTTGTTTCCTGAGAGTACAGCTTCCCAGCAGTCATGATTCTGCAATTCCTCAACTGAGTTCCCAAACATAGGCCAATGCCCTGGAGATGCCGTGGCAGCCATACCTGAGGATGGAGAGCAGTTCCTGCTGTACAGCAAAGATGGGCAGGTATTGTCTCTGCTCCAGGATTGATTTCTTCTTGGCAAACTCACTGCTGGCTTCACTTTTTTCTTTCATGTGTTCAGCAAACTTCTGCTCAGTTCTAAGGAAACACCACAAGTCCTGAAACTGCCTCTCCACACACTTCGCTATGCCCATAGCCCCCATTACCAGCTGAGCAAAGTAATTCAGAGCAAGCCCCTACTTGTAATCCACTTTTCCATCTTCTGTCACCATCTCATCCTTCTCCTCCTCTTTCTTGATCCCCATAATGTCTCCCAGTTTGGTGCCTGCCAGCTCCCAGTGCTTGTGCTGAGCCTGGAAGGAGAGAGAACAGCACAACTTTGCCACAGCAAGCACAGACAAAATTCTTCCCCAATCCTACTCATAAGACTAGGAAAAGGATATTAGTCCCACAATTCCCCAAAGCAGAATGTACACTCCACTCCTACATCAGGTTCCCCTCTTCCAAATGAACTGGAGCAGAGCTTAAGACACCAGGATGGATACAGAGACTCCAGGCACAGGATTACAAACTGCCTCCTAAGACAATAGTTCTAGCTGCTGGCCCTTCTATTAGATTTGAACTTAAACCTACACAGATGTGAACCAGAGATAATCTTCCTGCCTTTGCCAGGTGCTCACAGGCTTCCCTCCCACCTCTGCTATCAGTTTAGCTACCAGCACCATTCCACTCATAGTATAAGTAGCTCAAATCCAGCCCAGTTTCAGTGTACAAGGAACACATCTGTACTTTCCCCACAGCTATTATGTGAGCTTTAGAGAAAGTCCCTAGAAAATACCCCCAAAAACTAATCTTACCCCATACTCCTCCTCCTCACAACTCTTCTGCTCAGACATGACAAGGTACATCCTGCTGCCATACTGCTGCCTGCTGACTGTCCCCAAGCTACCTGGCATTCTTCCATCTGCTTCCTTCTCCCATAATCTGTATGTCCAAGTACACAGTGATTCATGTCCCAGGCAGTGCCCAAGAAAATGACATCACAGCAGCTGCTATGAGGCAATGTAGTAAGCTGGGCTCTCAGATGTCCCAAGTCACAAAAATATGAACTCCTTATCATCACTGCTGCCAAAGCCTGAATGCTGCAGAGTCCAAACAAGGCTGTGAGGAACTATGTAACATGTACAGTGGGCAGTAAGCCAAAGGGCTGCAGCATACCCTCTTACGCTCCTTTTGCTCCCTGTGCTTGCGCACCAACTGGCTGCCTTTCCGAGCTATGATGGCCAAATCCGAGGTGGCATCCTTCACAGGGATGACTGGCTCTGGCTGGAGGGAAAAGGCACTGCTTTACTAAAAAGGCCTCACGTGTATGGGGCTCTCTGCCATCAGTGCCTTCAGCCACAGTCTCTACCTGCTTGGTGAAGACAATCCTTCCATCTAGGAAGGGGGGCACTAGATTGTGCACCAACAAATGCACTTTAGCAGAGTTATCCTCCTCAAAATCTTCGTCCACTTCAATCCGATGGACCACACCACTGGTCAGCATGCGATTTGTCTCCCAGCGCTCATTATCCTGCAGGAAACAACACATCAGAAACACAGAAAGCCCCAGAGATCACACCAGAACACCAAGCATGGGCCTGGGCTCTGCACTGGTAACAGGATGGTTCAAATCCAGTGAGCCTGAAAGTAAGCACAAGGGAAGGAACAGTAATTGGAAGCAGAAGAGTACAGGAAACTGCCCATGTGAAGCAACAGGACTGCCTCCAAGGAAATGCATGATAGATATTGCCTGCAAGGCACTCAGAATACATCAGGAAGCCTGGACACAGTCCTGCTCATGTAAAGAGAGCAGCTGCCCCCAGCATCCATTGGGCCAACAGCAGATAACCCCAGTAATGTATCTTGCACTCAGAACAGCAGGAGCATGGTTCTCTGCACTCCTGCTGCCCTGGACACTGCAATCCACCAGCCACTCCAACTGGGAATTCTGCCCATGCAGGAGTTTCAGGGCTGGATTTGCCAGGAGAACTCAACCACAATTTCCCTGTGAGCAGTCCTTCAGCCTGGCCCGAGAGTGTCCTTCTTCACCTGAGAGCAAGGACTCAACAAGTGGATCTTTCAAGGGCAGCCAACCCTGTGTCCTGGCCCTACCTCATTGATCTGCCGCCGCTGTGCTGAGATCCGCTTCTGCCTCTGCTTGTGCAAGTGCTGCTCACGCTTCTTCACATACTCCTCAGAGGAGTAAGCCAAAGGGTTGTGAAACTCATCATAGCCCTCATCCATCATGTACCAGTCTCGGTCAGCTTGCTGGGAAGGGAGAGGTGCAGCACTGAGCACTGTCAATTCCCCACAGCCTGGTGGCCCCAAGGCCCTGGCCTGCACCAGACTCTCACCCGCTGGTCATCCTCCCACTGCTGCCGCTCCTCCTCCGTCTCAAAGGCGATGCCCTCCTCCCCTTCCGTGCGTCGCCCTGGGGTGAGCCAGATGGTCCAGAATGTTCCCAAGGAAACCCCAACTCTGTGCCACAGGAAAGGGGATTCCACACTGCCCACCCTGGGCAGCTCAGCCCAGATTCCTCACCTTTCCCTCGGGACAGGCGTGGCGTGGCCCCCAGGTGCCTCCGGTCATCAGCCCATTCATTGTATTTGTATGATGGGGTGGGCAATGGCGTCTTATCAGAGTACCGGCTCCTCACAGACCTGAAAACAAAGCAGATGGGAGGAACTGGTGCCCACAGCCAGGTACTTCTCATATGCATACAGTCCCCTTTCTGCAGCTCACAGGACAGCCTCAGACACTGGTACCTGTCCCGCTCCCGTCGGTCCGTGTCCCGCAGTGATGACACTCGGTGGCTACGCTCTGAGTCTCGATAGGAAGGTGCAGGAGATGGAGATTCCCACTGCGAGCGACGGGCATTGCTGTAGCCACCATCATCTTCCTCCCAGCTGGAGCGGGATGGTGTGGCTGCATCTGCCAGAAGAGATGGGGTTTGATACCTGTTGTTCAAACAGTGGCCCTGGAGCCACCTAACACCTTCTAAGAAAGGAGCATGGAGAGAGGGTACCCACTGGTCCTCCCTCTAAGAGAAGGAGCTGACCCAGTGATTCCAAGGAATTTCCAAAGGATCACATTTCCACCACACAGACCCAGAACAGACCCTATCGTGCAGAGATCTGCCAGATTTTCAGACGCACAGAGCTGGTACATTGCTCCCACACCCAGGTCGAGCTGGGAGTTTATGCTTGCCTGAACCACAAACATTAAAAGGTACAGGCTTTTCTACCACCCCTGTCCTGCAAAAATAGCAGGAAGCATAAAAAATCTCCAAGCCCCTCCCTGTTAGGCCTCACACAAGAGCTCTACCGGGTCCTACTCTCACCTTTGGGCCGATGTCGGGGGCTTTCAGGTTCACTCCTCCTGCCACTCCGTTCTGAGGAGCCATCCCTCTCTGATCTGCTGTGATGACTCCTGTCCCGCTCCTCTGCAAAAAGAAAATAGGATCAGGTGCCTACTGCACAAACAGGCTTCCCAAGCCTGCTGCAGAAATCACCACAAACATTAATAAAGACTACAAACAGGCCAAAGGACAAGCCCAGAACCAAACCAAGAAGCATCACAAAGGTCTCTGAGCAATTACCACGGTCTCGTTTACGATCGTGGTCCCGATCCCTACTGCGTTCCTTCTTTCGTTCCTTCTCCTCCTTAGAGGAGGCAAAGACTCCATGTTCCCGACGCTCCCTCTCCCGCTGCCGGCTGCGTTCCCAGAACTCCTCGCTGACACCCCCTGTGTAGGAAGGTGTCTCCACGTGGACAGAGCGGTAATGTCTGTGCAGGCAGAGCAGAGAGAAGAAATGTTCAGAAGTGCCGAGCAACAG
>NW_008239544.1:2053311-2060659 GCF_000691975.1 Corvus brachyrhynchos
CGGAGAGCCCCTCAGAGCCCGTACGGCCCCGGACCCTCCGGCCAACGCCCGCCGAAAGCCCTGCAGGCGACCACACGCTCATCCCCGGTAGATGGGCCCGTGCAGCGACGGGCACAGAGACCCTGCACGGACGGAGGGACAGACAGACAGACAGACGCGCACACACGCACACACCCTGCAGCCTGGCGCGCAACAGTTTTATTCCCTCATGGTTCTGCCTCAGCCAGCTGCCACTGTCTCCTTCACCCAGGCCACGACATGCTTCACGTCCACGCCGTACTTTGCAGCTGTGCAGGTCTTGTCATAGCTGACGATGCCACCTGCGTACCAGGTGTCGTCATCGGGATCCTGCACGGCAAAGGCTCCGCCTGCATCCGCGTAGCAGGGGTCCTCCCGCAGCTCACTCATGCCCACGCAGAAGGTGTCATTGCCAAGCATGGGCTGGACCCAGTAGGACACATCCTGCGCACTGTAGTATTCCCAGCACTGCTCACTCTCGGCCACTAGCAGCATCACGTACTTCATTCAGCCTGTCGGGAAAGCTAAAGGTGGCACTGCAGCCCCAGCCTGAGATGTAGCCCACCTGTCCTGGGTGCACATAGCCCTTCTGGGCCAGGCAGATGCGCTTCACCTCCTCGCCAAGAAGCACCTTCTGCTTCAGCTTCAGCAAGGCCAGGTCCACAGCCTGTGGGTAGCTGGGGTGCAGCACAACACGCTCAAATGCCCAAGTTGGGCTGCTCCCGGCTGCCCAGGAACAGCTGCAGTGTAGGGGCAATCTCTTCCAGCGTGGCATTCTCACTGTGGATGTTCAGGTACACGTTCCTGCCTGTGTTCAGCAGCCACTGGTCACCGATGAGTGTGGCCCTCACGGTCAGGTTGTGGCGGGTCACCATCCAGCCCTGCCAAGGGAAGCTGCCCTTCGGAGCCAGCATGACCCCAGTGATGCACTGCCTGGGGGGGTGGTTCTTCGGCTTCCCACACACTACATAGGGCAGGGGAAGGCCCAGGTGAGCCCCCTGAACCCAGCAGGCGCCAGATACCTCCTGGTGCTCAGCAGCCCCAGGGAGCAGCACTGAAGATGGAGGTTGTGAGCAGTCCCTGCAGCCCTTCAGCTGCCCAGACTGCCCACAGCCCCCAGCCACTGCAGTCTGCTCTCACCTGGCTCACAGACAGGCACATCCTTAACAGCCTCAGGGCTCACCCATACCTGACTCTCATCACATTTGTATGTATGTCCCTTTGGAGGGAAACCAGAGTCAGCACCACTGCCCTGCTTGTACCTCCGTGGGGCTTAGATGAACAGGAGTAGCTATTCATACCCCCAATGAAGTGGGGTGGAGTGTGAGGATGGATCACCTAGTATTGGGGCGGCCCCACACATTCTCTAGAGCTGGGCAGAAGCCCCATCCCTAGGTGCTGTGCCCATGCTGTGTACCTCACCATCACCAGAGCTGCGCAGCTGGTAGTACGGGTCGCAGTGGTACCTGACCAGGTGCTCCACGTGGCCATGTTCAATCTCCACAGGCTTTGCACACCTCCGCTCTCCAGGCAGAGAATGCTCAAGTGGCCCAGAGCCAGGACATGCTCCCACCTCCACTAGGTCCCTCCCTAGTTGTGTCTTCCCTGCCCCCTGCCTGCTCCCTGCCAAACCCCCTCCCAGCTCTGTCCAAGCCCCAGTGCTCCCCCCCTTGCCCTGGAAGGTACCAGTGGCAGCTGCAGTCCCCAGCACACTCCAGGCCAGGCCAGCGATCGATAGCTCTGCAGGAAGGAGAGGGCAGCCTCAGCATAGAACTCCTACTCTTTGCTCTCAACTGTGGGCTCCACCAGGACCCGGGGCCCTGGCCGGGCTCATGCCCTGTCCCGGTAGGAAAAAGGGGCAACTCCGTGACCCGGGGCTGCCCATCAGACAGCCGTGAGTCAGACCTGGACCCTGCTGCTACAGAGGTCAAGGCTGCAGTGTTGGGACCTGGGTGCTTCCAGGCCCAACAGTGGTCCTGCCATGGCCCTCTGCAGGGCCAGGTCCTCAGCCGGGCAAGAAGGACGGACACAGCACTGAGCACATCCAGGGACATATTGGTGTTGCTCACCCCATGCTCAAAGCAGCCTCCTCCTACGCTTGGGGCTTCCTCCTCACCCCTTTTATTACCACTTCCTTTGCGCCAGTGCAGCCCATGAGCTCCAGATCTCCTGACCCTGGTGCCTGCAGCCAGCACAATTCCCAGCAGGAAGAGCACAAAAAGCCACACCTTGCTTAGTGCCAGCGTGGCAGAGGCTTCAAGGAAGCTGCCAAACCCTGACAGGAAGCCAGCATGCCAAGAGTTTCTCAGATTTTGCAGCTACAAATATGGGAGAGGGAGCTGGCTGCAGATACTGGTACCCTGGCACTGTGACACCAGCTAAGGCTCACAGAGAGCAGACCAGCCTCGGCCCCTGGTAAACCTGCCCTGTGCCTACACCTACCATGGTCCCTGCAGAACACAGGTGGCCGCCCCACTGCAGGCTGGGGCACAGGAGGCAGGTCCCATCCCATTCTGTGCCTGGCTCTGCCCACACCATCCAGAGCTGGGGTGCCAGTGACCTGGGCAGTGCCAGCCTGGCTAGCTGAGGGGTACATGTCTTATGCCAGGGACAGGCTCTGAGGGACTGCAGCCAAGCTGGCTTCCAACCAGTAGCCACCTCTTCCCATGCAGCAGGCTGCAGCCCCGTGTCCCAGCAGCCCCTGGCCCTTGGGGTGCAGGTTGTCTGTTACAGTGCGGATACTGTAACACGATGTATTAAACCAGAAGGTCCGTAGAAAGAAATATGGACAGATTCTTGATAGCTGTTTCAGAGATGTTTATTTCTCCAGCCACATGGCCGGGGCTCTGCCGAGGAGCTCCCTCAGTCAGGGGACCTGAGGGTCCCTGCCCACGCAGGGAACACAAAACAAACAGTGGGGAACGAGGCTGACCAGGGCCAGGGAAACCCCATGTCTGTCCCCTCAGGGCCCCTCTCCCAGGGCTACATGGCAGGGGGAAGGGACCCCGACAGTTGTCAGCAGTGTCAAGGGCCCAACCCCAGCTTACAGGAACTCACAGCAGCAACCACTGGCTAGCGGCCAGTTAGGTGTGGCCAGCCAGCAGCAGGGGTGGACTGCAAAGTACATCAGCCTGTTCCCACAGTCTGCCTCCCACAAGAGCAGAGCAGAGGAGGGAGCCAGTGCAGCTTGGCCTGCTGGGGGTCTTGACAGTGCCCCCCTTCCACTCAGATATTCCAGTCCTTCAGCCTCAAGAGTGTGTCCAGTTCCAGACACCCCAGAAGGTGGCTTTTCCATCCTCTGTGAGCTTCTTTCCATCTCATGGGGTATTCTGTGTCTCTAAACAATGCAGGGCTTGACATCCCTGGCCCAGCACCAGCCAGACTCGTGCCAGCACACAGAAGGCTGGAGTCCAGCACAGGATGCATCAGGGCTCAGCAGCTCCAATCTGTGAACCTTGCCAGCACATTAGGAAGGTGCTGTGTCACCCTCAGACTGGGAGAGCAAGAATCTCCCAGGCCCTCTCCAAAGCACATCAACACCTCGGCCAATGGACCAGGTCACACCCCTGTTAGAACAGTGAGAAGTGTCATCTGTCCAGGAAGAATCCAGGAAATGAAGAGGATAGTGCAGGGGGCTGCAGAAGCGGGGAGCAGGCAGGCGATGGCCCTGACATGAGCCGAGGGCCACCACAGCGTGAGGTGAGCTGTTGTAAATAATTTTGGTGAAGTACTGTGGCACAATCCTGCTCTGCAGGGGGGACTGTGAGAGGCTGCTGAGGGAATGCTGTGTCCAAGGTGAGCTGTTGCTCAAGAAAAGCCTGACTGCAGTGAGTTCAGGGTGAAAGAAAAGTCAGCACCAGAGGTCCCAGAGACAAAACCAACAGACAGAAGCACCTTTGATCAGGCCCTTTCCACAACTGACAGGGCATGACTGCAGCCATCTCCAAACGGCTGCATACTGGCACCCAGCACCACCACCTTCCCTCCCTGCCAAGGGCCCAGCCTTGGGCAGAGGTCTCTGCCAGGGTAGGCCTGGTGCACTTGTCAGTCCATCCCAGAGCTCAGCTACCCTAGTAGCTTCTCCCACCAGGAAAAGTGGGAGCAACGCTGAAAGAACTGATCCTGCTCAGCTGAGGAGAGCTAGGCTGCATCACTCCAGGCCCTGGGGTGTCCCCAGAGCAGTACACAGGACCAGGTAAGCCAAATGTTTATTGACACTCAGTTGTGCTGTCCACAGGGAAGCCAAAACACAGCCCTGAAAAGCAGCACTGTTGTGAAGGCCGCATCCCCTGCTCCCCACCAGTGCAGCCCCTGCTTCATCAGACTGTCCCAGGGGCTGGAACCAGGACCTCGTCTCAGTCCCAGCCCGCCCAGCTCTGGAATTGTCAGACCCATCTCTGCCTGGCCATGGCTCCTCCCAGCTAGACCTTCATTCTGCAGCATGTCCGCACCGGTGATCTGCTCCAACGGCCTCCATGACGTTCTTGAAGCCCTGCTCCCTAACCAGGGACAGTGTGTGGTGGCACTGGGCTGGTACTGTGGCTCAGCCCCACAGTGCCACTGCTTGGGCACCAGCATACAGCTGTCCAGAGCTCCCCTAGGCCCAGGGGGTCTCTGGGGACATGCCTGGCCTCCACGCACCTCAGCAGCTCCTCCAGTTCCCGCTTCACTGTCCCCACCACTGGCGGCCCGTGGTACACAAGTGCTGTGTACAGCTGCACAAGCGAGGCTCCGGCACGGATCTTCTCCAGGGCATCCTGCCCATTGCTCACCCCACCCACACCGATAATGGGCACCCGGCCTGTGGGCAGGCACAGGGTCAGGATGGCACAGGCAACACTGGCATGTGCCCCCAAGCCCTGTTCTCCCATCACCTTGAGTGAGAGCGTACATCTCCCTGATGATCTGTGTGGAGAGCTCCCGTAGGGGCTTCCCACTGAGGCCCCCAGGCTCCATGCGCTGCCTGCTCCGGAGGCCGCTGGGGCGGCTCACAGTGGTATTGCTGACTATCAGCCCATCCACACCTAGCTGCAGGGGCAGTAGTGTGAGGACACAGCTTCTGCAAACAGCCCTCCCCTCCCCTCCCCTCCCACCAGGTCAGGACCACCCAGCACACAACCCAGAAACATGCCTGGGGACAAAGCTACCCCTCACTGCCTGGACTGTCTGTGTCACACAATGCCTGGGTGACACACATGGGCCCGCACAGACTCTGACTTACCCAGGACACCATCCCTACAGCAGCAAGAGAGCTGCAGGTATACCTGTCCTTCAGAGAGGTGACTTGCCAGGACCACCACAGTCCTGCCTCTGGTGGCCTCCCCTTCCTGCCTTCTCACCTCACAGACAACGCTGGCGATGTCCTGCTTGTCCTGTGCAGTGAGGTCAGGGGCAATCTTCACCAGCACGGCTGGCTTATGCTCGCAGGGCAGCAGGTCCCTCTCCACCAGCACCTGTCGGTGCACGTGGCAGTGCATGGCAGGGAGATGCCTCCTGCCCCAACGAGGAGCTAAGGACACCCACCAACAAAGGCAGTATAGGGACAGGGCCTGCTCCTCTACATGGCACCAAAGACTGGAAAGGCACCCTTGGCACAGGGCCTGGTGCACACAGCAGGCACAGGACCCCAGTGATGCCTGAAGTAGTGGGGTGGACGGCTCGCTGCCTCTTCCAGGAGCAAGTGGAGGGCAATGCCTCACTGCTCCTGAGCCCTTTGCCCCAGTACACCCCATGGCAGCAGCTGATCAAGGGACATCTCAGTGGTCCTGCCCACCACTCTGGAAAGCCACCCCACTCCTCCCTGTGCTGGGGTAAATCCACTGGCTGCAGCAGTGCAGATGCTGCCAGGGGATGGGAGGCATCCAGTGCTGTAGCTGTGGTTTAGGCTGCCTGGGGGGAGGCACCCACCTTGCTCAGCAGGTCCCGCAGCTCAGCCTTGCCCTGGAGGTCCCGCAGCCCTGGGGTGTTTGGGCTGGACACGTTCACAACTAGGTAGTCAGCCAAAGGACCCAGTGTCCGGACCCCAGCCACATAGTCAGCTGCAGCATCAGTAGAGCTCTTGTTCTTGCCCAGGTTGACTCCAAGAGGCATCCCAGCTGGAACACAGACAGCTGAACCAGGGCAGCAGGCATCACCCAACAGCCAGAGCACCCAAAAAAGGAGGTCCCAGGACCAGCTAAATTTAACATGAGAATATGCAGCCCACATATTTCATAAGGATTGGCCTGGGACTGTCCTGCAACCACAGGAGCATTGCCACAGCCGCCTCAGTCAGCACCTCCCAGCACCATAGCCTGCAGCCTGGCAGAGGTTGCCCTCAGGATCTGCCCAGCTGGAGTCCTCTTGGCTTTGGCTGTCAGCAGACACATCCTGCCCAAAGCAGCAAGTGGAGCTTGATGCCAGAGAAAACAGCAGGAGAAAGGTGCCTAGTCACAATGCCAAGCGTGAGAGACTACAGCCCCAAGAGAGTCCTGCTGTCCAAGAGTACCTTGCTCTAGCCAGGGTGCTCCTGTGCCTGGATACTGGCATTACACACCAATCCTGGCCTACAGGTACCCAGGAGATGCCCAAAACTACCCTGCAGACCCCAAGAGCAAAGGCTTACAAGCTTGTCTCACCACCAGTGAGCCTGATCTGTGTCTCCTGGCGGGCACGCAGCCTGCGCTCCACCGCGACATGGCCATGGCTGTTGAATCCATACCTGCACCAGGACAGAGGGGGCTCAAGGCTGCGTTATGTCTGTGAGCCCTAAACAGGACACGTGAGAAACACAAGGCAGACGTGTGGTCTCGGCAGCTTTGCTCAGCACATCCAACCAAAAGCTACCACAGCACCAACCACAGACCTGGGACCACCCAAATATGCACTCTCCCTCAGGGTAGGCAGACTGTAGCGCATGGCAGAACAGCTGCCCTCAGATCCCACCTGTTGATGACCGCTTCATCCTCTGCCAGCCGGAAGACCCTGGGCCTGGGGTTCCCTTCCTGGGGCTTGGGTGTGACAGTCCCCACTTCCACAAAGCCAAAGCCCATCTTGAACAGCCCGTCCACAGCCTCACACTGCTTGTCGAAGCCAGCAGCCAGACCCAATGGGTTACGGAATCGCTGCCCGAGGACTCGCACCTCCTGCGGGGCTGGAGCTGGGTCAGAGCCCACGGACTCCGGGAGCCACAGCCCCGCTCCGACGCCGCTCCCGACAGACCCAGCCGCCTCCCCTGCCCTGTGGGGTGTCCTCATGGGATGCCTGCCCGAGAGTCCCTCGTCGCCCCCAACGGACTGCGACAGGACCCGGCTGCCTGCGCACCCCCCTGGACCCTGCCACCCCCCCCCTA
>NW_008239544.1:2060780-2068255 GCF_000691975.1 Corvus brachyrhynchos
ATCACCGCCGCGTAAAGCCGCTCGTCGCCTGCCGCAAGCGCCGATCCCAGGAGCAGCCCGCAGCCTCCCAGCGCCAGCAGCCGTCCCTGCGCCAGGCCGTCAGCAGCGCCCCAGCACCGATCCCCCACCGGCACCCACGCCCCTCCCATCCCGGTACCGATCTCATCCCGTTCCTTCCCCTCCCAGTACGCCGGCCCCGCTCCCACACCACCCATTCCATCCGTCCCGTCCCGGCACTGCCCGCTCCACCCCGGCTGTCCCCAGGGTCCCATGAGCGGCCCCCCCAGGACGGCTCCGCTTTCCCCCCGACAGCCCCCGGCCGCTCACGCGCAGCGGCGCCGCCATCATGCTCAGCCCGACACGTGAGGGCCCTTCCGGGGGCCCCCTCCGTGATTGGCGGAGGCTGTACCCTTCCAGCCAATAGCGACGCAGCACGGTCGAGGCAAGAGGCCCCAGGCGATGCGCGCGCACAGCGGGCGCGGACCCGCGCTTTATTGGAACGAGGGACAAAGGGCCCGAGGCCCGCGGGAAGCGGGCACGGACAGGGACAGTACAGGTGCTGTACAGCCGCGGGCAGCGTCACGGAGAGGCATGGCAGAGCTGCAGGCAGTGGCACGGACAGGTACTGAACGGTCCCCGGATGCCTTGTCCCCAGCTCGGGTAGGGGAAACAAGGTGCTGCTGGCGTATCCCATCAGACCACCCTCCATGCCTCACCCCCAGACCTCGGTGGTCCACAGCTGCTCAGCACCCAGGAGGAAAGCTGCTGCATCAACCCCGGCACAGCCGCAGAGCCTGCCTAGCTCTGCCCTCTGTGGGGCCAGTCGCATAACCAATAGACCCAGGCCAACAGTGCCACCCCTTCTGCAAACTGCAAACAGACCCCACCAAGAACACCATGAAGGCCAGCAAGGGCTCCCCAAGAGAAAGCTTCTGCTGGCAGGCACGGAGCCATCATGGAGACAGCCAGGAATAGTGCCCAGAACATGATGCACAGCTTCCCCATACAGCCACCCAGACTGACAGGGGCTCTTTCCTTCCCCAGTCTCTCAACATTCCCCACAGTTCATCTCCTGGAGCAGCAAAGATCAGGAAAGTGGCAGCACTTGGTGTAAGTACAGCAGGAAGAGAGCTCAAAAAGAAGAGCATGTTCATTGGAGGTTAATACAGGAAACCAATTTCAAAGGGAGTCTGTTTCAGAGAGAAGATGTCACAGCTCCTGCCCCTCCTTCCTGCAGCCCAGGAAGTTTTATGTTTTCTTCTTTAGCTCCTCAAATCTCCGTGAAAGATCATCGAAGTCAATGTCTTCTGAGGCAGAAGAGTTGGCGCCAGCAGATGCTGTTGGCAGTGTGTCTGGCACAGATGGCAATTCAGGCAACACGAAGTTATCAAAGGTGTTAGGAGCTCCAGCTCTTGGTTTAGGAGAAGCTTCTGGCTTGGGCTCAGGCCCTGTTTATAATAAGAGAAGTATCACTGTACCTCACCATCAGCACACACTCACTGGGCCAAACAGATCCCCACAAAGGAACAGTTGTTCCAGCAACAGGCAGTACCAGTGGGTTTTTCTGAAACAGCCCCTAATACCCAAGGTTTCCCAAACCTCTACATACTCACCAGGCACTAGTGCAGCACTGTCCTTGTCAGTGTTAGGCTCATCAATCTGAAAAAGACTCTCAGTTACTACAGCTCTGTCCCACCAGCACACAGGCAGAGCTCAGAGGCACAGCTCCAGCAGAGCAATGCATGCTCCTCCCCACCCCCAGCAGGCAGCCATGCCTTTGGAACAACCTGCCTCTCTTCCCAAGAAACAGAGGCAGCTCTTCAGCTTTTCTCTCCCTCCCTGTCAACTAGAGCAGCTTCACTGACCATATTCTGGAACTGGATCAACAGAGCATATCCACTATCAGGTCTGAAACATTTATCAAGGCCATGAGTGGGAAAACACTGCCCCCTTCATCCACATCATCACAGCTCCTTGCTGCCTTTCTTCATAAACCACTGACAGGCCCTTGTGACTAGCAGCAGGGTATGAAATGACCCATCTCATGTTGTGGTCTGCCTGGGAAAAAGGCCCATGGCACACTCAGCTGTGCTAGTAAGACTCCTTATTTCCTGTATGCTGCAGCCAGCAATACCCATTCCCACCCAGTTCACCAGCGCTGCTGCACCTGTGAGAACACAAGGTGTCAGCACCCACAGTGCTCGGCTGTGCTCCTCCCTACTCAGGATAATGCAAAAACAAACAGCATGTCACCAAAAGCAGAGTGGGAGGCATGATGACAAATTGCAGCAACAAAACCACAGACAAGCATAGCAGGGAAGTCTCCAGCCTCTGCTTTGCTCTCCCCAGTGACTGAGAAAAGTCTGTGAAAGGAAGAGTCTTTAAACATACAGCATCCGGGTCAGCCAAAACTGTCATCCAGGCTATTCATTAGTTCAAAAGCCATAATTAAACAGACTCGAGGCGATAAACCGTTCACACTGCAAAAACCAGAACTTGTGGACTCTGCTTGCCAACTGTTTATCACCACTTGAACAAAGCAGCAAGAGAAATCTCAGCTTTCCTCTGCAGCCAAGGCACAGAGCTGAATGAGGAACTTCTCTCCAGAAGTCATCTTTCATCACGTGCACTCAGTGATTCACTACACCAGCAAGCAATACCAGCACCGCCCCAAAAGTTCCAAAGACTGGCAGCAGTATCCTTTACAAACATCTCCCTTCTCTGTGACTGCCACTGCACTCTGAGGATCCCTCTGCTGCCTGCAATGGCCATTCAGCTCAGGCACTTACAGACTCGTATGTGGGTGGGTTTGCCGGAATTGGTGGTGGGTGGATGTTAGTGAAAGGCTGGTAGGTCCCCACTGGCAGGCCACTGAAGTTCTCCTGTACAGAGAGATCAGTCATGCACCAGACTACTCACCTGAGACACCACAGCCGCCATGGGAGTCACAGGAAGTAAGAGTCTTAGATAAATGCAGGCAAGTATCCAAGTGGATAAGAGTTTACGCTTACAAGGAGGAGATTCTCAAGTATTAAGTCAGATGTAGTCACCTGGAGCAGGCAGACTCAGCTAACTGGACTGTGAGTTATTCTAAAGAACCAGCATAGGTAAACACTTCATCTTTCAAGTGCATGCTTCTTTCATGAGAAGCACCGGGCCAATAAGGGAAATACTCTGACATTTCTGGCCCTGTGTGCAGTATCACAGAATAGGAAAGAGGTTTCTGGCTCACACAAAGCTTTGAATTGCCCTCATTTGTAACACAACAGTGCCTCAAGGACCCAGACCTGGCACAAGCCCTCAGCATGTTTATGGCTGGGCCAACAGCGAGCTGATGATACTTGGCCCAGATTTTCCACAAAAAGCACTTCAGCAGTACTGAGACCATATTAAGACTCCAAGCCATCCCACTGTTCTGCTCTCCAGTCTACACAGATATCCTGTAAATTACTACATTCAGAGAATGGAGGAGTTCTTTTCAGCTCCCACCTTTCTCTGTTAAATCATCTGCAACAGCCATTGCCTCAGTCTCCTCCCCTTGCAGGTCTGAAGGCAGGGCTCTTCTGCATTCTTCTGTGCTGTTCCCACCCCACAACACTCACCTGATTTTCTTGACTGAATCTTGGCACACTACCAGCCTACCAACTTCAAAGTGCAGCTCCAACTCCTGGACAAAAGCCTGGCAGTCAGAAGACTGCCTCAGGAGTTAAGTCTGGACTCCTCTGTTCCCTGAAGGCAAAGACGGCTGGCTGGAGAACAAGGGTAGGAACTTCCAGAGTCAGGAAGCAACACGAAGCTTCAGGTGCAGTGCCAACAGCCTCCATCCCATGCAGTCTCACACCAAAATGACTTTCTGACACATTGAGCTATCGGGTGCAGTCAGAAGGCACAGGGCTAAGCACCATATTAGGAGTCTTTCACAGAAAAAGGACACACACAAAGCCAAGGAACTTACCGGTCCCTTTGGAGGTGGATAGGAGAAGGGTGGATTTGGTGTTGGCATGGGCATAGGCATCATCACGGGCATGGGTACTAACCCATCATGACCTATCATCGGGGCTGTAAATCCACCACTTCCGCCCCCTCCATGGCCACCCTTCTTCACATCATCCGTGAACCCCACATCAATTAGATCTGCCTCTCCACCTGCCGGGGCTTCAGCCTGGAAAGGGCGGAAGAATTCTGCTCACCAACACATCTCTGTTCTGATCACCGCTCTCTGTACAGCATTAGATGCAGCATTTGTCATGGACAAGATGGGAATACACAACAAGAACAGAACAGAGAGCAGCTATACAGAGGTATCAATGGGAAACAGAACGGGAACCAGGCTGTAGCATGTGTAACTACTGCCACATGCCACAGGCGTGCATGACGGAACAAGGATTGTGCTGTGCTGGGGCTGTCTAGAAGACACCAAAGCACAAGGACCACCCAGTTCACTGCAATGCCACATCCTGGGGCTCACTCACCATCACCACCGAGTCAGGCTCATAGGGCACGTTGTAGTTCTTAGCAATCTCAATGAGGTATCTCTCCACCAGGATCTTGGGTGGTGCTTCCACGCTCAGCTTGTGCATCAGCTGGAACACAGGGGTAGAGAGACTTAGTGGGGCGAGGGCGGTGCAGCACCCCCTGTACCAGTGCCATCCCAGCCAGGGCTACCAGCTGTGGGGAACAGCAGGCAGCCCTGGGGAGGCCTCTCCACCCAGTACAGCATGCTGAAGGCAGCCAGAGGCCAGGGCTCTATTTGCTCTACCCTTCCCCATCCACAACCAGCAGAGCAGGGCCTCCCTGCCTGGGCCCTCAGCACCATGCTCCAATGCAGGTGGGCCCCGGCTGCACAGCACCTGCAATGCTCTGCAGTGACTGCAAGCATCAGCCACTAGCCACAGGCCCAAAGGGGCAGCAAGCCTCAGCAGGTGTGGCTGCTCTGCCAGCTCCACCTGTTCGACCAGTTCATTACCCTGTCGTTGACTGTCCCAATCTGGTTTGTCCGGCACAGCTTTCCATACTCCTTGCTGTACTTAGCACACAACTGATCAGCAACCTGCAGCAGGAGAGAAACTCTAGAACATACACACCCTTGCTTTCCCCCACCTCATACCGCACACACACTCACCCGCCTCCCTCCCTCATTTCTCCCACTGAGCACCCCAGTTCAGCAGCTGCAGCCACCCCAGATGCTCCAAGGACACCTGGTTTCCATCTGCAGCCCATAAAGTCCTGTTTTAACAACACAAAGTCCCAGACAAGGGCTTCCATCAGCACCTGGCAGCATCACCCCCACCCTGCATGTGCAACACCCCTCAAGCAACCCTACTCACAATCTTCAACTCAGCCACTTCCGACTGGAGGCGTGGTGCAGCCCAAATCAGTGTCGATACTGCCTCTGCCAGGCCAGAGTCCAGCTCCCTAGGACCAAAGAAAACCATTCTCTCTCCATCCCATGCACCCAGCTTTTGCTGCCCTCAGTCTGCATAGCCTTAAAGTTCCCATCCTACACACTGGGCTCCACAGTCTTCCCTCCATAGGGAAGAAAAGGTCTCTGGAGACCCTAGGACACTGAGACAAACACAGGTGCCCTTCTGTACCCCAGACCTGCCCCCAACAGTGCCCCTTCCTGAGTCCAGGACCCTCTCAGCCAGAGCTTACTTCATGGACTGGATCAAGCCAAAGCGGGCGAGCAGCAGATCACAGTACAGCTCCAGGATCTCCATGGCCTCCACAAGGTAATCTTCACGGATGATGTGTTCCACACGAATCCTGGCACGCTCATCTTTTCCAGCTGCCAGGTAATCTGCAATCTCCTTCCTTGCCTTCTGGGCCAACTCAGCTGCAGCACACATCCCAAGCCCAGTCATTGTACTGGCCTGGGCTGCTGCCTCCAGATCGCCCACAGTCCCCATCACACATAAAGCCACCACCAGCTTCTCTCCCCCATCAAACCTCTGCAGCATGAGACACTCTACCGTGGTTTGGCAGAGCCCTTGTGCCCATGTCCGAGCACACTTAACTCATGGGAGAAAGGAAAGTGGACTTTAGGCTGCTGGAAACACTCCTGCACCTACAACCTCCCACCAGGACCACAGACTTTACCTGTGTCAGGGCAGGTGGGGAGAACCTCCCACAGCACCCAGGGAGTCCCCCACTGTGCAGTTAGCACACACAGTCCACAGCTACCACCCCACAAAAACTGCACTCCAACAGCTGCCAGGAAGGTGGACAGAAGCTAGACTGTGGCCAGCCTGCTCTTCCAGGTCCTTGTGCACCGGAGCAGGTTGTAAGGCCTGAGTCCAGCAAGGAAGAGCAAAAAGCTACTCCATACTTGGCCTGTGAAAGTACCCCAACTTGAGAAAAACCTTCTCAAGTCTCCTGAGCTCCAAAAGCATTCTAGATCCCACCTGTCCCCTTAAATACTCACTCTTCTTTTTCTCCAGTAGCTTGAGGCGATTGATGACGAGGCGCAGGTTGACTCGCAAGCGCTCTGCCTTGAACCCAGAGCCCAACATGATAAACACTTTCTGTGGAGAAGAGGGATGGTCACTGGAACCAAAAACTGTTAGTCAGCACTGTTTTACTGGGGGAGGGGGGGAATTTCTTGGAGGCCAAGAAATTCCCCAGACAAACAAGCCCTGGCTTGCCAATCCTGAATCTAGTTAGTTATAAGTGACCGGACCTCGAGCACTCCTTATTACCTTTCCTACTTCACAACCCTGCACCTAAGCAAGGCCAACAGGATTTGCCTTAGAAACTTCCAGGAAACTTCCTGGATATTTTTTAAGAAATGGAAAAGTCAACTGGAAGAACCAAGCCCTGTCTTATCAAAACCGTAAATTATAAACCAGCTATATAATTAACCCAAGGATTGTAGAAACCAAGGTTGTAACAGTCTTGTCACCAGAAGGAAAAAGCTGCCATTCCACATTCCCCACACTTCCTGCTTACTGAACACATGCCTAGCCTTCCAGGAACCAGTTCAACTTATTAACCCTACAGAAAGCAAATTCTAACAGTATTTAATTATAGCATTCTGTCTACAAAGAACCATCCATCAAAAAAAAGCTTCCTTAAAAGATATCACACAGAAAGACCTTGGTTTGCATCTCATCTCCCCATACCTCCTTGCCGGCGGCTGCACTGCCCAGCGCAGAGCGAGCCATGACCTGATTCAGCTGCCAGAACGGCCGCCGGCCACACCAGACACTCGGGGAGACTCGCCGCGTCCGGCCCAGTGCCCAGGGACAGCTCGGACAGTGCGCAGGAGGCCCTGCACGAGTTCCACCGGCGCAGCTACACCCGAAGGCTGAAAGGGGAAATTCCTCTCCCTCCTCAACTAGGTGGCACCGAGGAACATCCCACAGCACAAGCAGGGCGGGTCCCAGGGCTGCGGGAGACCCTGGGGCAGGGCCTCCCCGTCGCCTCCCCGGACGCCGAGCGCTCCCCACGGCCTCGCTCACCCGTCCCACGGCCCC
>NW_008239544.1:2069301-2072030 GCF_000691975.1 Corvus brachyrhynchos
CCCGGTCAGGGTTCCCGCATCCGTCCTGATGCCAGGGGAGCCGCATCCCTTTGTCTAGACGTCCGGCCGCTTGCGGGCCTTGTCCCTTCCTGCCGTCTCCCGTGTGCTGGGACTGCCGGCTGGATCCCGCTATCTGGGGAGGTTGTCGAGATCTTCGTGTGCGTCCATCTGAGAAGGCTGATGGGATCCCTTTGTCCGTCTGTCAGTGTGAGGCTGACAGAATCCTTTTGTCCGTCTGTCCGAGAAAGCTGATGGGATGTCTGTGTCTCTCTGTCAGCGAGGGGCTGATGAGATTCGTGCGCTTGTCTGTCTGAGGAGGCTGACGGGATCTCCGTGTCCATGTGTCTTGTGGGAAATGGGTTCAGCTCCTCCTTTTGTCTCTCTCTAAGAGGACTGTTGGATGTGCCACGTTCCTCTGCCAGTTCAACAAGGATGATTATTAGGCTGCAGGAATGGACCAGAGGGAGAAGGGTGTTGGGACTGAGGCTGCAGTAATTTTTGAAGGGGACACTCATCTTTTGGAGGGGGCAGGATTGCTTAAACCTTTGCCTGAGAACTGGGTAGGACTGCCTATGCACAGTGCTTTGTGACATGCTTGTGGATTGTGTTGGACGCTGGCCTGGAATCCAGCTGTGGTGATGCAGAGTGAGCCCCATAGGCAGAAGGGTGGGGAATGACGCTGGGACAGCCAGCTGAGCTTGGCCAGAGACTTGGAAGGTTTCAGTGAAGTGTGTGACAGACTCTTCTCTTCTCAGATGAGCCCTCTGCAGAGGGGAGGAACACTCTGTGCTCGCAGGTCAGGGAAACATGTCCCGTCGGAAACAGACCACTCCTAACAAAGTTCACTGTGAGTATGATGTTACGCACTATTCTGGGACCCTTGCTGTGGCTGGATTGTGGAGTGAGGTGGGGAGGAGTGGAATGATGGGAAGGGACAGGTTGTGGGGAATGGTGGTTACTCATGTTTTGTCTTAGGTGCATAAGAAGAGAAACTCAGTTCTCTGCATCAGGGAAGCTGGCTGTGTCCTGGCATAGCAGGACAGGGATAGGCTTGAACAAACAACTAATGTTGTAAAGGTGGGTGTGTATGTGCAGGGCCTGTAGCTGGGCTTTGCATTCACACTGTCAAAAGTACAAGTCAGAATACTAGAAAATGCACTTGGGACTCTGGCCTGCCTTGGGTAGCAAAGGAAGTTCTAGACAAGGTGGTTGGAGCATGCTGGCTGAAAGCAAGCAAGTCCTGGGTTTTGATCTTCATGCTGCCACAAACTGAGCTGACTGGCCTTGGGCGTGTTACGTAAGCTCACTGTATCTCAGTTTCCTACCAGATAATGAAATAAAGCCATTTGCTCTTTACCGTCAAGGAATGGGTGGTGGCCAAGTCATTTACAGGACAAACAAGTGCTGTCTGCCAGATCATTCTTGAGCTGAGGTGGTAAGATGGATCTCTGTTTCTCCAGCATTGCCAAGACTTTTAGCATTTGTTTGACAGTGGAAGGGCTGAAGATGCTGTACATCAGCACTTCTTGTGGGCAGGCTACAGCCAGGCACCAGTGGAGCTGGGAGACATAGATGGAGGTTTTGCAGAGGGGAAACTGCACATGTGTAGCTTTTGTTTGGCAGCAGAGGGAAGGTGAGGGGCCTGAAGCTATGCCCTTGTTCATACTCAGGTTTGTGGCTAGAGGCATGCTGGGAATTTGGGCTGGAATTAGGAAAACAAGTTTCCACTTCTGTAGACCTCTGAGAGCAAGGCTGCTGAGAGGGCCCTGTGGTTTTTTGGCTGCGGTAGCTGTCGGGAGTATGAAACAGAGCTGAGTGCTGCAGCCCTAACACTGCCTCACTGCTGGTGCTGCTGGCTTGCATGTCTGCGTGTTTGTGTGCTTCCTCTGTGCGCAGGTACGCAACAGGCATCTGTGCATGCTGCTCTTTGTGCTAGGGGAAACTCTGTGCTGGAGCTGACACCTAGCACAGTCGGTGAGTGCACTGGCAAGAACTGCCTCTGTCTGGGACTCGCAGCCCCACTGGCTGGGCAGCTTGGGAGAGCCAACTGAGCTGTCCTTGTTGGCCAGAGTGAGGATCTCAAGGAGTGTGGCTTGTGGCACCTGCATTGCTTGTACTCTCCGATTCCTGCTTCTGGTTGCTGGGTTCCACAGTGGGCAGAGTACAGGTGTAATTTGCCTGATAATACATCAATGACTTTGGAGTTGTCATTCTTAGAGAAATTTGGTATGTCTGGTATTTTGTCCTGTGATGCCAGTAACGTGCCTTGTGTCCACACACTTCTGCTTCTGTGAGTGCCCAGGTATTACTGCTGCCATTGAGCTCAGGTTTATGTCAGGTATGCACTTAAGCTGTCTCCCTTGGGCCAGAGTCGGGGTCTCTTGAGGATGGAAACCAAGGGCTACAGCAGCTCTAATGGTGCAGGTAGTTTTCATGGCGTTTAGCTGGGTGCTTTTCTGCACTTCACTGCATAAGGGTTATGTTCTTCAGAAGCTTGTACTATCATATATAAAACTCTACATACCACAAAATTCAGCTGTGCACTGTTTTCACGATGAACATTGCGTTTTTGTCTGCAATACAAATGATTGTATCTCCAGTCTTGGTTTCGAGGGAAGCTGTCTGACAAACATGCTACCAGTGGGCATGAGCTTATAGCATCAGGTATGCCATGGAGAGGAATTCACCTCCTTTACACGCAGTATGTTGCTACAGAGCAACTATTCAGC
>NW_008239544.1:2072189-2074615 GCF_000691975.1 Corvus brachyrhynchos
AGCAGGAGCCATCAAGAGCAGCAAGTAGGACTACAAGAAAATAAAGGGACCGAGAGATACCAGAACTTGTCAATGGTGATGTCTTCACCTTAGGATGGAAAATCTTGTCTGTCTTATGATGAACGCCACGAAATCGTTGGGACTTCTCTGTTTACCTAGCCTGCTGTGTGTCTGGAGGGCCCAGAAATGCCGTGCAGTGCCCTGACGAGGATAATCGGAGAGAGCATCGGCTCCAAGAACGGGGTGAGCCAGCAGAATGAGTCAGGCTGAGACATAGCAGACATATTACTGGGACTTCTTCACAGGGACTGCAGTGGTTGGGAGGAGAGGAATGAAAGGGACAGCAGGTATGCAGCTTTTTATGCAGTTGCCTGCAGCTGGGGTCTGATTTGGCAGGCTACGGGGCTGGGGAAGTGCCTTTTCGATTTGCATAAATACGATTGTGCATATATGACTGGACAAATTTGACGGGAGGATGGTGCCTACTTCTTCCTTGCATGGCCACTCCATCTTCTCTTCCTTCTTGGACTCACTAGAGCAAGTGACAGCTGCCGATCTCCTCTCCCTGGCTTGCTTGGTGTCTCCTCTTTCCAGGATTACTTTCCAGGCTTGGCATGACCCTCATTTCACCTTGCTCTCACAACAACATGGTTTGCTGCCCTCACTTAGGACAGAATCACTTTGCTTGGCAAGTGGAGCAATCAGCTAGGAGATTGTATGGTTACAAGTCAAAACAGTTTTAAATAGAAGTTGATGTGTAAGGAAATTCAAAATAATACTGAAACAATAATTAAACAATGATAAAAATTGTGGTAAAATTTATCACAAAAGTCTTACTGTGCATGATGGCAAGTCCCACAGTTTTAATTGTAGTCATTTCCCCTGCAGCACATAAATGGCTCTTAAGAATATAATTTTGTTTTACCATGTGGTACATGAAAAACACACCTGACAAAGTGCTCACAAACAGAACAGTAATAGTGGAATATACTTGTTGAAAAATAAAATACAGTTAGATTGTTTGTGTGGGGATACCTTAATTGATTCAATTTGGTCTTTATTTTCTCCCCAGAGTATGCAGCATAAAAGTTTAAAAACTCTCTAAGCAATTCATCTGTTCTTGCATTCATCTGTTACTGCGCTGTCACCCCATCAGTCATGGACCACTTGCTGTCTTTGTGCTTGCCAAAATTTGTTGCAGGTATTAGCATGCACTTCTCTCTCCCTGCTGTCCACAAGCTGCTTTGCTTTCTATTGCTGTGCCCTCTGCAACTGATGCTTATTTTAGAACTCTGGAGAAGAGCTTTTGTTAGATTAATTCCTGCTTCTGAGCTCTATTTATCATGGTTCCAATATCCCATTAATCCTCTATTTCCTTCCCTCTCTCTCTAACACACACATGTTCTGTGCTCTTTGGTGTTCCTTGGATTCTACTGATTTTGAAGGGACAGTATCTTGCAAGAAATAGCACCCAGCATTCACAACCGAGCAGAAATGTTACTTGCATCAAATCCCTTGGTTCTGAAGGGCTCCGTGGACTGCCATTGTTAACCCTTTCAATTGTGTTGTTTTTCATTTCAGTAACCACTACAGCAGTGTGGACAACCCAGAATAGCCATGGGGCAGGTGGAATAGATCCACAGTGGTGGAAAGACTTGCAAATTTCAGGTCCAGGAACACAGAGAAGACCTACATGAACAGGGACTTTTAATTGATGTACAAGGAGGGAATAAACTGACTCATCTCTGAGAGACCTTTCTGTTTAGGAAGGAAGGCAGGGGAATGATGCAGTTCTTTTGGATTTTGTTTTGTGGATTTTGGGGTGGGAGTTGTTTGTTTCTGTGTTTATTTTCCAGAACACCTGAGAGTTATCCTGCATTCATACAGTTCAAGAAGGCAAGGGCTCAGGGCTGATACCTCAGCAGACCCTAGCAGTCATGCCTGTCTGTGTTACACAGTGCCACAGGGCTGTCCCCTACCTCCACCACTGCTCACTTGGCATCCCACTCATTCACAGCAGTATGGAGAGGAGAATGGAATACAAAGCAGAGGCATTTGTGTGATTTCTCTTGTCCTACATCTCTAGCTGTTTGTAAACAACTACAGTGACTTGTTTTGGTGTTGTGGTCAGTCTGCAGCCCTTTTTGTATTTAATAAAGAAACTTCTGGAGAAGAGTCTGTGAGTTCACTATTGAGCGTAACATCTCTTACTTATGGCAGTGATCCTAAAGCTGTTGCCTGTCTTAACTCCCCTTTTAAATGAATGGAAGCATACCCAAAGTGGGGTGGAGGTGGGGGTGTGTCTGTTTGTGAGCATGTCTGTGCAGAAACATCAAAAGTATAACCCTGGACCTATCAAACATTAAAGCTCTAAAGCTTCATCAAAGTAGGACTTAGTCCATCAGTAGATAATCAGGACACTCTTT
>NW_008239544.1:2074645-2080592 GCF_000691975.1 Corvus brachyrhynchos
CTCTTTCTTAAGTTCTTTTGTACACTATTACAATATATAAGAAATTTTGTACAAGTGGGAGACAGTATTTTTACATGTTTGCCTTTCCCAGTCCCGTGATGCTTTTAGATACAGGCTGTGGAGGATGCACAGGACGTCACCTGCTAACAGCACGGGTTTGGTTAACAGATTGCATTGCTGGCTGTAAACTGGTTGTTCTCTGCACTGTGCTGAGTCAATGCTCACTGGGCTCTGGGGGTGTTATACAGAGGCTAGAGGCACACACAATTGCTCTCAGTTACTGTGACTGATGGCAGTGTTCCTAATGTGAGGAGTTCCTTCCTCTGTCACCTCAGATAAAGATCCCAGCTCTTAAATCCTGCGGACTGTCTGTGTCCTGCCCTGCCTTTGGGCTCCAGGCTGCTGCTCAGTGGGTGTGTAATCTGTCTGAAAGGGAAAAGGGGGAAGAAAACAAACATGTAATTGCTTCCACGAGCAGCCTAAGTGGCATTTGGGAATTCTGCTTTGGAACTCTGTCAAAGGTAGCAGCACATCTCCCACCGTAGTTTTACATCTGTCCTGTGTTCTGCAGGTTTCCTCATTTCACCATGCTTTCTCTTTCTCTTGCAATGCTTTTTTGGTCTATGGACTTTTATCCTGGTGGTTTGTGGGTTTCTGCTTCTTGGAGAGGGCACTGGAATTCTGTGGTGTCTGCTGCTCATACAGTCTGTGTCTCAGTCCCACCAATGTGAGGCTGTCGTCCAGACATAAAAACAGCACTCCAAGTCACGAAAACCATTCAGTGCTGGAATGACTTCTGAAAGGGTGTCACAGCAGTCATGATGGTCCCTGCTGCTTTCAATGACAAATAGACTTGGTGCTCCTCAGCACCTCTCCTCAGGCACATGGATTGTGTTCTCAAATCTTCTCTACAGAACCCTTTCTCACATTTCTGAAACAGAATGATAAAAGCCTTCAAATGCTTTTGGAAACCTCCACGGGGACATTGGGAAGTAAAATTCTTCTCCCACAGTCTCCGTGAAACTTCTGAAGGTCTTTGGAACCTTCCAAAAATTACGGCTTTTTAAAGCCCTGCCAAAATTGCAAGGTGAGCCCCAGGAAGGCAGTGTGAGTGGGAACATGGAGCAACACTGGCTGGAACAGTTCAGCATGTGGGAATGTACCTGTCCTTGTAACAGGACTGGTGCTCTCTCTTGGGAATTCAGTTTCCTGGTTATACTGGTGCCAGCTGTGGCCCTGTGCTAAAAGGTAACATTATCTTCTGAAAGCTATGTCTTGATTTTATGTGAAAAATGCACTGCGTTTTCCTTGGCATTTTCACATTTGTGCTTTGAATGGTTCTTGAGCACTTATGAATCAGTTGATAAATGCAACCCAAAAGCCAGCCTGCTGGGAACTTCAGCACCTTTCCTAGGCCTCCCAGCTCATCCACTGGAAAAGGTAAATCACAACTAGCCCTGGAACAATTTGTTTGCTTTTATATGAAAATGAATGGTTGCCTTTCATTGTTATTCTCTGGAACCAAAACTTCTTTGAGCAGGGATTGCTGTAAGAAGTTTTCATTCAGAGCACAAATAACTACTTTCTTTCAAGGTGTTTGCCATCTCCTATTGAGTTGAGGTGCTAGTGGTCACTGCTTTTAACAAAACAAAATGTTTTGTCCTAAACATGCATCTCAGCTCTGTGGGTTCATTCCCTTACACTTCTGTTTTGAGCACATGAAGTGCCAATGAGATTTATTTTAGCAAGAGCCATTCCTGCACAAGGCAAGGTAGTTTTCTATCCATCATATACACGGGAGAACACCAGCTCTGAGCATAGACGCCTTCTGTAAGGGCAGCTTGTCCTCATCCCTCCTGGGACAGAAGAGGGTGACAGAGCATGCCAAGGGCAACCTCTAGTTTTGATATCACTGTGGAGGACAGGTGAGGTACCAGGCACTTAGGGAGGTGCTATTTTTGTGCAAAATGCTTGCTACAGCTGGGAATAAGACTTAATAATTTAGAAGAGCTATACAGTACTATCCCTGGTCTGGGATACTGTCATAGTCCCCAGGGGCTTCCTCCCACCCTGAACTGTGCTGCAGGATATTGGTGGATAGCTTGGCAGCAGCAAAAGCCACCTGGCTATTTATGGCAGATATATGGGGTCACAGGTATTCTGTGGCTGGAGTGGCATATATGTAGTATGCAGACAGCAGCCCAGTGTTGCCCATTGCCACTAGTGAGACTCTTCTACACCCAGGCATTGGACTCATACCAGCAGGTGCCAGAGGCTGGTGTGGCAGGGTAGGCAAGCAGAGAAGTGACCTAAGTGCTTTCCAAGAGGTGACTCCAGAGGTTCTGCACAGTGCAGGTGAGCAGCCCCATGCCTGTTGTATTTTTGGCAAGCCTTGGTGATGGAAGCAATGGAACAGCACCAGTCTGACTCTTTGTCCTTGTGGCTGCCAGGGGAGCAGGGCTTTGCAGGGCTGGAGGAGCAAGCCCGCCAAGCCATGATGAAAAACAGCTTTCCTGGAGCTCTTGGGGACCAAAGGCCAACAATTCGTCCACTGCAAGACCCTGACTCCAGCAGCAGTGAGTTCTGCCCCTTCCAATAACAGCAAGGTAGTAGACTGGGGAGACTCTGGAAAGGGGTGAGGCTGAGGGCTGCATAGTGTGTGTGCATCCTCCGAGGACTGTCTTACCCAGCTCCTCCTCCAGGTTAGCCCTTTGCTCCAGTGCAGGACTTTGTCCTAAGGACCAGACCAGCACAGCACAGACTGGACAATGCCATGGGACCCAGTCCCATTTCACCAGAGCAAGATGGAAACAGCAGCAGGTCTGGCAATTGTCAAACAAGGCAGTGTAAGGGGCCATGCCCAGGGACTCAAGTGCCCTAGACTGAGTTTAAATGGAACCCCTAGTTGGAGGGGGTGGGTAGAGGCCCCTTGTAATGCTGGTCAGGACAGTTAAGGCCTGTGAGTGCTGTCAGGACCCTGACACTTGGTATAACTGTTCTGCACATTTCAGGTGGCAGTGATGATGAGGAAACCACTCAGGATGAAGTTTCTTCCCATACGTCCGAGGAAGATGGCTCAATGGTGAAAGTGAAGAAGGAATTAGAAAATGCAGAACGACCTGTGGCCAGAACTCCACTGATGAGAGAAAATGAGGCAAGTGTGTACTGGCTCTGCACTCACCATAGCCTCCAGGGAGAGAGAAGGGTACTGTCTAAACACTTCCTCTCCCCATCATGTTTCTTTATCTTTCTCTCCCTCCCACCTCCTCCAAACAATGTCTCCTGGCAGGAGGAAAGGGTATGAAGAGCTTTTTGGCTGCCTGGAACAGGAGACAGCAGGCACACACTGGCCAAGATGTTTGCAGAGTGCTTCCCCTTCCCTTGGTTCTGGTGCCATTCTCCAATCGGCTTCCCCTTGCCACAGAACAGGCCCTGCCTTCTAGAGCCACTGTGCTGGCAAGAACCTGGGTGCAAGTGAGGCCATGAGGCTTCTGCCTCCTTTCTGTGAGATGCAGGAGTTTTGCTCAGAGGCTACAGAAGGAGGTTTCTTTCAGATGTCAAGAACCCAAACCAGCCCTGGCAGGACTGGGCGCTCGATCTGCTGGCAGCATTGGGAGGAGCTAAGGAAGGGGCGGTGTGGCTGCGGGGGGTCTGTGTGCCTTACACCAACGTGGCTGTTCCCACATGTAGGTGCCTGAGAGTTTGAACGCTGACCCCATGCTGGGACTGTCACAATGCCCCCTCTGCCAGCTGGAGTGTGGAAGCAGAGATCAACTCATTGCACATGTGTACCAGGTAGGGATAGTTCCAAACTGTGGAGTGTCTCTGGCCTGAAGCCTCAAATCCAGAAACAACTCAAAGCACAGAGTAACTTGGTTCTGGTCTTTGCAACCACAGAACTGAACTTCTAGCTAGGATGTGACTGAAGTTTACAGCTGTAAACTGTGTCCAGAGGGTGGCCGGGGGAAAGAATTAGCAAGGCCCTGGTCTACAGATCTGGAAAACACAACTCTGTGCCAAGGCTGTCTCTGCAAGTATTTCAGGCTAAAACCAGACAGTTCCTTCAAATTAAACATGAAAGCAATTTTTACATCATTCAGTGAGATAAGAAACCTTCCTCCTGATCATTTATTTTATACTTCATTACAGTTCTTGTAATTACACTCCAGAATAGCTGTTCTTCATCAAAATTATTCCAGTTTTGCAAGAAATCTGTGGTAAAATCTTAGGTTTTGTTGTCAGTGCTCTCTTCATAGCACACCAAAGTCTGTAGCAGAAGGAATGAAGCAGAACTGAATTGGCCACTTACCTGTACCAGTTGTCTCCATCTAAGTGCTTCCTCACCAGCATCCTGCCTTGCTGTTAATTGAGTCATGCTTTGTCCTGCACCAGCAGCTCCTGGAGTGCATTTTGGAAAACAAGGGTCAGGTCTTACAATCCAAGTGTTTTGGCCTTAATCTTTTCTCCTGCACTGGAGTTGAGCCATAAAGGGTTTCCTCCTTGTTTGACCTGTGACACACCAAATTTCTTGTCTTGAGCTTGGTCTAAAAGCTGGCAGATAGAGATTTAGCAGTAAAAGGTTCCTATTCTAAGAGGCTGAACAGAATGGTTTGAGCATGCCTTGGGCTGGGCAGGGAGCTGGGCAATGTGTAACTACCACCTAAGTGGTTGTTTTGCAGCACACTGGAGCGGTGGTGAGTGCCAAGAGCTACCTGTGTCCTGTGTGTGGCAGAGCCCTCAGCTCCCCAGGATCCCTTGGGAGACATCTCCTGATCCACTCAGAGGACCAGCTGTCCAATTGTGCAGTTTGTGGAGCACGCTTCACCAGCCACGCCACCTTCAACAGGTCAGGGTCACCCTGGCCAGTGAGTGGGCTAGGGCACCACATTAAAGATTAGGTGGGTTGCCATGAATGACTCAGAAGTGGTGGCACTGGACCCACTGAGGCCTGTAGGACAGTGCGTAACACCCCCAGTGAGTGAGATCCTCTTGATCCCTTCCTGTCTGCAGCTCTGCATCCCCTGCCAAGACGTCTGCAGGCTGTGCTGGTAAAAGGGTCTTTCTTAGCACTGTGCAGAGCTAGAGAAGTGCAGAAAGCACTGTGGGCTCCAGTCACTGGAGAAGAATCCACCCTTCCCCTTGCCCACCAATCCATTGGAGTATGGCTGCACTATCCAGATGTGTTCATCACGCCCGGAGCAGGGGCTACAGGCAGAGACCAACATGTTCTTTCTTTGTGTCCTGCCTAGGGGGAGATTATCTACTGACCAGTGGAATGGGGCTAAAAGGAGAAATTCAGAGATGATGGGGAGGAGCGGCCTGCTGGTTTATTCCCACTCTTGCACTCTTCCAACCCAGATACTGCTCCGGGCTAATCCACTTCCTACCCTGGCTAGGATAGTGCTTAATTTGAGATACTCAGACGTATCTGTGGGCAAATGATTTAGCAGAGGCCTCTGCCATGGGCTGTAGTGGGAGCATTGTTCATGGCAGCCCATGAGATGGGGACTCTGCCCACAGCACCAAGCCTCTGATTCTGTTCATCCTGCTTTGCAGTGAGAAGCTGCCAGAGGTGCTCAGTGCAGATCGGCTGCCGGCACCACAGAGCCAGGGCCCCTCCAGTGCTGAGGGCAAGGATGTTGCCTTTTGCACCCCTGTGTATCCTGCGGGCATCCTCCTGGTATGCAACAACTGCGCTGCGTACCGTAAGCTGCTTGAGGCACAGACCCCCGGCATGCGCAAGTGGGCCCTGCGGCGCCAGAACGAGCCCCTGGAAGTGCGGTTGCAGCGCCTGGAGCGGGAGCGCACAGCTAAGAAGAGCCGGCGGGACAACGAGACACCTGAGGAGCGGGAAGTGAGGCGCATGCGGGATCGGGAAGCCAAGCGGCTGCAGCGCATGCAGGAGACAGACGAGCAGCGGGCGCGGCGGCTGCAGAGGGACCGGGAA
>NW_008239544.1:2080687-2089287 GCF_000691975.1 Corvus brachyrhynchos
CCATGCGCCTGAACCGCGCAAACGAGACCCCCGAGAAGCGACAAGCCCGGCTCATCCGGGAGCGTGAGGCCAAGAGGCTCAAGCGGCGCCTGGAGAAAATGGATATGATGCTCCGGGCACAGTTTGGCCAGGATCCCTCTGCCATGGCCGCTTTGGCAGCTGAGAGGAACTTTTTCCAGCTGCCAGTGAGCAATGTGGAGCTGGAGAGCCAGCTGCTGGGCAAAATGACCTTTGAGGAGCAGAGCAACAGTGCATTGCACTAAACCACAGCCAAGAACTGTGCTGCCTTTGCTGCACCTGCCACATGTGCACTAGCAGGCTTCCACACTCAGGAGGCTGCTGTGGGTCCCTGCCTGACCCTTCCTGACACGTGGTTTTGGTTTTCCTCTGAACCCAGGAGGAGAACAGGGCTGAGAGATGCCTGCCAAAGCAGCTCTGGTGGGAGCAGATTCTGAGGATACAGTCTGCTCTGGGGGCCAAGTCACAGCCTGTGACAGAAGGAAAATAAATTAATGTTCACATGTATTAGTCCCCTTCTTTGTGCTTTGTCCTGTTTTTGAGCCCTTGCCCTGTAAATAGGTCTAGGCTGCTGTAGTTCTGCTGTAGGTTCCAATTCCAAGGGGCTGAACAGAATGGTTTGAGCATGCCTCAGACTGGGCAGGAAGCTGTAGAAACCCACCTCAGTAAAAAAGGATCTTGTTTACTGCAGCATGAATTACAGAGCTGAAGACTGATATTCCACAACTCCTCCAGGAGTAATCCTTTGCAGTTTGTGCCCATAAAAAAGAAACAAAGGAGGATGTCTTTCTGGAAATGCCTGTGCACACCCTTTTTTTAAACATTGTTATGACATACTTAGTTGCAGTAGCATCCATGGAAAAACTAAGGAACCTGAGGTCCTGTTTTAAGATACCCCATAAAAACAGTGAAAGAAAGGCTGGCCAAGGTAAGCAAATAGCAAACAAGTTTGTTGCTTTACTTACAAGTTAATTTGCACTTAAACCAGCATTTCAGGTTTGCAAGTGAAAGAGTTGATTGAATGGTAAATAATAGAGTAGGTCACTTTCTAGGACTCTATGGGTTTGCTTTTCCCTTTATTCAGCACTGGTGAGGCCACATCTGGAGACCTGTGTCCAGTGCTGGAGTCCCCGGTGCAAGAGCAACGCAGACGTACTGGAGGCAAAATGTGATTGTAGCCTGTGCCTCCAGGAGAAGGTTCCCATTGCTAATAGAAATCACTATTAAAACTGTGCAGCTATGGAAATTATATCTAGGCATCTTTAAACTGCAAAAGGCAAAAAGCAGTGGCACAGAAGGACTCATGGCAGGATAAAGAAGTGGTACACTCGCCATTATTTGGTTTCTTTAAGAATGAGCACCTGAAAATGCATGGTGTAATTTCGTGGTTTTCAGACATCAGCCCACCAAAAGCCAGTGTGCCACACTTCTGTGTTTTGTAGCCTGAAAGCCCCTATTACCTCCACAGCATTTCCAATTAAGTTCTAGAGTCATACGGTGGTTCAAACACCTTGGGAAGTACTGTCTTCTCTCTGATGGCTGTTTCTCTTTAAGTCAGAAGTGGTAACCACAAGACTGCTACTTGAGATCAGAAGAGCAAAGTTAAAACAAGAAGCAAAACCTTTTGACTACTTAAAACCCTCATTTCCTCCTCATTTTTCAGTTTGAAAAACTTTTGATTGCAGTCCCTTAAAGCCCTAGTTAAAATAGTTACCTTCCAAATGCATTATGTTGCATTTTTCTGGCAATAATGAATCACTCTCACAGCCAGCCGAGGGGATGCTACAGTTTTCTCCACCTGCCACTGCAACATCTAGTTTCCTCCCTGGACAAAAGTTGTTTCAACATGACATTCATTCACCCTGTAGAACTGACACCCATCCCCGCTTCTCTCTCTTTGGGAAAAGGCACTGTAAAGAAGCTGTTCAGTTCCATGTTCCTTTGTTCATATTGTCCTTTGTTCTCTGATCTCTCACTGTTATCCTTACCTCTGTTTGTTTTCATACTCAAACCCACAGTTTGCTTCTGGCAATATCTGCTTTTGCTCTACCTCGTGTTTTGCTTGCCCAGCTGAGATGTACCTTTACTCTGCAACCTGCAGCTGGAACTTCCCCTGTAGCGTCACTGATACCTTATTCCAAGGGGTTCAGGAGAGATCACATAACACAGAAGTATCTGAAAACACAGATTTAGGACTTATAATCCATCTGTCACCATGTATCTTGCCCTTGACATGAGTCTCCCCATCACTGTGTAAATCCAGAGAAGCCACATGCTAATGACCACTGATACTGCAGACAAGCAAAAAGTCTCAAACACCAAAGGAAAAGCTATTGGTTTATATATAGATATATATATGTATATAGATATATACTGTGTTTACAGAGTCAACAAGTTAAATGCAATATTCATAAAAGCATTAACAATAAAAATACAATCTGTTTGTAGGCAAATACAGACTTAGAATGGTAAAACAGGAAAAAGGATCTCACCAAAGTACAAATATACAGTACAAATTGATTTATTTAAAACAGTTACAAAAAAAGCACAACAAAATAGAGATTATCCTTAGAATTATTAATGCTTTGTTAAAGATCAGGTAGAAGGAAAGTGGCAGGGACAAAGTTGGAGGGGAGCACCTGACTAGTTCTAAGGCTTTAGATACACTGCATCGGTTACATGTTAATACAGCCATATACTGGGGGTTATAGTGAGGGGTCAGCACTTATCTACAAACATCTCTCTGCCTCAGGGCAGCCCAGCCAGCTCCCCCATGTCTCTCTCTCCCTCTCTCTCTCTCTCTCTCTGAGCAGACCCTCCCCGGCGCTAAGGTGCCATGAAAGCCAGAAACAACTGGAGTGTGCAGGGGCGTGTTGGCAGGGTGGACGGCAGCAGCCTGGAAGGACCTTAGGGGCAATTCTGTCCTTGATGGACAGGTGTGAAGGCATGGAAGGGCCTGGACCATCAGCATTTTAAACTATATGTGGAACACCCTGGGCCAAACTGTACAGACTGTGTATTTGTAGCCATCTTAGCAGCTTCTGCAAAGTGTCAGGCTCTAGCACACCTTGAAAGACAAGGAGCATTTGTGAGTGACGGTGGGGAAAGGCACGTGTGCTGCTGCGGGCAGGAACTAGCATTTGGGCTACTCCAGCTGCTGTAGTTTCTTTTACAATATTTTCTGAGTAACAGGGATTGTTAGTTCTCTACAGGACAAAGTGACTTCAAGTGTGGGGTGGGGACAGGGACACTTAATGTGAAAAGTGCAATATAAAAAGCTGCTCAGCAGCTGGAAGGGGAAGGCAGAGGGGCCTCTGCAGCTTCCTTCCCTTCCAGACAGAGCTTCCTCTGCATAGTCTGGTAGTGATGAGCGCTCATTGCTGTGAATGCACAGGCCCAGAGACAGGCTTGGCTCCGCTGCACAGCTAACCCCAGCCATGTTCCATGGGATGGGACAGATGGCTACAGCCAGCCATTATTGCATCCCACAGACTCCTGCTACAGAGCATGAGCTGGATAAGATTAGGGCCAGGAGACCTCCTCCTACAGGCAGGACAGACTGCAGCTCTCCTACCCTTCACAACAGCAGCAGGAACATGGTATATTTCTCTGAGAAGTCTGTCACATCTCTGCCACCAGAAAAGCCCAGGTAACCATCCCACTCTGAAATGTCTTCCTGGCTTTATCTCCTCCTTTCCCTGTAAACCTAAGAATTGAAAGACTCCTCCATGGGCTCATTCACAGCATTTCTCCCTGCAGCAGAGCCTGTCTCACACACTCCCTGTCCCAGGAGAGCCTCAGTACTCAGTACAACCATCACTATGGTGCTAAGCCATATAGCCCTGCCCAGTAAGGACAGGTTCCAGCAACACTAGCACTGCTGAGCTGGGCTGGAGAATTGCCAGTGGCCCCCTCCTGCCCACCCTTTGGGGCAAGCAGCCAGACATACAGATTCTTCACCTCAGTCCCCTGTCATGAGCTGTGCTTCAAACCACTGCTTCCAGGGAAGAGCTGGCAGCTGAAACATCCACAACACTGGGACTGACAGGAGCCTGGGTAAAAGCACTAAGGTCCAGTTCACCCTGGCCTGTTCCACAGAGCTCAGGACTGCACTCAACAGAGGTGCAGCAAGCCAAAGTCCAGGTCAGCAGCCAGGTAAACAACAGGGCGAGCACCTTCACAGCCCTTCAGCTGTCTACAGTACAAAGCTATTTAAGCCACATAGCATCTTGCCTCATTTGTCAGTAGTGCCCATTCTGACAGTGCAGCTGAGATCGAGGAGTTACAGTAACACACATGGTATAAGGCAAGCTCTCCAAACCCTCACTCTAAGACAGACTCCTGTGTTCAGAGACACACAAGGGGCTCTGCACCCTCAGCTGCTCAGACATTGCCTCTGTGGTGTAACCAGCCCCTCTACATTCACATGCCATATGTATGCAAGATCCCTTTCTCAAGTGCCTGTCACAGCCCTGAATTCCTTTGCATGCACTGTGCAAAGAACAGGCATGAGAACCTGGGCTCCTCTGCCTCCTGCCTTTGGCCCCAGACACCTCAGATATCCTGAGCATTAAGTACTAATTACCAGCATTAATCGAGAGTTTTATGTAGGAGAGTCCAGTCAGCAGGAGCTGTGACAGCTCAAGGGGATGAAGAGGCCCAGGTGGACCCTTCACTGACAAATGGAGCCATGAAAACAGCATCTGTTCCCACAGCTGCTGCACCTGAGAAGGCAGAATCTTCCCACAACAGCATCACCGTAACTTCACACATCCCAAATGCAGCTGATGAAACCAGAAGTAGTGTGTCATTTGGGAGAAGCTACACGTGATACAGGCAGCATCCTCATTCTGGAGAACCCTGTGAGGCACAAACACTGAAGGCATGGTTAGCACATATCTCACCTAAGGCCTGTCCTGGTGCAGGCATTTTAAAGGCAACAGAAATGGCTAGCAATGTGCTAGGAAAACAGGACTGAGGCCAGGATGGAAGGGACATTCTGGAGACTAACTTGCCCAATACACATGCAGAGCATGCTTCCCTTGCACAGTCAGCAGAAGCCAACCAGTTACAGGACACACTCCTGGGGAGTGCAGAACAGCCCTGAGACAGCACCACTGCAAGGAGAGGTGCTGACACACACCATTCTGTGACAGAGAGGAGTGGTGCCCCAAGAGTCAGGCACATCTGACAAATTTCAGGAAGATGAGAGCAGAGAGACAGAAACAGCATGCTGAACATCAGGACCCTGCACACTAAGAAAGGCCCTCTCCAAAGCCTGGTCCTATGACAGAGATGGGCACCTGAACACAAGGAATACCTAACCCAGGTTAAGTCAGTGAAAACTGTTTTCTCACCAGGACAGTGACTATTCTTTATCCTGGCTGAGCAATTAGAGATGGTGTCATAACACACCGTCAAAGAGGGCAGATTAGTGTAACTACAGGAGCCTTCATTCAATAGAGCGTTATCACCACAATGAGGTATTCATACACAATTGTATTAAATCTCACCATGAAAAAGACTACTCTTGATTTTACCACATTGTTTTACAGAGGAACTCCAAAGAGAAGCATCAGAAAAACTAACACAAGACCACCCCAAAATGCCCTGTGACACTGTGATATTTTTAGAGTCCCTACACTAATCATAGAACTGTACTTAGCACAAACTTTGTACCTTGCCTGCACGTGCACAAACATTTGTCTCTTGTCTAGAGCTTATTCAGGAAACTGCCTGCAGGGAAGGATTAGCCATCTGGAATATTTTTCTGACTTAACTACAAAATAGCATCGGTCTTCTCACAGAAGAAGGATGTTTTCATCCTTCCCTAGAGAATGCTGAATGTATTTTGCTCCATATTTTAAAAAAACCCAAACCAATAAAATACCCCAAACAAAAATTCAACCAAACAAAAAAAATCCAACCCCATTCATCCCTAGGTTAAGCCTCTGCAAAAGCTATCAGCCCAGGAGGTGTTTTCTTGAAAGTTATTAACATGGGAAGATTTGATTTGGTGGCAAACAACTAAATAGACTTTATAGCAGGAAACAGACATCTCCCATCCCAACTTGTGTCCCATCCCAAGTGCTCAAGTTCCCTATTCACCTACACCCAAACCCACCCTTTTGGTCCTTCCTCTTGAATTTCTGTGATTCATTCAAATCTGTACATTCTTTGCAAGAAGAAAGAGCAGTTGGATTCAGTGGAAGAGACATTACCCAGAACCACCAGAGAAGCACCTCCATCCTGCCCTTGAGAGCTCCATCGGTGAACGGTCCTTTTAAAGTGCATGTGTAAAGAAAGGGGATACTGGGAGAATAGCCCCCAAACTCCAGTGGGGACCCATCTCTTCCCATCATGAGAAAGGAGGAATAAAATCTTCAGCAATTTTATCTGCTACCTTAAGCCAAGTCTGCCCTCCTCGTCTCTCGACCTGCCCCAAATGCTCGGCCCCTGCCCCGCAGGGAGTCAGTTATCCCAGGAGGTGGGAGAATGCCCCAGCCTCCGGCCTCTGGAATGCTCTCATCACACACTCATGAGCACATCCCTGCTCCCCACCCCAGCTAGCCTGTTGCTGCTCCCTGAGGCACTGGAGCCCTCCTGACTCCCCAGGAGGAACTGGTCAGCCATGGAACTGGAATGGAGCCATTCCTGCAAGGCAGAGAGCAGACTTTGCTGGTGAGCCTATGACAGAGTCTGTGCAATTCCTCCACCTGATGGTGAGGCTCACCTGCTGTGGCCGCCCTAGCTCACACCTCCAAGGGATCATTTCCCTGCATTCGAACGCCCTTCAATAGACAGCTTGACCTCCTGGGGAATGAAAGAGGGACGGAGCAGAGACGGCCGAGGCTCCTCTGCCTGCACGCTGTATCTTTGGAAGCCTGTGGCCAAACTGTACAGACTGCCAGCCTCAGGCTGAGAGGATTCTGCGTGAGAGCTCTGGACCATGTTGGCTCTATCTGTGTGGCTCTTCCTTTCAGCAGCTCTGTCAGATGGCTCTCTGGGCCCCTGAGCTGTTCGTTCCAGTCTCTCCCTAGCAGACACCAGCTGATCTGTGAGAGGGGAGTTGGCCTGAGAAGCAGAGTTGCCATTCATGCTCTGTAAACTGATTGATATGCAGACATCCCCCACTTGCAGCCTGTGACAAGGCAAAGCAAAGAGCTGAGCAGTCCTCCCTGGGCTGCAGGAGGACCAGCCCTGGCCGTACACAAAGAAGGGATGCTCTGGGGGCACATCAATGCTCACTTTACTTTGTTGCTCCCCAACCACAAAATGCAGTGTGACAAGCCCAGGCCACTGGCTTTCCTGAATATCCACCACAGTGCTGGAGTCGATCTTCAGGCCTCCACTCACCTCCGCACTGCGAACAAAGTCTTGAGTCTGCAGGTCCTCCACCCGCTTGAGCTCTCCTGTTGCCAGCTGGATGATGGCTCCTTTCATGAAGTGAGAGGGCAGTTGTGAGGAGCTGGGTGGCTGCAAATGGGCCAGCTCCTTTTCAAGCACATTTCCTCGAGCCTGTGCATCTGGGCTCTCCCTCACCAGGGCTTCTGAAGTGGAAGACCTGACAGGCTCAGATCCAACGGGAACAAGGACTGGCTTGCCGTTGGCTATCACCATTCCTTTGGTTAACTGTCTCTGTCTAACAGTCTCTTCAGGGGACATTCCACATGGGCTCTGGGACTGGCTGTTCCCAGCTGCAGCCCTGTCTGTGGTGTTCCTTGGCATGTCTCCCTGCCCATCAGGAATATTATGGCAAAGGTTCAAAGGGCTTGGGTCATCTTTCCTCTGGGCTGCCAGAACATGATAATCCTGAGCCGCCAACACCCCCACTACCCTCTGAACCTCCAGATCAGCATCTGGGGTGCTCCTGTGAGTAGGCACAGATATCTCTCTTCCCAGCATCTGGTAACCTGGAAGGAACTGTCCGTCGCCCATACATCCTGCTGCAGCCCCTGGGGGCAGACAGTCCTCAGCTGCACTGCTGGCAGAGTCCACGGCCTCGCTGGGCCTACTGGCCACGCTTTGCTCCAGGGGTCTCTGCCCACCATTGGCCGCAGCCACCTCTGAGCTCAGCTGACTGTGGTGCTGAGGAGACTCTGGGCTCCCACCTGCTACAGGTGCCTCATAGGCTGAATACCCTGGTGGGAGGCGGGACATCTGATAATAAACAGGAATTCTCCCCGGTGCCATGTCCAGCGGCTGAGGCGCAGCATGGTGCTGCATCTGCCCAGGAGAGGCTGCAGAGGTGGACTTGTTGAAGCTGTGGGTGGGAGAGGTAGTCTGGGGGGAAGGAGCAGCTTCTTCCGTGAACAGGGAGGCATATGGCACAAAGTGGGGGACATGGGGGGCGGTGAGGTTGGTAGAGGGAGACAGGAGAGGACTAGGCAGGAAGGCAGGAGGGACGGCATAGGGCACTGTGTAGTGGGAACCGATGAGCTGCAGGGAGGCCGAAGGGATCTGTGCATAGTGGATGGAGGGGAAGGGCACCCCCGGGTGCTGGATGATGGGCGAGGTCACGTTGAAGGCAGGGGGCAGGGGGCTCACGTTCACCACGGGGTGCAGGCCCGTGGGGGAGAAGG
>NW_008239544.1:2091289-2106651 GCF_000691975.1 Corvus brachyrhynchos
GGCCCCCCGTCGGAGCTCGGAGGCAGCACGCGGCTGAAGCGGGAGCGCATACCTCAGGAGCTGGTTCGTGCTGTCGCCCGGTGCCGTCTTGGGAGCAGCCGGGACTTGTGCCCGTCCTTCCCTCGGTATATTATTGCCAGGGCTGCACACGCTCCGAGTATTACAGCTTCTGCAGTACTTACCGTTCATGGGTTTTAATGGAAGCAGGCGATGTTCGGTCTGGCTAAAGGCATTTGCAGTGAGCTGCTGTCTGATGGCCGGTCTGTAAGGGCGCCTTCAAGTCTCTTCTTCAGGGCTGGTTAAGTTCTCTTCTCGCACGATCTATAAGATAAATTTTAATTTATTTTATAGCAGACATTGTTTTTAAAGTCAGCAGGCGGAACAGATGTGCGTTTTATTATGTTGTAAGTGATGTGTTAAAATGCTGAGCAACAAATTCCAGTTTCTGATACTTGAAATATTAATGGGAGAGCACGGGAGAGCACAGAATCCCAGTGGAACATCTTTGGAAGGATGACACGTCACTTGTGTGGCCAAAAGGTGTTTGGTCCATAGTGGCTTAAACAGAGTAAAATATATGTGTATTTTCCCCTGTAAATGCAGGGGAATCCTTTAGGGATGCTCCTAGCATCCTATATTTAAAATGGCAGAGAAATTTGTGCTGTTTCATTTCCCCCCGTTTTTTTGTGTTTCACTTCTGTGTGATAGAGCATAGCAGCTTTTTGCACCTGTTTCCCTGCTACCTCTCCTCTAAACTACACTTGGTATTTTTTCCTTTGTTTGCTTGCATATCACATTCTGTTGGCAAATTCTTTCTTTTGTTTACTCATGTGCACTCTGGGGTTTGGCACAGGATTTGAAAACTTACTAGGTACTCGAGAGCTGAATGAAGGCAGGAAATTTTGTGGGTTTCTTTCTGAGGAGTTTGGTGTGAGCCCTTCCATTCTTCTGTGCTGGGAGAAGGAGGGGAAAGGTATTTAAATTCCTGTTTCTTGAGAAGGGGAAAGTAAGTCTCGGGTAATTGTTTTGTGAAGGGATCCAGCTTGTGTTTCCAGTGTGTAAGGTAACTTTCAGATTTCCTCCTTTTATGATAAAAAAAGCATTTTCTTCCCTTTTTTTTTTTTTCTTTCTTTTCTTTTTTATTCCTGTGACTGCTGATTTTTTTTTTCCTGAAGGTGGCATGGTAGAGATGGAGAGATCCTGCAGTACCTTTGTAGTGTCCTGTGAGAGTTTAAGGGACACAAAAATGTTCTGATTCTTGGTAGCTCCTTTTTGTACAGCATTTTGCAGTGGCATCACTGTACAATGAGAGTAGTGGGTGTGTCAGGCCATGGTGTGAGAACGTTGTGGACAGTGGCACAGGAGTCCTGGCTGGCTACTCTCAGGCACACAGAGCCCACCCTGGTTAGTGTAGTTCAGGTTTGGAACTTCAGCTTTCCAAGTGTGAGGGCTCACACAAGTCTTTACTGCTGCTAAAAGTGATGGTGCTCAGTAAACCTGCTTGTGCCTCCCCAGTGTGAATATTTGTATTTGTGAGCTGGCAGTGTATAACTTCAGGGGATGGGTTGTTTGATCTCATTGTATTTTTTAATGACAGAGCAAACTCTTCTGAATGCAGGTGATGCTAGTTTGTTCTAGAGGATACTTAGCTGTTCTCTGGGGAAAAGGGTCTATTCTGCCTTGGTAGGAGTATTACTTCACTGGAGGAAAGTTTTGGAGTTAATAAGTAAATATATGGTGAGTCTGTAACTAGAAAGACAGAGCTATGGTAATGTGAGTACAAGTGAATCTGCTGATATCACAGATATTAGTGCAACCTGTACCTGTTGTTTGGCAGAAATGCTACAGGTAAAATCAAAGATTAGAACTTCCTAGGGCATAGCTGAAGTTATGTGGCCTGTTGGAAAGTTTATATTAATGAATGTAAAAATGTGGCATGTTGTCTTTCATCTGGCATTGGCTAGGACAAAGAAGGGTGTGGGGGTTTTTTGTGACAAAGTAGTGGCCTTTTCTTTTTTTTTTTTTTTAAGTTTAACTCTGCAGGAAAGTGAGCAGGAAGTAAAATAGCCAGATTACCTCGTAGATAAAAGTAGTGAGGAAATTAGAAGCAGGTGATAAATACAAAGGTAATGTAGGTCAGTGGTGATTGAAGTATCAGATTGAAATAGAAGCCAGAAAATCTGGAATTCTGCTTGCATCTCTTGTGGTGATCAGCCATGTAGCTGTGCTAATTCTTCTTCCTACGTTTTTTAGCTTCTAAAAAAAGGGAAATACTTACTTTGTTTTTTGGTAGATGTTGAGGTTTATGTTTCTACTGATTGGGAGCTCAGTGTGTCTTTTGAAGGCAGTTCAGGAGTTGCTGGGTTTGGTATATGTGCACAGTTGTGCAGGAATGGGATACTCATCTGAAGTGCTGAGTCGTGCTCTGGGACTGTGCCTCAGTCAGCAGAGAGTGGGAAGGCGTCTGCAGTTGTTTGGCAGTGGGTTTGGGTGGGATCTGTGCAACATCCTCAGTCTCTGTCCTGCCTCTCCTCTTCCTCTCAGCCCCTTGAGCAGCACTGTGCCTTGCTTCTTGAATACTGTTGTGCTGCATTTCTTGTTGGTGGGGGTTTTTTTCAATGTAACTGGAAGTGGGACCATCTCTGCTTCCAAGACTATTTTTTAGCTCTTGTTTTGGGGTGCTTTTTTCTTATTTGACTTTCCCCACTCTCCTCCGGCTGTCTGTGCATAAAGCAAAGTGTAACTCTGATGCCTTTTCTTATGGGAAAGCATTTTGAAGCCCCCTGCTGACTTAATTGGTTTCTGATTTTCTGATGTTGCTTTCTAGTTCTCTGTTGTATTCAATAGCTCTTTCTCACAAGAGATTGTTCCACTTAGCATGTTGCATGGTTGGTTGCTCTTTCTCTCAATGCTTTTGTGTTGCCTTTGCCCTTCTTGATGATGATGGTGTTCCTTGCTTTGGTGTTTATTGTATAAATAGTTATAATAATTAAATATTTACTGTTTTCTGTATAAATATTGATAATACTAGACCATATACCAACATCTCTTCTTTTGTTCACACCTTCATCTCTACTTGGAGAGTGTGTTTCTGGTTTTACTGCTAATATATTTTTCTTTTTAAGTGTCTGATAGAAATGGGAAGCCTACTGATAGCAGTGTGGAGTTGAGGCCATCAGTGTTGGGTGTCAACATTTGCAGTTACTCCTTTCATGAAGTCTGGACAGATCCTCTGCTTCTGTGTTTACTAGGCTGGATTCAGTTGTACCAAAGCAAGTAGGGGAGTTCTGCTATTAATTTCAGTTAGGAGTTGGGCCTGGCTTCAGTTGTGTAACTTCCCAAAAGCTGTGGTTGCTTGAGGAGTGTGATTGCTTACACATGGGGTGGAGCAAACTGGAGTTGTGTATTTTAGATGTGTTTGAAATGTGTGCTGCTTCAGGCTTGGGATGTTTTCTAGACAGAATCAAGTTCAGAAATGCTATTTACAAGAAAAGCTGTAACTTGGTGTGTATATCACTACAACTGAAAATTCAGACCATGTCCCTAGACAGTAGACCTCTTCTGTGAATAGTTTCATTAACTTTGATGGCCTTTACGTCTTAATGTTTCCAGAATTCAAGGCTAAATAATGAGAACAGAATGTTAAAATGTTAAATGTCTGATAATTTGTCCTAAAGAAGTTTTAAAGCAACTCTTAATGTTTTAAATTTTATTGTCTTAGAGACACACTAGATATTTTAGACGTAAGTTAACTTTTCTGAATAGTTTCCAGAGGACATGTTCTCAATTCAACATTTAAGGACTATTCTTTGTCTTTGCACTGCAGTTCCCGATAGAGGAATATAGCTTGACTGAAGCATTTGAGCATTTTCAGGGTGGGTTTTGGGAATATTAGGTGCATGTTGTAAATATAAAAGATGATCCATCATGCTTGAATATGACTGTATTCTAAGAGAGACTTCTGGTAAATTTCTATACCCAAATATTTTTGGTACAATGGCCTGTTGAATAAAATCTTTAACTTTCAAATATTATGAACTTCACTAGTAACAGACCATAAAAGAGGAGAAAACAGTGATTTATCAGCACAATTTAAATGAAAACTAAGTGTTTTAATACATTAAGACTTTTGGTTTTGTCTTTTTGACTTTTGGATAGTAGGAATGAGTTACATAAAGAGAGAGAATGCCTTTTTATTGGTTCAGGGGAAGGATTCCTGAATAGCAGAGGGAGGAGAATCACTGAGGCAACACCTTTCCTAGTCTCTGGATTGCAGGAAAAAATGCTGGAATTCTGTTTTCTAAGGAACTTAAATGCCAGCCACCTATACAACCTGAACTGATCTGAGTAAAGTATCCAACTCTCTCAGAATTTTTGATCTTCATAGTAGGTTCTTCTAAGGAGCAAGGCTTTCGAAATGAGAAGGGGGAAACAGATCTGATAAGGTGGGAGAATTCTGCATGCAACCCTACCAGATATTGTAAGTACTAACTAGTAGGCTCTTTTCAAGTCTTCAGAGATCATCCCTGATTTCTGGAGCTTGTAGTTAGCAAAGAAATAGGAAATTCTTCCTGCTGTAAATCCAAGAAGGAAATGGGTAACTACTTCTAAAAACTGCCTTGTCATTTATGTTAATGTGCAAAGAATAAAAGGATGTGTCTGTACTGGTGAAAAATGTTAACTAATCCTGAAGAACAAGATTTGCTACCTTGGAGGAAGTTCTGAGGAGCACTTAGGCACCAGCTAAAGTGAAACTCTGCTGTCTGCTGTTGCTAGATGATATGGTTGTCCTCCCACTGTTGCATTAAAGGTCTGTTGGCATTATGATAGGCTTTGAAATTGCTGAGACTAGGTAAACGTTAATCTCTTCTGCAATGTTTCTGAATTTAAGTGTTCTCATGTCCAAAGTTTCTTCTCATCTGCAGTAACTACTGCTTACGCTTATTTGAAATTGTCTGAAACTCAAAACTGTTATGAGATTTCCAATGTATTAGCATGCAGAAGAATCTTAAAGTCACTGAAGGCAAAGAACAGGTACCTGATGCAAGAATTTTCACTATTAAGAGAACACTTTCTTGTGGAGGGGAAGAAAACACAACATGCTATGTTGCATGGGAATTACATTGTATTGAAATACTGGAAGAGTGTATACAAGAAGAGCTTAAGCTTCAGGGATCAACACGTAAGGTGATTTGTGAGGGGAAGACACTATTTTACATAGACGGATGCAAAACCTTTTGTATGGGAAGCATTCAAAAGTGTATTAAAAACTGAATGACCTGATATTGACAAAAAAAAAAGTATGTAGTTGGAGCACAAGGATAGGTATTCTGAATATTGGAAAATAAATCACAGCTTTGTCTTTTGTCCTTGATGTTGTCCTCCATCAGAGCAGTTCTGAATTGTTCTGTTCTCATCAGGCAGGAAGTGTGTGTGAGATACGGTTGCTCTTAGTCCTTCAGGTTAGACTCTGTCTGTGTATCTGTTTTAAGTTGTGACACAAGTGTGAACACCAGGTAGCCTCAGAAATTGGTTCTCGAGTCTTATTCATCAATCTTTGCTTTCTAAAATGCTGGTTTCTGCTTGCTTTCCTGTGGTTGTGAAATGTAAAGATTATTTTTCCTTCATAAAAAGCTGTACTTCGTATATATGGTAGCATTGTTGAATTTTGTTTTTCTGTTGACTAGAACTGTTTTGGCAGTCTGTCCTTTTATTTTCTGTTGTCCAGGGCCAAACTTAAGATGCTGAAGCCTTCCATGGGCATACCTATAGAAAGTTTTTGGTCCACTGGCAGGGAAAGGAATCACAGGCTGCAGATATCAGTGTTCAGCAGTTTATAAACCTTCAGATACAGAGCAGGAACAAAACAACTTGTGGTCTCAAAACAATTTGTTGGCAAACCTCAGTTTGTTTGCAGATTATGTAGTAGTGTTCGAAAAACTTTGTAAAGAACACTTTCTTTAAAATAAAGGAGTCAGTCATGGTTGTAATAGCCAGACTTGTAGTAGCCACTGCTTATCTTCTCAGGAACAGCAAGGTTGTAGATAAGCTTAACTAGGGTGCAGAACCATAGCATAAGTTTAGATTCATGCTGGAGTGAACCTTTCACCTCTTTTCCTCTCCATCTGAGGTCTCCCAAAGCCACATGTTCTCACTGCTGCCTGTCTTTGCACAAGCCAGACTGATGTGTCTGAGGACTGCTTTTGGAAGGAAGGGGACGAGCTGTTTTTCGCGTGCGCAGGTTGGTGCACGGTCCCTGGAATGCCAGTGTGAGCACAGTGGAAGGACTGGACTCACCTTTTTCAGCATGAGCCTGCACATGAGTGATCTTAGTGATTATGAAATTATTGCCTGTGAACTGCAGAGGAATATTTCTGCAGTAGCACTTTTATCTTTATAACTTCTTCCCAATTTTCCAACAAGAGCGTGGCTTATCAAAATCAGTTTAGAATCATGTGATATGCATGTGTAGTAGGTGAGTCCAGGCTTAAAAATTCAGCACTGAACGCAGACAGTTGCCACCCAGGAAAGAGATTTTTGGGTTTATGATACTATTGTGAAAAACACAAGCTGAGCACTTTGCAGCAATCAGAACTCCACAGAGTGTTACCAATTATCAGGAAAATAATAGTGAGCAAACTAGAAGGCATTTTATAGAAATACATCAATATCACGTCTAGCCCTTAAGTGCTGCGTACAGCATTTTGCTTTTCTTCTCCTTCAGAAAGGATGCAGAACTGTATTACGTGCAGGCATAGCAGCAAAGGTAGTGATCATGGAAGGGCTCGTTCTGGAGATGGATTTCTTGCTTCCCCATGACTATTTCTGTTACACTTGTTAGTGCAGCATGAGTGCATAGCAACCGTTAATTTATTCATATCACAGTAATGTGAGGAAGTGTTGTGAATTCACATGGAGAGACAAGGCAAGAGTAATGATTAATGTGTCCAATAGTCTTGATCCTACACATGTCAGCATTTTGGGACAGAGTTTTCTTATGCAGGAAGAATATCTCTACTCTTCCATTTTCAAAACGGAATGCTTTGTGTCTCTGTAAATTCAAACTTGAAAGTATGAAGATGGCGAGCTTAAATATGAGGAGTCTGCATGGTTTGGCTGAAGAGGCCTAGTGTATGTATGAGTTTATAATCGCGACTCAGACCTGCCTTTGGCTGGCTTACTGTAAGGCCATCTTTGCTTGTACATGCACCTCGCTCTGCTCTTCTGCAAGCAAAGAAGTCCCCTGTTAGCTCTGTGTCCCAGCCTCTCCGTTCTGTAGTATCGTGTAAGCCAGTTAGTGCAGCACCTGAATGCACATCTTTTTCTGATACGGCAATGCTTAAAATGTATGACACTGTTCATGGGGAATGGTGACCCAGACATGATTTGTAGCAGACTGGCATGGCAACTTTTTACAAGATCTGATACCTGTTATCAGGAGGGCTCAGTTCTGTTCGCAAGCTGACATGGATGAAAGAAGGCTGTAAAGGTGTGTGTGTGTGTGTGTAGTCTGAGCTCCATGAAAGTCAGAAGTGAGCTTTGGTGAGCATGAACTAAAAAGTTCAACTGTTGAACATAAGTACTAAAGTTTGGGTTCTGTTTGACAGCCACTTTCCTCTTAACAGGTACTTGGCAGACTAAATTGCTCTCAGGGTCAGATGGCTCCATCTGATGAGGTGAAACTACTCTGAGTGTTCTTGTATACACCTTTCATACCAGTACTGCCAGACAGTAATGTCGCAGGCTTGTTTGTTTCAGAAAGGGTTGTTCTGTTTGGGGTGTGATAAACGGATGATGTAAACTTGATTTATTTATTTTTGAAACAGGATATTCTGAAACATCCACACACCTAGGATTGCTATTCTATTTGCTTTTCTGCTGCCTTCCGCAGCTCTAAGAAGGAAGTGTGTATGGCACAAGTTAGCAGGATTTTTGAAGCATGTGAACCGCTTGTATGAAATCTTGTGCAAGTTGCTAAACAGAGTTTTGTTTTGTAGAGGACTTCTGTCCCAAGTTGTCATGATTCTGGGATCAGTTCTCTTTGGAGCCTGGCTTTTCTGGAGAGAGGCAGATGATGTGAATATGAGAGTACCTTGCAGAGTGCTCTTTCTGCCTGTTTCAGGTGGGGAGTCATATTATGTTGACAGCTGGCTCAAATTGGAGCATTTCTAGTGTTCTGGAAGAGCAGATGTGAGGTACACTGAAGTCCTCAGGTACTCAAGTTTACTCTTAAACATGCTACTGAACTAGCCTACATTTTCTTCATTCTTTTATTTATGTAATTGTAGGGTAGGAAAGAAAAAAAGAATATGTGGAAGTGTGAGACCATTATGAAGCCTGTAGAGACAGTAGAAGTTTTACAGACTTCTTTCTTCTCTCAGAGGATGCCAGCCCCCATCAGACTGCGGGAGTTGATCCGGACCATCCGGACAGCAAGAACCCAGGCAGAAGAGCGTGAGATGATCCAAAAGGAATGTGCTGCTATCCGGTCATCCTTCCGAGAGGAAGATAACACGTACCGATGCAGAAATGTGGCAAAGCTGCTGTATATGCACATGCTGGGATATCCTGCACATTTTGGACAGGTAGGTTAAAATTTAGTGCCTTCTGTGCTCTGTGCATAAGCCAGTCTGCCTTCTGTATGTTGGGTACATTGGCTTGTTCAGAGCGTTCCTAGGTGCCGTTCTGCTGTCCTTCGGGATGATTTGAGGTCTATTTTCACATATGTTCTGAGAACGGATGTTAGTTAGTTTTGACTTTGTTAGTGAGATTTGCTGTTTGGGGCTTACATAGTTTGTTTTGAAACTTGGGGTACTGTCTTGTCCTCGCCATCCATGTTTCTGCAGAGCAGTAGTGCTTAAACCACAGTCCAAGACATAGGGATATTTTTAGATTGGTTCAGAACAGCACTTTGGAGTTCTGTCTCTGAAAAATACCACATACTTCAAAGGAGGTTCTATACCCTTTTCCTTCTAAAGCAATGTATTTGAGGCAGAAAAGAGCTGGTCTGTTCCTGGCAATCAGAAGATGGTGTTCCTTATCCCTGTCTTAGTGAGGTGACATGGAGAATGCAGGTATGAGTTTTCCATCTCTTGGCTTATTTTTGATGTGCTATTTTTGACAGAAATTTTAGAAAAGGGAGACAGGAAGATGGAAGCTCTTGATCTACAAAGTGTTGCTCAGGTTAGCTTTGCTTAATCTTTGGGGCATAGTCAGTTTTGGTTAGAAGTCAGTAAGTGTCCTGTTAATAGTAATCTAACCTAGGTCTTCAATAAAGCTAAAATCAGTCAAATTGTTGTACCGCTTTAAGTAGCTTCATGTCTTGTGTGTCTACCCATTTGTGGTTGGATTTACTAATTCTAATACTGAAACAGTAAATTCAAGCCAGTAAAATCAAATTGCAGATAGAGTTAGGGCTCTGCTATAGCATATGAAGTGCATCATCTTACTTCTGTATTACTGGATTCTTCTCTCAGGGTAGTGAGTTTTTGAAAAAGAGCAAGTGAATTTGTGTATTATTCTGTTCTTAATACTTTTCATAGCCAGGCTCCCTGGTCCAAGAGAGAAACTTCCTGTCACAAAAATTAAGGCTAAGTATCTTGGAGTCTTAAGAATAATGAAAAGTGTTACAGATAAGCGTCATCTAGAATTTCAACGTTTGGCCTATGTTAAGAACATTATTTAAATTTAATTTTTCTGTCTTGTTACTCAAGTATTTAATCCCATATAAGGAAGATTAGGTCAGATATCTAATAATTTTCAGTTTCTGCTTTAGTTAATAATGGTAAATACACTCTCAGTGAAAGAAGGCTAAAGCAGATTGTTCAGTATCTGTTATTTGCCAGGCCTGCTATATCTCAAAAAGAAGCATCTATTCTGACTATTTGGGGAGCAGGGTACTTCAGTCAATGCCCTTGGTTATCTTGTAATTTATCAGCTGCATTTTCAGGAGGGCATAGGGCCCAGTGCTGAAAAGGGGTTTTAATAAGTATTCTCCAAGTGAATGAGTTAGAGACCGTTGCACGTCCTCAACACTTATCACTGGAAGGAATCTTTCAAGGTGGTGCTGTTGTATAGGAGTATAGTTTGTGTGAGCTGGGGACCTGTTGAGGACACATGCTGTTCCAGTACTGGAGTCTTGCAGATAGACAGTCCTACACTACAGGCAGTAAGCTTCTGAGAGTGACAGGATAAATATGCAGGAAAGATGTTTTGCTGAAAAACAGGAGAGCCACAAGTGTTGCAGCCTCTCTTAAAGCTGTAAGCAGGCTGCAGCTCACAGTATGGGTGACCAGGAGTGGATGGTCGACCTACTTCTTTCCAAGCCAGGGCTCCTCAACTTTGACCTGGGGTATCTTGTACACAAGTATGAGAATGAGCACCATATTTAGCCAGTGTATGCTGATATGCACGGGATGGCATGCTGTCTCCTGAGCATGTGCAAAGGCCATTTGTGCAAGTTTAGAAATCATTGGAGAGCCTGGACAAATGGTCAAATAACTCTATTATTGTCATTGTTTCTATTTGCAAAAAAATTCCAGTTGGAAGAGTGGCTATGTCAGTAAAAGTTGGGTAAGCTGTAGTCTGGTTACATGCCAGTAGTATCTGTTACAGTAGTGATGTAGCAGATTTGAATTGTTCCTTTGAATGAAATGGATATAACAGCATCAAGATTTTTTCCACTAATTACACCTCGTAAGAGCTTCAGCTGATCATGTTTCTTAGTACTGCTGTGCATGAATCTAGTTGCTGTGTATTTATATACAAGTGAAACAAGAACTCATTAGCCTTTCATGGGGTAAATTTCACTAATACCGTTTAAATTCAAAAGTACTAGAAATGTATCTTAGAGTATCTGTTGCAGTCGTCAGTTTCCTTATGCTCTTCCTCAGTCATTCATCTTCTGCCTTTGTTGGCCCTTAACCTATAGCTTAGATGTCACCAATTTTATGTTGCATTTTTGCAGAGGATTATATAAGTATCTTGCAAACCCGGGAAAGAAGGTTGTTTCAGAGGTGCATTATTCCCTTACAGAAAGCACTGGAAAGATGAGAGCTTGATATCTAGTGTTCTGCATGTTATCTCTGGTTGATCTTGGCCATTTGTGCAGATTCAGTTATCTTTGTGGAGGACTGGTCTTATTGTTCAGAGGTGTTTACCCCTTTTAACCTTCCAAACTGAACTCAATTTCTTTCAAGCCTTTTCTTACGTATTTCTCACCCTTGCACTAGCTGGGCATTCACATGTGACGGCAACTTGAACAGTTGAGTGTGTGTTCTAATGCCATGTGGTTGTGAAAACTTGCCAGGACTAGGACTAGGCCATAGAACTTTCTTTCTCTGGCACTTCAACTTTAATTTTCTTACCAATGTACCATGCAACTTTACTCTGGTGATGTGTGTGTTTCTTGCATCTCACCTGTGTCTGTTGCCTTGTTCAAGCCTCCATCTAGCTGGGATCATGAATTCCTTTTCCTGACACCCTGTGTCTTTGCCTGTGCATGCCCCCTTTGCTATGGATCTGTTGCCAGCTCTGTCTGACCCCTACTCAGACCTATCATGTATGCTTACTTGCTGCCCCAGCTAGTTTGTAAAGCAGACTTACAGGAAGTGTTTGTGAGGGACAGATCTCTACTTTCCTGTTGGGAAAGTAGACATAGATTATAGCTGATTAGTTATCTGTTATAGAAAAATGTTTCAGTGCATAGTAATGTCAGAGTATCTCTGTGGTTGATGGTTTTTGTTTGTTTTTCATTAAAAAAGTGTCAGATTTAAAAATGAGCTAGCAATTAAATTTTAAATTAGCAGAGTGCAGGTGGAAATTGTATGTTGTCTTGGGAATCTCTTCTATACTATGGATCACAGTTGCCATTTGTACAAGGGCAAAAGGGAAACTTGTAGTGGCTGGAATGCACATGATTTTAGTAAACTTCAGGTGTTCCAGTAGAGATTACAGAGAAGTGCAGAAATGTAACTATCTCTGGCAATCTACATTTTACCTAGCTAGCAAGTTGGTTACAGATCATAATAAACAAAACCTGTTTTTAGAGTCATAGAATGCTAGAATGGTTTGGGTTGAAAGGTCATTTAGTTCCAACTTCCCTGGGCAAGGATACCTGCTAGTCCAGGTTGCTCCAAGCCCAGTCCAGCCTGGCCTGGAACACTTCCAGGAATGGGGCAGCCACAGCTTTTCTGGGCAACTGAGCCAGGGCCTCACCATGCTCACAGCCAAGAATTTCTTCCCAATATCTAACCTAAAGCTGCCCCTTTTCCATTTGAAGTCATTACCTCTTGTCCTATCACTATGTGTGCTTGTTTTGGCAACTTACAGAACATTGATCCTCTCCCTAGTAGATAAATGGAACCTTTTAAGTCTAGTTCAAAAGTTTAATGTGCATATCAAACATGACACATGATCTAGATTTCCAGATCTTTACTGTTTTGTTTTTAATGATGTATCTTTCATCTCTATCAATATGTTACCATTTACTTTTATGATCTGACATTAACCACCGTATCTGGTATATCTAAGGTCATGGAAGACCAACAGTGTCTGGCCACTTCAAGACACAGGAGCTGCTAATGACCTTCCTGCTGTCTTTTTTGGAGCTTTGGGCAGGTCATTTGACCTTTCTTGGTTTTACACATCACCGAAATGGGAACCAAATACACTTTTAAAAGTGTATTCTGAGAGACATAAATTACTACACATCAAAATTCAAACTGTTTCTCCTCTAGCTAAGAAGTCGTTTCAAGCTAATTATGTCTTCTTTTTCTTCTTTTTTTTTCCAGTTGGAGTGCCTCAAACTTATTGCGTCTCAGAAATTCACAGACAAACGCATTGGGTATTTAGGTGCCATGTTGCTGCTGGATGAGAGACAGGATGTTCATCTTCTTATGACCAATTGCATCAAGAAGTAAGGGTACCACCTCTCCATCAAACTATGCTCTGAGGTTTCAGGAGCAGAAAGTATACTTCTGACAGTGATACTTAGAGTACTTTAGGTTTTTTCCCTTGTGTTAGAAAACTGGTATCTTGAAATTGTTGTGTGCTGTTGACCATAATGAGGCTGTTGTAGTAGTACACTGTATTGGGCCATCCTGTCTAGCTTCTTTAGTGGAAAGAGAATATAAAATTGCATTGATTTGGAGGAGGCATATGTACAATTAACACGTCCTCTGTGTGTTTGTTTGCTTCTGCTGATGAGTTCTGAAGAGTTGTCAAGAAACAAGTCTGTGTATCTTGCTTTTTTTTTAAGATTGCCCTAATGGTCCTGACAAATGCTTTTCATTGGAAGCAAGGCAGCAGCTTAGGATGTGCTGTCATTTTGCTGAAATCAGACAAGAGGGAATTACTATTTTTTTTAATACTTATTTTCTCTCAGCAAAGCAATGTTAAACTGGGACTTTTCTACATCATAGTTTAGTGGATGTTGATGAGTGTGTTTTCAAGATGGTTTGGAGCAGGTATGGAACAGCTGGGTTCTGGTTGACTTGTCCAAAGGTTGTGTGTAGTGTACCTATTTTTATTACTATTTGCTTTTAGCACATAAGCCTCTGAGATATTAGCAAGTAAAGTATTGATCTTCAATTAGACTGTGGCCTCAAAGTGCTTTGAAAGAAACTTGACAAAACTGTGGACCTGAGGATCTGCTAATTTTGGACCTAGTTTCGAGGAGATGAGATTTTTGTCTAAAGATCTTTCATTGAAATGCCATACCTGTGAGGTGCTTCCATTAGAACCAGGCTGCAGGTTAACACCTCTTTTGATTGTTTATGCTGCAGTGAATTTGGTAAGGATGTAGTGAGTATGAACTGGAAATGGGTTAGATGGAAGCTGAGCAAAAGTGGTCGACAGCTTCCCACCATCTCCCTGAGCTGTATATTGCTTTCTCCTTTGGCTTGTATATCTGCCATTGTGTCTTGCTTTTATCTAGACATTAAGGGATTTGATTTATGGCATTGTTTTTCGCTGTTTTATAGCAAGACGCAGATTTTTGAGACGAAAAGGAAAGCAACCTCTTGAAGCATGTACTTGTGATACACACAGCTTTATATAGCTGCCAAAAAATTGTTAAAGGAAGGAAACAAAAAGCCAACCCACTTAGTAGCATGTGCTACCTGTTCCTTCATCTGCATGTTGCCATAACTGCTTGATGTAACAACCAGGATACTGTCTTTCCATTCTGCACCTCGTGCGTGTTTGGTTAGGAACCGCTCCTTTCCCCAGCTCTTCCATCTTGCAGTCCTCAGTTCCCTTTGCCTCCCAAACCAGGAGCTGTATTTTTTGCTTTCTTCAGCATTGAGTCCTGAGTGCTGTGGTGACCTTAGTACCAAACACAGATGGAAAAGTGGTGTAGAAGTCAATTTTAAAGGCTGTTGGGATTGCCATATAGAAGCTATGTTGTCTTGTGCTTGGTGTGACATTGGTAGCTAGCCTCATGAATAGCAGCTCCTGTTAGGTGGTTTAGCTTCTTACTGACCATTTTTCACAACTTCCTTAGGCATATGAATAGGAAAAATTGCTTAACAGAATTCTTGTATGGATTGTTTTTGAGGTGTGTGAGTGGTGGGGTTCGTGGGTTTTGGTCAGGATAGAGGATACTTTTACACAGATTTTTCTATACTGTTTGGTTTGTAAGTGCAGAAGCTAAAGCCTGTTGTAGAACATCTTTAAACTGGGACAGCCCACAGTGTCACTGCAGGTCTGTACTTTGCATGCAAGTTCCAAAACTAAAACCATTTTTAACGCAATTTTGTATAGTCTTCCCTCTTCTGAGCTCAATCTCTGGATACCCTGACAGGTCAACCTGATGGTTGAACCAAATATTTTATCTTTTAAATTGAGGATTCTAAGTAGAATTAGTAGCAAACCCTGTGGAACATGCACTCAAAGCTTGTATTGCTCCCAAGTCATGCTCCCACACAGCTTGAATCCAGGAAGTTCTTTTGGGCCATGTGTAGCTGGTTAGATGACTCCAGCTATAGATGACCTCTTTTGTGTGTTCAGTTTCTCTGTGTGCATGCTGATTGACTTTTTTTGTTGTTTTCCTTTACAGTGACCTTAATCACAGCACGCAGTATGTGCAGGGGCTGGCACTTTGTACTCTTGGCTGCATGGGCTCCTCAGAAATGTGCAGAGACCTTGCAGGAGAGGTGGAAAAGCTCCTCAAAACTTCCAATTCCTATCTTAGGAAGAAGGTACTTCAGGAAACTTTTGAATATTGTTATGGATTAAAAGGCAAGATTGATTGAATACCTTGCTAATATCTGGAATACTAGATGACTCAGATCACACTGGGTGAATATTTTCCCAGTGTGCAAGACAGAGCTCAAAACTCCCTGTCTGTTGATAGCAGGAAT
>NW_008239544.1:2106720-2129930 GCF_000691975.1 Corvus brachyrhynchos
GTATGTAAACCTCTAAAAGACAAGCCTCCAATTGGTGAGGCAGTTGCTTTTATTTTTGTACTCTCTCCCATAAGGTTATTGGTGGAAAGGTGAACACTTGCCCCCTCATGGACGCTAGCCTCAAAATTCTGATCACCAGTTTTATTTATCTTCTCAGATAAGTCCAGAGAAACTTTCATTATTAACAGCGCAGGCTGGTATCTGAAGATTTGAACCTATTGGATGTCTTCTGTTAATGATGGTGACAGTAGAATGAGAGCTTGAAGGGTTGAGGTCTGGAAATGGACAAACACAAATTATCTCCTTTCTGCAGCAAACGTGCCATAGATCAGCAAAGTGTGATCAGCCTCATTCTTTTAGATTTATTTATTGAGAAGTCTTGGTGAGAGTGTGTAGCAGGAAGATTTAGGAAGGGATGCATTGTTACTTCTTTGTTTAGTGCTGGATCTAGAGAGAGATTAGAGAGAAAGCAATGCTAAGAGGTCTTGCTGTGTTCTGGAAAGAGGCACTTGATTCTCAGGCAGGTGCAAGGAATAGTGTCTCCTGTAGCTTCTCCATCCTAGAAGAAATAGGCATGTGTTTTTTCAAAAATCCCTGTAAGTATAGTTTTATTTCTCATAGCACCCATCATCTGCAGGAGGAAGTTTTTTTGTGGGGAAGGAGATGCTATTCAAGGGAAAGTAAATAACCCATAATTTGGCAGTAAGTTTAATTATTTGCTTCCAATGCATTATCCCCTTCCTAGCAACAGGAAGACAGGCTGAAGCAGCCCTCTTAAAGGCAGAGATGCTTTGCAGATAATAGCGCTTCTTATGTGAATAATGTAAAAAATGAACCATTGCTAGGGGGAGTATTAGTTTGTAGTTCAGTGCTCCCCCAGTTTTATTGAGCTCTCTTCTGGAATGCTGTTCAGTAACACTTGTAATAGAGAGATGGAAAAAGGTGCCATAAACTTTGCAGGCCTTTGTTTATAATGAAGATTTTTATAGTTACCACTGTGCTCGATATTCCCAAAACAGATATTGTTGTGATTGCAGTGTGTACTAATAGAAATGTTTTTCCTATCCAGGCAGCACTGTGCGCTGTTCATGTCATCAGAAAGGTGCCTGAACTTATGGAGATGTTCCTGCCGGCCACCAAAAACTTGCTGAACGAGAAGAACCACGGTAATAGCCAAGACTGTACTTAGCAAGGCTAGGCCATTCTCTAGAGGACAGTGCACTTGCTACCTAAGCCTTTTGTTTGGAGGGAATTTCAGAGGTGTATTTGTATGATTTGTTTCTTTCCATTTCTATGCAGTGAAAGCATATGTCATTTAGAAGGAAGGGATGTGTATGACTCTGCTAGTCAACAGGACTTTAACATGGTGTAGGTGACAAAAGGAATGCTTTCACTGTGTTTTGATACACTTCAGAGTGGGTGAAATAGAAAAGCTTGATTTTTATCCAATACACTGCCTAAAGTGACTCTAAGGCACTGCCTGTTTAGGTTTGGAGGTACTTTTTCTGTGTAGTCTTTCTTTAGATGGAGTTCTGAGGTCTTCTGTGGAAGGTGACATAAGGTCAGCTAGGCTACCCAAATCAGAAGAGAAAATCAGGAAGTGTGAGGAACTCAACGTCCACAATGCAATTAACACATATTGTCCTTCTGGAGTCTTACATTTGTGTAGAATCACAGAATGGTTGGATTTAGAAGAGACCTTTGAGGTCAGTAGCCCAACTATGACCATTAATGTACGTTTAGTATGCGAGTTTCGGCAGACCAGATCCAGTTTCTCTCCTCCTTTGGCCTTTAGTTGCAGCTTTGACATGAGCACATTGCTATCTGCTTTCACTTGGACACAGCTGCAAGCACAAATACTTGTAGTGGTAGATACAATATGTTGAATTCAAGAATATTTTTTAATGACTTCCTGTTGTTTTTGTGATCTTTATCAAGTGTCTGGAGCCAGTGGAATGGTGTTAAATGGAGATACATTTTTCTTTTCCCACTCCCTCACCTTTAGGTGTTCTCCACACATCAGTTGTCCTCCTCACAGAGATGTGTGAGAGAAGCCCAGACATGCTTGCACACTTTAGAAAGGTAAGTGTGAACTGGTAATATTGCAGAGTTAATATTCATGGCCTTCTAGTAAAATGCTTACAATTGTTTGGGTGAAGAATTTAATGATACTGTCTGTTTGCTAAATTTTTTTTTAAAGTCATTAAATGTGGGTATTTTGTGTGTATCTAGGCCTAATCCCCTTCAGTAAGTGGTTAAGTTACAAAACATCAGTCTTAGGATTGTACAGTATAAAACTCATCCTAGAGTTAGATTTGCTGTAAAGTTGTCTTTGATGGTCCCTTAGGTTTTTCCCCTCTCCTTGTATCTAATTGCATAGTGACACCAGAATCACAAATGAAATAAACATAGAGACAAAGATGAAAAACTGGAACTTATACCAACACCTGAATGCCTTAACCACAGCCACACAGTTGTATACGCTCAGTTCAAAAACACCCACCTGAGTTCTGGTTGTACAGATACCTCATGCCTGGTGCATGCTGTGCTACACAATTTTCCATTTTAACTTAAGGGTTTGAGAGTCGATGTCACTCTTCCTCCTCTGGTTAGGAGTGTTGCTTCCTATCGCCCTCCTGACTTCCTTATGCTGTTTGCTATAATTTGGTGAGAGTATTATTGCTGTGTGAAACACTACTGATAGAAGAGCATCTGAAAATTGCCTTGATTGTAATTTGAAATTCTTGGTCAAAGAAGGAGAAATTGAACAAAGCTGGTAGAACAGAAAGCTCCATTTGCTTCTCTGAAAAGTCTTAAAGGTGTTGGCTTATTTGCATGCCCAGTTTACTTTCTTCCTTGACTTGTCTACATCATTAGGGATTTAAAACTGTACATCCTTTGGTGCATCTTTGCATTTTGGCATGCATCTTCCCTTGCCTTGATTGTAAATGTCAAAGCAGGAAAAAAAAGTCGGATGAGGTTCATTTTGCAGGTACCATCCCTGCTACTAATTGCTCAGTTGATGTGATAGTTGTGGGAAAACAGAGGAGAGCTGAGTCCACAAAATTTAGTTAGTAGGTGCATTCTTTCTAGCTATTTCTTGTAGTTGTTATGCTGTGAATGGTATAACATTGACCTGTCCCTAATGCTTGCTTCGTCTGTTTTGTCCCTTTTGTCTGTTTGGAATCCTGCTGAGTTAGAATGAAAAGGTAAGAATTAATTCTTCGAGATGATGCATGTTTGCCTTGAATCTGTAGATGTTTGTCCCTTGTGAGGCAGTGCCTCTTAATGACCCAGTTGTGATTGATGCCACATGCTTAGATCATTTGTACTTGTCTAATGGTCTTTGTGTGCTGGTCTTGTCACTAAACCTCTATATTCATGGTTGCCCTGAATCTCAGTTGTGGCCTTCTGTGAACATCAGCCTGCTTTCCTCAAGCTTTCCCTCGTTTGAGGAATATGGATTTTTTGTTGTTGTTTTTATTTGTTGGTTTGGGGTTTTCTTTGGTTTTTTGTTTGTTTGTTTTGGGGTTTTTGTTTTGTTTTGTTTTTGCTTTTTGCTTTTTTTTTTTTTTTTTGGCTTTTCATGCCTGTGCAAGCTGTAGCCCTTGGCTTTCTTTTTACCACAAACTGGGCTTTGTATTTTGTCTGAATCATGGGGCAACTTTGGGTGATTCCCAAAAGGAGCAGGACAGAGTTATTTAATTGCCTGTAAGAGGCTGTAAAGACTTTCTGTGCTGCAAAGAGCTACCCAATCCAACAGCAGTGCTGGTATTCTTAATCGGTGTAATTTGTACTCCAGAAGATGGAGGGGGTGTGGCTTTCAACCAGTCTCCACGGCTGTAATGTTTCCCTTTGTTCTGTCCTCAGTCCTGATGACCCTTGCATGTTGGAAGGCAAAGAAAATGTGAATAAGGGTTCCAGGAATGCTCCACTTGTCTGTTACTGTATTTGGAGGGAAGATGTTGCAGCGCCCTTTGGTTTCCCCTTTAAGGCAGATACAGGAAATTCAGGGTTCATTTTGTTTGTGTGTTTTATGAAATGCACGTTTTCAGAGGAGTGTGTAATTCCTGAAGGGCAAAGTTAGGAACAAAAGGAGATGGCAGGGAGACTAGGCTGGTTTTCTTCTTGCACTGTACCACAAATGTAGATTTACTACTTTAAAGATACAATATGGTGCTCTGGTCCCAGCTTAACTGTTTCTAGTTATGTCTTAGCCAAGCTGTAGGTATTCATACAGCATCAGCCCTAGGTGTGCAGGTTGAACTTTGTGGAAGAATCCAGAGACTGACTTGCTTTCAAATACAAGATTTGTTCTTGGACCTGTGCTTCAAAGCTGGGGGCAGGGAAACAACAGTACCCTAATAGGACAACTCTCTTCTTCGCAGCTTGTTCCCCAATTAGTTCGTATTCTGAAGAACCTTATCATGTCTGGATATTCACCAGAGCATGATGTGTCTGGGATCAGTGACCCCTTTTTGCAGGTAAGAACTGATGCAAACAGTGACTGATAGCTTTAGTTCTAGGACTGTGTTTTGAGCCTTAGGTGTGATGAGGTGGTTGCCTCCACACCTGTGTTGATTTTAAGATTTTTTTTGTCTTCCTTTGAGCTGATTGTGCAAATGCTGTTCATCTGCCCTAGTGAAAGACACCAATCTTAGTTTAACCAGCAGTTGTAGTGCCTTATCACATTATGTGACAAAAGAGAGAAGCAGCACATACTGGTTTTGGAAGGCTGTGCCTGGTAGTGAGGGGACTCTGAACAGTTCTGGCTCGTGGGAAGAAAATAAGCACAGCAAAAGCCTGTTTTTGTAGATAACGTTCTTACCCGGGATAAGCATTTTGCTTAAGAATGGAAATCAGCAGCTTGTTTTGCTTTCTTGCCACTATGACCCCATGTCAAACACTGCCATCCAAGCTTTTCTTTGCTTTATTTTATCAAATAGGTACGGATCCTGCGGTTACTAAGAATTTTAGGGAGAAATGATGATGATTCTAGTGAAGCAATGAATGATATACTTGCACAGGTGAGGTCTGCAAGGTTGATGAGTGGTTTAAACTTTCTCTTAGTTTCTTAGTAATTTGGGTTTAGCAGCACTGGTGAGGATACAGCTGCTTGCCATGATGAGTGAAATTTTATTGAAAGAGATGCATGTTCACAAGTGTGCTGTTTTGTAGGGGTTGGTTACTTTCACTGCCTGTTCTGCAGAGCAGCACAAAGGGGATCTGTTTTGAATTCGTTGGAGTTATTTTGTTTCCTTTCTCCAGGTTGCCACTAATACAGAAACAAGTAAAAATGTGGGAAATGCCATTCTGTATGAAACTGTGCTGACTATTATGGACATAAAATCTGAGAGTGGTCTGAGAGTAAGTTGCCTTTACTATGGCCTTTTTTTTTCCTAGGAGATTGTATTAGAGTAATTTGTGTGGAAGACATAAAGCAAGGTTGTTTCACCAAAATACATCTCTGCAGCTGACTCTAGATAAGACTGTAGCCTTTTCAGAAAGGGCACTCGTTTCGGGGGAGGGAGGATGTTTGGGTTTTTCAAAATAACAAAAATTAAAAGGCAGAATTTCCTGCAGAGTGCATGTCCTGAGTGCGAGTGAGAGCCTGCGATGTGTCTCTTAGCTTTTCCTCCACTTAAGCAGCTTCTAGAGTTCTTTTTGGCTAAGAAAGACCGCAATGCTAGTTTTGACGTGTTGCCTTTGAAGTTGTCATGAAATGATGAAGATGACCAGCAGTCCTTTTAGATCACTGATCTTCCCTAACTTTTTCTGCAGGTCTTAGCCATTAACATCCTAGGCCGTTTCTTATTAAACAACGACAAAAATATTAGGTAAGTGGTACAAAGTGTATTTTGATAACACCCAGTTTAAAACGTGTGAGAAGCAGTTGCACAAACGTGATGCTGAAGTAAACCCTTCCGTGAGACCATGTTGGGATCGCTGCTCTTGGGGTTAGTGTGGCTGTTGAGCTTGCTTCTTTCTTGGTGTGTTTTTTTCTCTGTGCAAATCGTAGCTGTGGCCCTGCCCTTCTTAGTTGGTAAGTTTGAATGTATGATCTATTTCTCAACGTGTGATTTTTTTTTTTTTTTTAATCAGGTCCATGTTTTTTCCTGTGTTGTCCCAAGTGGTCTGTGGTGCTTTTCAAATCAGAGTTGGCATTGGAGAGCTGATAAATTAGGCAAAGACTGATTTTTCTGATTGTGTGCTGGTGGCAACAAAAGAATTTAGTTGTGCTCTGGTCACTGTTAATCAGGATGTGGAATTGCTGAGACTGCTAGAATTGAATACCATCTCTAGGCAATTGGATAGCAAATCAGGATATGGGTTGCAGACTCTAGCCTTGGAAATTGCGACTCATGCTAGTTTGAGTATAAGATCTGCAGAGGTGCTTGGGACAGGTGCTTGTCTGGGCAGCAGTGTGTTGTTAGGCGTGTTGCAGTTTAGTGTGGTAACTCGCCTGTGAAGATAGGCCAGGCAGTCCCCTGTAGGATTTCCATTCGTTACCGAGTACAAGAGAATCCTATTCTGTTGCAAAATAAGACTAGATTTGGGCCAATGGGACAGTGTCTGTGCATAGAAATTAAATGGCTACAGTCAGCTACTGATTACCGTATGCCCTTATCACAGATATGTAGCTTTGACGTCATTGTTGAAAACTGTGCAGACAGACCATAATGCAGTACAGCGGCACCGAAGCACCATTGTGGACTGCCTGAAGGATCTGGATGTCTCCATTAAAAGGTAATCAAATTATCAGTGAAATAGACTCTTGAGGTTGACAGTCTGTGGAAGGTGAGCAGAGCATAGGGGAAAATGACAATAATCCTGGGGAGCTGTGAGACTGCTGTGAAGGTATAATACGGTTCATAATTCAAACAAGATAATGGAGATGTGCACCCACCTTCTTGGAAAAACTGCTGTTACATTTCATGGGGAAAAAATAAATTCTGTTTGCCTGAATTTTTCCGAAGTGCAGTATCAGTGGAGATTAGATTTGTGTGCTCTCAGTGAGATGGAAAGCTGCTGTGCCCAATGATTGTGGTCAAACGTACTCTGATGTGCTCCCATTGTTTTCCTTTCCCAGATGAACAGGCAGTGCCATGTTGTCTTGAAGCAGTGTTAAGTCATCCAAATAATGTATTCTTAGATGTATTAGGGAGTGGTAGAATTCAGACTTGATTGCTCGAACAATTTGTTTACAAACCCCATCCTTTTATCATTCTTGGTGTTCATTTGTCATTTAATAGTGGTGTGTTGCTGCTTCTCTGGGCTATGGGGAAGCTTGCAACCTTATTTCTCACTACAGAAATACTTTTTGTCTTTTACTCAGTCTTAATTTCTTCCAGTTTCTTCTCATTACTTCAGTTATGTTCCTTTTACTCATGATAGTAACTTTCTCCTGTTTCTGTCACTCACGGAAATTCTTGAACTGTTCTGTCTCACTTTTGCCCAGCCTATATGGAAAGCTGTTGTTCTAAACTGAGTCTTTCAGCCTGTTGATTCCTTGTTCTTTTTTTCAGAACTCTTCTCCTCAACATTATTCTTTCTGTAACTGGGTTACAAGGAAAGGTCTGAGCTCAGTGCAGCATACAGCATGCAGTGATGGGGACAGCAGCCTTTTTCCTGTTGCGTTTCGTAAAATCTCTCTGCTACTGGCCAGAATTTCATTGAGCACTCTTCACATGAATATACCTTCCGAATTGTTCAACCTCTTTTTTCCATCTACTCAAACTGATTAGATACACTACAGATCCTTGTTCTGATAGGCATTCTTCAAACTTATGCCCATCTTTGAATCAGATCTAGATTTTTTTTTAACAGCACCACTCAGACTCGTATGTGCAAAATAGGAAAGAAATGGGATTTGTCTTGCTTCTGAAGCTTATATTTAACTGCTATGTAATGGGTATCATGTAATCTATTTTTACAGTTGCAATCTATCCCAAACCACAAATTTGTATTTTAAATGCAAAACAAGGCAGGCTGCTGTTGCTGTTTGGTGTCAGAGCCTGCCTGGGACTAGGTTGTGGAACAGCAAAGCCTCATCTAGGTTTTGAGTAGAAGGAAACAAAAACATTTTATTGGTGCCTGCCAAGAAAACAAGGGTATGCTACAAACAACTGAGCTTCATATCTGAGTGCTGTTGGAGGATGAAGCCTTTGAGTGATCCATCAGCAGAGCACGATGTTGCCATGCTGACACTCGTGCTGCTGACAATGCACTGTCTTCATTGAAGCATTATATTGACTGGATATATGTCAGAGTCCCAGGTAGCAAGCTTCAAGGACTTGAGGGAAAGACATGATACCTAGTTTTGGTTATCTGAAGCATGGCCTCTGCTCGTTATCTTGTAACTGGTGCAGTTAGTCTTTGGTCCATGTAGTGTAATTCAGAATGGCTTTGCCATTTAATTCTTTTTGTCTGCTTCATTTGATCAAACTACATGATTAAGAGCTTTGTGACAGAAATGAAACATGTGATATGACTGAAGGTAAGCAATAGGCGCTGAGATAAATGCCTGGTATTAACACTACAGTGTTCTCCTGTGCAGCTGCAGTATTGATATATCTGCTATAAAATGACTGAAATTTTAAACATAAACATGGAAAACTTGTAACCCAGTAGGGTCAAGTGTAAGGAGTTGGGAACTAGTTGGAGAGATGGAAACAGTTCTAATAATGGTATAGGTCATCAACTAAACAGATTTAAATGTTAAAAGGTAACAATTCAGTTTGGTATCTCCACCCTAATTCTGAATACCTCTGTATTTTCTCAGTCCCTGGGTTTTAGTTGGGTAAAAAGCTGTTGCAGAGTTGTGCAGAAATCAATCACGTTTGAAGTTGATAGTCTTCATCCAAAAAATGTCAGAAGAACAAGAGATGTGTGCTAGAATCAGCTACAGAAGCTTCAAGTAGAAGGGCCGGGGAGTAGCCTCTGAGCTCTCAATGTGCACAAAAAGGAATGGCAAGGAGCTAGTACTCTGACTAGTTCTGGTGTCAGCATGTCTGTGATGAGGAGGAATAAACAACACCAGGGTAACTTCGGGTTCTAGTAGTCTTACGTAGTTTATCCAACAGGATACAGTAAAGCTTATCAGTTAATATTTTAAATCTCCACTGCGTTTGAATCTCCAATATATGGAATTGGAAACGGGTCTGTGCTGGACCCCTCAAGCTGGAGAAAGCGTGTTGTGGCATGGTTTAGTTGTTACAGTTTTGTGTCAGAAATGACCAGCATTCGATTACACTTGGGCAGTCAGACTTTTAATCCTGATGGACTCTGGTTGCTGAAAGATATTGCTAGCCTTAAGCTATCTTTAACATATGGATAGATATTTCTAGAACACCCCATAGCCCCGCTCCCCCTTAATTTTTTGGGGGGTGGATGTTTATTGTCTGCCTATGAACAAGAAAATACTGACACATTAAATGTGGAGGGCTGTTCTCACAGGATTAGTAAGTATTGATCTCTTCTTAATTAAAAGGTAACTGCATTTTTGTAGCTGGATTTGGGGGTTTTTTTCTTCCTTCACTAGGTGAAGTTACTTGATTGGTTTTCTGTCTCTTGCCCTAGGCGTGCAATGGAACTGAGTTTTGCTCTTGTTAATGGGAACAATGTCCGTGGAATGATGAAGGAGTTACTGTATTTCCTAGATTCCTGTGAACCAGAGTTCAAGGCAGACTGTGCATCTGGAATATTTCTTGCAGCTGAAAAGTATGGAGTTGTTTTACTTACTAATAATTTTTGGTACATCCTTGGGATTGTAAACAACCTTGTGTGTTGTTTCTCTCCCTGCTTGCTCCCAAGAGAGAATGCGTTGATTCATTTCTTCTCTGTTCACTGATTTATGTGTGGTTTGTCAGTTGTAGCCCTCCCTCAGTACTGGTGTCCCTCCTCATGAACCAGTGGGCCAGGAAGTAACTGAAAGGGGAGGTTCTGGTGATGGTGGGTTTCTTGCTGGTGTTAAAGACTGGCAGTTATTGCTCTAACAGCTTTTCTTAATTTTGTCAGATATGCTCCTTCCAAGCGCTGGCACATAGACACAATTATGAGAGTCCTAACAACGGTAAGTGAAATTGCCTCTCTTTGTGTGTGACTACATAAAATTTTCTTGTCTGTAGGAAGTTACTCACCATCAAGTTGAAGATGGTTCTAAAGGCTGGCAGATAAATACAGAGATAAATACAGCTGCTAAAATACAGAGAGGAAGTGTACTTATGATAGTCACATTTACTGAGTTTACATGTTTTTGACTGGCTGCCTTGGATCACTGAGTGGTTTTTTAGAAGAACTGTACTATTTCAGAAGCACACACGAGTAACAGTGTGTAACAGTGTGTCTACTGCAGTAATCACATCACTTTGTAAAGACAACTCTTGTACTGTCTGTTTCCAATATACAGTGCTTTCAGAGGAGAGTGAATGCAGCCTTAAGTGACTTGCAAAGAGAAAGGGGGTGAAGGAGTTTCTTGGAATTACTCCAAGTTGAGTTTATCAAAACTTGTTAATAAAACTGTATCAACAGCCTTCTTGTTCACCTTCTTTGGGTTTAATTATTGCTCTTTATCTACTTGAATTTGTCTGTAAACATCATAGCTGAGGTGGAACTGGAGTAGTGTTTTGGCAACTGAGGGAAGAGATCTTGATAACTTGGGTAGGCAGTGTGTTCTCTCAGGCAAAGGAGTGGGAAGAGATTTATCGGTATAGGGTTCAAATTTGAGAAGTTCATCAAGGGGTAAGTCTGCCTGGGGGTGCCATTTTGTCACCCTGAAACAGAGAGAAGTAGATTCGTCTGAAGTGAGAATTAATTTCCATTGGAAAGTTTGCTGTGAGAATTGCTCTCAGATGACTTCCTTCAGTAAAGTAATTGCCTTTTCTTGTCTGCGAGATAAACCACTTATAAAGTTGTATTCATTTCTGCTTTCTATCCTCTTGCAGTTTTGGGGTATCTGTAGTGTGGATTTCTGAGTATAGTTTTATTTGTTGGTAAATGTGCTGTCCTGTACTTCTTCCCCCTTGAGGTTGCTTAAAATCAACCATAAAGTGCTCATGGATGAGAAAGTTGGTTTTTATTTCCATGCACATTAGGTGGTTTTGTGAAGGGTGTCACAGCTGCTGAGTGTTACTTAAGAACGTCCTTAGTAAAACCTAACAATTGTTCTTGTAGGCAGGAAGTTATGTTCGTGATGATGCTGTTCCCAATCTGATCCAGTTAATAACTAATAGTGTGGAGATGCATGCCTACACTGTGCAGAGACTCTACAAAGCCATCCTTGGAGATTACTCCCAGGTAAAACCAAATGTGGCCAGCTTCAGTTTCTTTATTGTACTGCAATAATTACACATGTTTACTAAGATCTCAGTGTGAGCCAACATCACCTTGTCTGGCTCCGAGAGAGATTGCTGAGCAGGCATGTCTTCTGTAAGTTCATCTTCTTTTTAGTTCTCCAATTCTCTTACGGAATTCTTGATCGAATCAGATATTCCTCTTTCTTCTGCTGTGGAAGGCTAAGCTTGATCTTAGAAAAGGAGATGGTTTCATTTATCATACAGGCAGCCATTTATATCTGAGCCTTCTCTGGTTTTTCTTCCAACAGCAACCCCTGGTGCAAGTTGCCTCCTGGTGCATAGGAGAGTATGGAGATCTTCTGGTGTCCGGTCAGTGTGAAGAGGAGGAACCAATACAGGTATAGCTTGGGAAAGAACAGCAACTGTACACCTGGCTGAGGCTGGACCCACTTGATGCTGGCTAGGTGAAGGGAGTGCTTTCAGCAGTTCCCTAGCACTGATGTCCATGATGGTAGTGGACCCTGGACAGGAATCTCCTTCCCCTGCTGCAGGCATGGACTGTGTAAACACTGGCTGTGTGGAGTGCTTCTACAACTGGCAGAGTGGTATGGTTTCAGTGCTAACTGACTTGGAAGAAATCTGCTGGGGTCTTAGCAGTGTATTTCAGTGATAAACCTGCTCTTCAATGTGTGAAACAGATCAGAACTGTATTTTAAAACTCATACCATGGGATCTCCACCTGGATGCATGTCTCACATGCTCTGAACACAATGCTACAGGCTCAGAGTTGCAGAGGAGGCGTGGCACATCCATTAGGCAAGAGGCAGGTTTTTGTGCTCTGGAAGGCTTGCTCTAAGCTCCCCTCTGTCTTAGCCTAACCTCTCTGTACCTTTTCAGGTAACAGAGGATGAAGTTCTTGATATTTTAGAAAGCGTCCTGATATCAAATATGTCTGCATCTGTGACACGAGGCTATGCTCTCACTGCCATCATGAAGCTCTCCACAAGGTTCACCTGCACTGTCAAGTGAGTTCCCATTGGTGGTATACTGCATAAGGCTTTGTTGCAAATATACCAACATCAGTTGTCTTCAGTAGGAGTATTCCTTGAACATGTTCTGCTTCTGTGGTTGACAAGAGTCATCCTGTTATTTGTTGGCTTTTACAGTCCTCCTTTGCTCACAGGCTGGAAGATGTCTGTTGGGGGTACTGTTTTCTCTATGGATGCCCTGTGCTGTGTGGGGACTTAATCTATGTTGCTGTTTCTTGAAAACTACTTATGGGGAAGAGAAGTCCTTACTTTCAGTGGACTGTTCTTTCTGGTTCCTTTTTTGGATGATGGATAGAAAAATAGCCTTGTTTCCTGTTGGAGGCTTCTCAGTGTGGGTAGTTGAGCTTTTTTATGCTATACCCTAAGGTGGTGTATTAATCACTTGCTGATGCTGTTGTGAAGGGACAGTTCATATATGGATGTTACATGGATACTGCACAGACTGCTGTTTTACACAGGTTACATGGGACTCCTGTTGAACAGAGACTAGGTAGCATCTTGGGCATGACACATGCTAATCCCTTGCTTATTGCTGCTAGTTTCATGGTGGTTTTGTTTTCCCTTGCCCCCCAACAGTCGCATTAAGAAGGTAGTTTCCATCTATGGCAGCAGCATTGATGTGGAGCTACAGCAGAGAGCTGTGGAATATAATGCACTTTTCAAGAAATATGATCACATGAGGTAAGTGCTGATAGAATTTTGGTGTTTGAAAAGGATCATTATCTGCTCTGATGTCCTGTGGTTGACACTCTACTGTGAGAACTTTGGTGATTTCTGGTAGGGTTACAGAGGATCTGGAGTCCCTCCCCTTCTACAGGGTTATTAGTGAGTGTTTTAAGGACTTAATGTATCCTGTGATACTGTTCTGTGATCAGAGACACTCTCTGCCAAAGCTTTTGTCCTGCTTTGAGCCTGAGCTTGTCAGGTACTGGGGGAAGCAGGAGACAGGAGGGCTTGTTTGTCTTTTTGCTATCAACTAGTGTGTTTATACTGGCACAGAATGCCAGGGATTGCTTCTGACCACCTCAAACTGTCATGCAGTCTTACAGTTCCCCTGCATGGGAGCTCAAGGGAAAAGGCAGGTTGTCATGTATATATCAGCTCTTGAATGTCTAAGTATTTGGATTGGGATCCAGGAAGATGGCACAGTGTAACTATGTCAGCTTCTTTCAGGCCAGCACTGCTTGAGAGAATGCCAGTAATGGAGAAAGTCACCACAAATGGCCCTGCTGAGATTGTACAGACCAATGGAGAGACAGAGACAGCAGTACTGGAAACCAAACCTCCACCCTCTGGATTGCAACCTGCTAACCAGGTAACAGAAACTGACCCAGGATAAATTTCCACTGCCTGTCAGACCACATTCCAGCCAGTGCCAACAGAAAGCTGAGACCATCTCCCTTGCCCTCTCTACTTCTTTGCTGTTTCTGACTGGTGATGATTGTATCATTGCTCTGCTCTGGTGGCTCTAGTGTTGTAGTGGTTTGGTCCAAAATACTCATTACTCAGGAGCAGGGTGGGATTATCTCAGTTGGTTATGGTGCTATTAATGCCAAGGTCATGCATTTGATATGGGCTATTCACTTTAGAGTTGGACTCAGTAATTTTTGTGGGTCCCTTCCAACTCAGAATATTCTGTGATACCCCAACCTGTCTTTAGTGTGCATGAACTCAGTCCTTCCCTATCTCTTTGGTCCCTCAAGCATGAAAACTAGATTTCTTGTGGGGCATGGGATCGCAGTGAAACTAAGAACCCCTCTAACTGGCCATTAACTCTGGTGGTCTTCAGTTTGAGAACAAATAGAACACACTGCATTTGCAAGGGAAAGTAGCAGAAAGTTGAATATATGTAAGTTTTATATCCACTCTCTCATTAGGCAAATGATTTATTGGACTTGTTGGGGGGAAGTGATATAACACCTGTAATTCCCACTGCACCTACAAGCAAGCCAGCCTCTGCTGGTGGGGAGCTGCTTGACCTCCTGGGAGACCTCAACCTAACAGGTGAGCAGGCTGCATTTCTTACAAGTCTACATTCCCATCCCTGGGATGGGATGAGGGTGGGCTACTTCTTCATTGTCTTTTAAGTCCTAGTTTTTACACTTACTCTTAGCAAGATCCATATTAGCATACAGGTGGGAGTCAGGGAATGAAGTCACAGGTTGATTCTGTATGATTAGCTGGTGAGACTTGAGCATTTTCACACCTGAGTCTGGGAATGCTGTGAGCCTTTCCAGAGAGGACTGTGAGATGTGAGGAATCAATTCCATTTGAATGCTTGCTAGTAAAAGAGGAGCCAGTTCTTGAAAGCAAAGAAGGGGAGGATGACAACACAGGTGTTTTATAGAGCTTCGTGTAAAGAAATACAATATGCAGCAGTCAGTCTTTGGCAAAGGAGTAATTACTCTTCATTCCTGACAGCAAAGTATTAATCCTTCAACATTTCTTGTAGGTTCTCCAGTATCTGCCCCTGCACCCCAGATAGCACAGCCTCCGTTCCTGCTCGATGGACTTACATCTCAGCCTCTCTTCAATGATATTGCTGCAGGTTAGGGACATGTAAATCCTTTGCCTAAAGTGCCCCAACACCCAGCTAGAAGGGGAAACAAGGAATAGTAAAGGAAAGAAAAAAAAAAAAAAAAAGAGGCAATTTGAAAGTGTGGCATAGATACTTGAGCACAACGGGGTGTGTTTAATTTTCAGAAGAGTCTGGGGTAAAGTAAATGTATACTACGATGTTGAGAGTGATCTCCAGATTCTGTAGGTCTGCTGCTTTTTTGTTTCCTACAGGAATCCCCTCCATTACTGCATACAACAAGAATGGGCTGAAGATTGACTTCACCTTTGAGAGGTCGAACACCAACCCTAGTGTCACTGTAATCACGATACAGGCCTCCAACAGCACAGAGCTGGATATGACAGATTTTGTTTTCCAAGCTGCAGTACCAAAGGTAGAGCCACTTAGGGCAACTACAGTGAGAAGTTGAAGGCCAGTTGCAAACACTTCCTGATTGGTGCTTTCATGTAGATAGGAATTTGCAAGGTCAGCAAGGCTGAGAACTGTTACAAGGATCTTTTAGTGCCCAGTTGGGTCATCTCTTGCCAGTCTGAAAGTATGTGTTGTAAATGCAATAGAACACAGATTCCAGTCAAATTGGACCACTTCTGCTTGGACAAAATCATGTTTTGAAATCACCACTTTCTAGAAAAATTGCTAAACCTCAAGCAAAAAAACCATTTGGGTCAAAACCAGTATTTTGGAGACACTAATCATACCCTTTATTCCTAATTTCTAATAAAATATATCATGTTCTTTGGAGCTATGAATACATGAAAGAAAAAATCTTTTGAAGCTATTAGTTGCTTATAAAAGTTTAAATGAGTCACAATATGGTGATTATTGGCAGTCCTCATTTAAAGAAATTAATTGTTTCCGTTTGCACTCAGCTGCAGCACAAAAGGTGGGAGACATATTGCCTAGTTTATAGCAGAGCAGACTATTGAAGCAGCATGTGACTGGAATGCTCTCGAAATTTAAGAAAGTACGTTCACTTCTAGGAATTAGTATTCCTCTAACTAGCATTCAGGTAGCTTTTGCACCTACCATAGGAAGGAATTAGGGAAAGAACAGGCCTCCTGAAGTTACGGGTGTGCTGACTGTTCCTGTGAGTGCAACGCATGAAAGAAAGCATCTCTGCTGATCTTGGTACACTGCAGTAAGCCCTTACCTCCTATGATTTGTGTTTCCTGGATCCTACTTGCATAGAAAGCAGATGGGCCAGTGAATGTGTTGTTCTTAGGGAACAACAAGATAGGGAATTCAAGAACTGATTTTTAAGGGCCAGAAACCAAACTTTTAATGTCCCTTGCTTTCTTTCAGTGCAAACAAGTCACTTCGTACTTGCTTACACATCAAATTTTTTTCTTTTTGCCCTGTTTTCAGACATTCCAGCTGCAGCTTCTGTCTCCCAGCAGCAGTGTCATCCCTGCATTTAACTCTGGGACCATCACACAGGTCATTAAAGTTCTGAATCCACAGAAGGTGAGTGATTCCAAGAAGAACTGTTGAAGATAGTGTCTTGTAGTCATTCATTTAGTGGCACAGGGATGCATCTGTGATGAGAGGTAGGGAGTGATGGTAGTGAATGGTATGTTTTTCATGGCAGTCACTTCGGTTAGAGTTAGGAAAAAGTTACAAAAAACTCAGGAGGTTCTGGACACAGGTTTGGCCTTCTATTTGGTTTTACTGCTAAAACAGTGTAACAGCTTTGCTACCTTGAATTCATTCATGTCTTGCATCGCAGTGGTGGTGAAGTTTTCAAATGACCTTTCCAGAGGAGCTCAATCTAGTGTTTCTATGTGTTGTAAAAGTGATGTTTGGAAAGCAAGCATCTTGATATATAAAGATACTCAACACTCGTTCTTGCTATCTGCAGCGGTGTTACTTGAAATGTTTGTTACACAAAAAAGTAGCTTGGTCCATATTCTTAAAATGGTCTGTCAAGTGGTGTCACTTGTTTTTAATGTGATGAGTGTAGTTTTAAATGGTTGATGGAAAGAATCCTAGGTGTGGTGTAATTATAATTCCATTTGTTTTACAGCCTTCAGAGACAGGCTTCAAGACATGGACACAACAGACTTGAGGGGAGGGAGGGATGTGGCCCACATGTCCTCCTTAAGAGGGTTTGCAAGTGCTCAGATGGCATCAGAAAGAAAAACAAAATTGAGATCACATTTCTTCTTTTGAGACAGCCTTATGATGTTAAATGATTCTAGGAACTTAAAACATCTGAAGTTTTTCATGGGTTAACACTTACGTACTGCTCTAGATGTAAAGTGTTGCTGCTAGACTGATTTGCAAGTCAGAAAAAAAAAAAAAATCACAGATTTCATCCCAAGTTTCACTGAATGGCAGTCTTCTAGTGCATAGTTTTTGTGGTTTCCATGCATCTGTTTCCATGTAGTCTGCTCACCTCTGCCTATACTAAGCCACAAGACTAATTATTCTCTGTCTTATATACATCTGATACCAGGTTCTCTGTGGTGCTATAGATCACCTTGAAAGTTATTTTCTGAACCTTGGAGGATTTAGGTGTTTTCCAGTAATGTGCTAGAATGGGACCCACAAGGTGAAACACACCTAGGGTAGTGGCATGCTTTCTTGTATGAACACAACTCCTAGGAACACTTCAAAGTACAGAGGTGCAAAATAGTGCCATCATGCTGGATTGAAACTAATGGCTAGTTTTCCAAAACGCCAAATAAACCAAAAAGTGACGATGTTGATCTATTAGTGATACAGTGATAACTTATTTATCCTGAGCCTGGTTGAAGCAGTCATTGTCTTCCTTTCTTCCCTCTGCTGTCCCTTTTGTGTATTTGCCTGTAGGTATGGAGAAAAGAGACAGAAATGGTCAACTTTTGGCTTTTCATTTTTGGGGTTTTTGAGAGAAAGGAGAACAGAGAAGCTGGCTGGAGCGTGCTGTACTCTAGCTGTTTTTAAGGGCCACCTAGTATCTGGGTGACAGCCAAATGACAGTGTAAAGTGACTTCTGAGCTATTCCATCATTTACTTACAGCAGAAGGGAATGTTCTTGGAGATTCTGTTTCCAGTCTTTCATAGGCTATGTCCTTCACAGTGCTGCTGAGCTGTGCAGTACTTGAAGTTTCCAGACTGCTGCACTGAATGGACAGCCCATCTCTCCCTGCAAGCCCAAGTGCAGTGCATCAGACAGAGTACAGATCTGCCTTCTGCTTTCTTCTGTTGTTAACCAGAATTTGAAGGCAGTTAATTTTGTATTTAAGGACCTCAGTGCTTGCAAGAGCAGGGCCAGTGCAGAGACAGATGTGGGTAGAAGCTGTGCTATAACTTTTCTAAGAGCTTGTACCTGATCTGAGAACTATAGTGACCAATTGATGTCCTACCAGATTGAGCATTTATCTTCAGTGTCATAGCTCACCCTGCACCTATTCCCAGCAAAGTCTTGTGGTCAGGAAGGGTCTGTGTTGAGCATTCATGGGGTGGGGTAGGGGAACTGGATGAGGTGGGAGTCTCTGACCTTTAATAAAGACCTGAATTTGTTTTGTGTGTGTTTGTTTGTTCCCCCCTTTTCTCTTGTAGCAACAACTACGTATGCGGATCAAGTTGACGTATAATCACAAGGGCTCAGCAATGCAGGATCTAGCAGAAGTCAACAACTTCCCCCCTCAGTCTTGGCAATGAGGCTCTGGCACCGTTCTTATTCTCATCCCACCCAATCAAAAGAACTCTGGGAAGAAGGTTGTGATCCTTGGCAATCCCCCAAACTGCACCATGGGCATGGGGAACAAATGAGACCTGCTGATGAGGAGGAATTTTCCTGAAGTGATTGCTGACTTTGAAGCATATCTGTTAAGACTAATCTCCTCTCCTCTGCTGATGAGGCTGGCAGCTTGTGGAGGCTACTGTGCACTCCCTCACACATGCATTCACAGCCAGAAGCAACATTCCCTTCTTCCCTTCCCCACCCTCCTCCCCCCTCAAAAAGGAACACAGCCTAGTTGGAAGAGAAGTCTGGAATTTCTAGCAGGGAAACTTTCTTCTCTCTGCAGCAAGTGAGCAGTTGCTCCTTCTTTCTGCTGTCTTTTTTTCCTTGGGGTGGGTAAGGCGTGTTGTCGTTCATTTTTAGCAGGATTCCTTCAGACATTTTCATCTGGGACTCAGATGGGGTCTTGGGGAATGTCAGGCTGCTCTGCCTCTTTTTTCTTGTATCCCCCTAGGTCTTAAGGAGCTGGAGGCTTCTTATGACCTATTCAGTGCATTATTGTATACACCCACTTCTTAGTTATGTGATGCATACAAAGAGCAAGAACCTTTGGAGTTCACCTGCAAACCTGGGACACAGTGCAGGAGAAGAGGTTGGTAGCTGGTAAGAGTTGGTAAAATTGCTTTGGTGCTGTACTTGGAAATGAAGACTTTACACCTGAATTTTCTTTCTTTCCATCAGTAGCTACAGCCATGCAGATTCATAGAGTCTTCTGTAGCTTCCCCAGAAAGTGAAGTGAGGTATGAGAGATGTAGCGATAAAATGAGCAGCTGGTTTTCTACCACATACGGTTTCAAAGTCTTTCAACCTGTTAGTTGTGGTTTATGGGTAGAAAAGACACACTGAATTTTGTAGATCAGTTTTTGGGCAAGGGCTTTGCTCCTGCTGGGAGTCTCATCAGAGACTATGCTGCAAAGTTGCTCTTCTTGGTTATTCCAGAACTTCTCCCCAGTTTAATTTCCAAAGCCTGTAGCAGACCCCCTGGGTTCCATTTGAGTTACTTCTGACTGGGATATTTGTGTTGTATCTGTAATATTGGCACTGAAATAAAGACCATGCAGTTTAAAGAGACCTTTTCCCATTTTTTTACTTAGTTGATCCTTGTTCCCTTTTCAGAATAATGAGCCAGTTCAGGTCCAGACTGAAAGTAACTAAACTGTGTTTTGAATGGAAGCCAGTTGTTTGAGTATTTGGGTCCAAAGATGTGAGGTCTGGTACCCTTCTGAGCTCGCAGAAAGCTTCGTTCAGGGATGTCACTGTGGGAACTCTTGGGAGTGGTGCAGTTCTGGGCAGTCTCTTGGAGGTGATGTGTAAGACAGATGAAAGCAGTGTGACAAACTGTTCAGATGTTCAGTGCTCTTCAGGATATATCTTAGGATAGATCTTAGATTTTCATTTGTGAATGTGCTGGTGAGCTGAAGGTTGAACACTTCTGCTTCAGTTCTGTTCTAGGTCTTTTCAGTTCATTGAGTGCTCTGAGGGCAAGCTTAGACATAGCTTTTTGTGTCCACAGAAGTGCTGATGCTGGGCTCCAGAGCTTGCCAAAAGTATTGCAAGAGTGGTCCACAGTGTACTTCAGGAAAACTGAAGACCAATTCTGCCTTTGAATTGGGAGCAAGAGGCCCCTAAGAGTTGTTCAGTCTGGTCTGGTCTTAGCTGCATTAAGCAATATAATGTGGGACTGACTGTGTCACTGATTTAAGTGCCGGTCCATGTGCAGTGGAGTAAATTTATCTTTTCTTGGAGGGCATTTTTGCTATCGTACTGATTGAACTGGTTTGGGCCTTCAGATTAGCAAAGAACTTTTTTCTCCTGGAACTGGAATCAGCATAGGGTTATAAAATCTAGAAGAACAATGTATGATTTCCTTAAAATTAACTTTGGGTTGTGGTATGGTCATGCCTTGGCTATCAGTGGTGAGATATAGCCTGTGCTTAGCTAGAAGCATCATGAAACAGGCAGTTTTGCAGGAAATGGCTGAATCACAGTCCATTTCTTCTGCTGAGCATTTAGTTTGTTTTCACTGCATTTGTGGCTATTCACTGCCCCACTAGCTCAAACTCAATGTGGAAGACTGAGCATGTTAAATCCATACCCCAGCGAGCTCTGAGGGCATGCCAGATAAAAAGTTAGTGGGCAGTCTTTGCCTTGGTTCCCAAACTCCTCATAAGCTCTCCCATTCTCTTCACAGAGTTGTACATGGTCACTCGTACTGAAAGCCAGCATGCCTCGCTCTCCCTTTGGTTTTGCTGGGAAAGAGCACTGGTACAGGAAATTAGATGGGAAGGAAGAAGAAAATGGTGTCTCGCCTGGCCACTTGGTGCAGCAGAGTATGTTGTCCCTCTTGTCCTACTTGTTTTCTGTCCCCTAGAGCAGCTGGGGTTTGCTGTCAGTCTCTGGTAAGCTTGCAGGGTGAATTCTTTCTGTGTTCTTGGCTCCTTCAGCCACCCTTGCACCGTGTCTGTGGGGAAATGGGCATTTCGTCATGTATTTGAGTTGAGCTGAAGGAGGCGATGCGTGTACCCGAAATACATTTTGCAGGAAGCCATCCCTTGGCTATGAAGTACTCTTGCGTAGCAGCCAAACATTCCAGTTGTCCTTGGAGCTCTCCCCTCCTCACTAAGGGATGGATGCTGACATTACGCAAGAAGGAAGTCCAGGCTTCACACCTTCCCCCATCTGCAATACCAGATAATGCTGTTTGCTCTTTGACCCCCATGTGCATTTCGAGCTTTGTGCTGCTGCTGTAGTTTTCCTCTGGAGAGTACTTGCATGTCTGAGGCACTCCAAGCACAGGCTGAGTCCTCTTCCCACTGATTGAACGCAACAATTCTTACGGGTCTGGTCAACACTTTCCTTGCTTCAGTGTAAGGGGGATATAAAGGCAGCAAGATATGGACTTCATGGCTAATCTTACTAGTATCTGCATGGGAGGCTTTGGAACCGGGAGACACTGGATGTCTGTTTTTCCAAGTGAATGTATTTTGAGTCAAAAAATGACAGAAACAATAGTGGCCATAATGGGCCTGAAGGGGGAGGAGACATGGGAAGGTCCTAAAAGTCGACTTTGTCCAGGTTTTGATGGCACAAAATATGGCCTTGAACAACTTACTGAAGCAATAGCAGTGAGGGGACTGTCTTTACAGTACCTTGGATCTATAACTCAGAAGATACTGAAACAGCTGGGAAAGGTACCAGTGCCTTCCCTAAGGCTGGTACTAGCTGTGAGCCGCGGCAGCAGTGACGCTGGTGCACTTTCAGGTGTTCATTTTCTACCTGGAGGCTGTGAGGGAATGAGCTGCTGGACTGCTTCCCTTTTAACTTTCACTCTCTTCCTGTATATTCCTTTTACTTTCCTGATGATGTAATTTAAATTTTACATAGAGCCCCATCCCACCTCTTTGACAGTATAGAGAAAAAAAAAAGGCAAACAAAAAGTTACTAAAAAACCAACCCCAACCAAATTTAAAGTGAAAACATGCCATTTGAACAGGGCACCTGATGGCACTCGAAATTCTGGAGACCTATTTTTGAGATGTGAAAAATTTAAGTAAATGCTGAGTCATAGGTGAGTGAGGAGCTTAACAGATGTAAACATTTACATGGGATGCATTAGACTTCTGCTGTGTGTATTGTCTTTTGGTTGAAACAAATTATGAAGTGACTAATAAAATGAGTCAATATTCAATGATTTAAAATTGTGCCTTGTTGCTTTCTGCAAGTACAGTGGGATAGAATGTTTTGATTCTTAATGTTTTGATTCTTAATGTTTGGCCAGGGCAAGGTCAGATGATACAAAATAATAAGGCCAGATTTTGAAAAAAACTTTACAGGAAATTTTGGAGACAGAGATGAGTGGACAATTGCAAAACACTTGAGCAGTTCCTGTGGAATACCATGCTGAGAGTGAGTGTTAGTTACTAGCAACAATGCTTGTCCAGGTGCTAGAAAGGTGTGATGGGATCTGAACACAAGGAGTATTTGGAGCCTGCTCTGGGAGCTCGTTAAAAGATCCCTTTCTCCATGTGCCTCTTGGACAAGGATTGCCGTCGTATCTCTGTCCCCATATGTGCCTCCTTTGTGTTTTCTAGTCACATTCACATTTCAGTAGATGACTTTTCATGTCTCTTCTAACATGTAATTTCACTGTGGGAAGGTGGGAGGCTTTTTTAAATGTGCTTGATCCTGTTGGGGCAGGAGCAGTGGCTGCCCTAAAGCATACTCAAATTCTTGCAAACTCTGTCATGATGACGTCGGTGGTCGATGATGCCGTCATTAGTAGCAGCCACTGGTTAAGACTGGCAGAGCTTACGTGATGGACCTGCGGGGCAGCAGGAGAACGGTGATGTTCGGCTGTTGTGCAGCCTACCTCCCTCCCTCCAGCTGCGGGGCGGTGAATGGTGACAGATCCTGGAGCTGTGTGAAGGGCGAGCGGTGACAGGTGCGTTTGCAGCGCTCACGTGAGCTTTGCCTTTTCCCCGCCCGGCTGGCGAGCGGCTCTCACTCGGCCCCTCTCGCTGGTAGAAGGGCACGGACGCAGCCGCGGAGCTCGGGGTGCCCGG
>NW_008239544.1:2130239-2149454 GCF_000691975.1 Corvus brachyrhynchos
GGCGTGTGCGGGGGGGGCCGGTGCGAGGCCAGGTCGGAGTATGGCCGCGGCCGGAGGCGGTGCTGACGCTCGGGTCTGGGCTGCCTTGCAGAGGAACACGAAGCGCACCGGGAGCAGGAGCTGCCAGAGCAGGAGTCGGGTTGGTTCCCGTGAGAGGACCTGGCTGAAAGGGGACGTCGGACGAGGCTGCGTGTATGTTTATGGAAGAGACTCAGCAGCTGCAGCTCCTTCGGACTTACGCCTGGTCCTCTGCACAGTGGACACCCAAGCCTCGGAGATCTGTGATGGAGAAGGGAGGAAAAACCTCTTTTTGCAGCTTCATGGAGACCTGGTCAGGTGAGGGCCAAGAAAGGATAAACCTGACTGAGAAATGTTTTGTATAGGTTTGCGAGGCTCCGTTCACCGTGTTCACCTGTTGGCAGGGCAGGTAGGGAACAGGCAGAGGTAGTAGCTGGTAGTCAGGTACAGCCTTGAGTCATGCAATTAATAAAAAATAGGTAGTGGTGAAGTAGAGGTTACACGCCTCATAGTTGTGTGTTTTAACAGGGAGGGTTTGACTGTTGCTCCAGCCCGACTGTTGCTCCAGCCCGAAATATGTCCTCATTTTCTAGGTAGAGGTGCCTGTTCATATATTCCTTTGTTGTGTTCTGTGTTATGGGGATTTTAGCATCCAGACAACCTGATCTATTTAAGAGGCTGTAAACAGTTATTTTGAGTCAGCAAAATAAGTAAGGTAGTTTCACAGTTATGTCATGTGATATTTACCTGTTCATAATTTTTTTACTAAGAAGAGTTGCCAGATAAATAATTTTAGGCAGACAGAAAATGTAGCAAGGGTTATATAAAGAAGACTTAAGCATTAGATGCTGTGTTTTATGCCTGAAGTCAATTTTGGCTGAAAATAGATGGCTCAGGGTTTAATGTACACAAACTTTATGCTGTGGGTGTGTTATGGACTGTAGGTTTACAAGCTCCCATTCGGTTTGTTGGTATTTAGACTTTGCGCTGATTCTTCTGGTCTTAAGATTCAGTTATGAAATTGCCACTCCTGTTCTCAGGGGCAAATAATTGCTGTGGTCTTCTTACTTAAAGGCTAAGCAGTAGATACAATGCATTTTGAACAGAGCTAGTAGCTGGATTTTTGATAGTGAAATGAAAGTTACAGGTCACATGTGTCCAAATTTTAAAACTGTGGTGTGTGTTTGCTCTGAAATGGGGTGGGAATGTTAGTGGGGGGAGATGCAGAGAGAATAGGATGTGTTTAAAACTGACTGTTGGAAAAGGTTGCACTGGTCAGGGTTATAGGAACGAGGGATGGATTAGTTAGAAACACTGTATGAGAAGAGATAGACACTTGAACATAGCCACTTGAGGCAGCTGAAAAGCTGTTTGTTGCTTGAAAAATTGGTAAGGAAGTTGGCATGTTTTGGACCTTAATAGTGAGCAGATTTTCCAGCATTTTTAAGGAAGAGCAGACCAGTTAGTGCAGATCATGAAAAAATCTTAGGTAAAGTTTGTAGATGTATTCAGAGAGACACATTTTTACTTTTTTTAGCTTTTGAAGTGGCTTTTGTGTTTGAATTCTTTTCAATTCTCACTTTTCTCTTGCTAGCTAGCTGTGCCTGTCTTTGATTTGTGGCAGACTTTGCACTGGATTAGCAAATTGGATCTGCTGCCAGTCTTTTGGAAGCAAGTACTGAGCTGTAAATTATTACTTCCCACTCTTTTTGCCTCTTGGTGTGTCTAGGACTTGGTCAAGATTTGTCATAAATTTTGTGAAGAGTTCTTGGTTATGATGTGTCTGTTCCTTGTAATTCTTAGAGTGTTTGCCACAGAAGAGATCCTTGAATTACTTCCCACTGGAGTTGTTCTTGGTAAGGAAATGGGAGTTACCAGTATTGCTTCAGTAACACCTGTGTTAGTAACAGGAAGCAGGCCTGAAGGGGTATCTACTTGCATGTCCACAGGAAGATGACAGAATGCTCAAGATTATCCTCATGCCCTGTTGAGATAGTTCCTTCCTCGAACAAACTTTACCACTTACGTTAATAACATGTTCACAAATACAAATTACTTTGTTAAATATCTGATCACATCTTACCATAAGTACATGCATCTCTCAGACAGCTTCTGAATTCTTCACCCTTTTAATATCAGCAGGTGACCTTCTTTCCAAAGCATGGCAGATGTTGATTTGGCACCTGACTTGGAAGACTGAAAGCTGTATGGAAGAATAGCAGAAGCTCTTTTGTGTATTCAGTCTAAGTATTCAGCAATGTCCTTGTGATCGTTCTATTTCCTTTTCAATTCTGTGAATTCAAGTCAGTTTCTGTAAGAACTTTTTCTTTTCCACAGTGTACCTCAAGGATCTTTAGCTTTCTCCTAGCCAGAATCTTTCCTTATGCTTGTATCCCTTCATATCCAGGAGTTATATCTTCCTGCAGAGGGAAGGCTTAAACAAGAATAGTGTGGATACCTTCTTTGGTCTGGATACCACTCACAAAAAAAATTTAAGCTGCAAAGATTTGAAAACTTGACCCATGCTTGTGGAGAGCTACAGTTGCAAAAGGAGTGAAACTGAAACTGTTGCTACTTCTTGTTGGCTTTTCTGTCTCCTTAAGCCTTTGCACCTATGCTGCGGAGAGCTGCTGTGAGCAGAGGAAGTATTCAGTCCCTGATGTGTGATGCTGCTGAGGATGCCATGGGCTGTTTGTGCCAGACTGCAGCTGCTGTGACAGCCGTGTGTTCTCACATGTGCCAGCGTTCAGAGCCCATTGTGTTTGGTACAGGATGAGTTTGTACTGTTCTAATGTGATCTCATGCCAGTTTGGGTTTCACACCATGTTGCTTTCTCTTGAAAGTGTATTTTTCTGCTGCAATTTAACTGTTACTTCTGGAGTATGTCAGCCTTGACCAAGTTAGTGAAGAAATTCCATATGGGAACTGCCATTCCCTATACAGGTTTTGGTTTTCCTTTTGCTGGCCTGTCCACGGTTTTGTTAGTGAGTCACATGGCTCTTGATGAGAACTTGGACCAGTAATCCAGTCCTCCAGTGTGGAAGTACTCAAGGTCTCCAGAATGTCTCCAAGAGCACTCAGGGAACTGCTCCCTTTCTCAGTGTGAGCATGGTCTGTAGGCAATGGGCTGGTGTGCTTGTGGCTTTATTTACAGACCCTGTGAGTGTTGTTAGTCACATACCTGGCTCTGCCCCGGTGTTCCTCGGTCACAGGTCCAGCACACAGTGAAGTGCCAGAAGGCAGTCAGACACCCTTTCCACCATGTCTTCACGACTGAAATACCTAACCCTGAGCTCCACTTCCTCTACAGAGTGGCCAGTCATTGCCTCCTGTGACTTTTTGGGTGTAGATCTTTCTGTAAACTCAAAACTCTCCTGCCAGGTAGTGAGGTTGGAACAACTTGTGATGTTTTTATAGGCAGCTTCCAGAATTCAGAAGACTTTTTGGGAAAGCTTTTGTCCTGTGGCTGCTGACCAGCAAACCTAGATGGTGCAATAGAACAGGCTACTCGATTGGTTTTCAGATAGGACTGGTGCTATGGTACTAGAGGTACATTTGTAGAGGATTGGGCTTGAATAGCTATTGCCACCCATGTTCCTTTTGTACATGGCTTTCATAGAAAAGAAACAAAACCAAGGGCGTTGTGTCTTAGATGTCTTCAAAGAGCAAATCAGTTTGATTTATGTGGACAAGAAAGAAGATTAAGGGCTTTTCAAATTAGCATTTTGAAACCCTGCAGCATTAATTCTTGCTGAAGTATAAGATGAGAAGAATAAAAAAGAAAAAAAGCAGATCTCATCTTGAAAAGGGTAAGTATGGTGGGATAGAGTATCCAGCTTTTTCAGGAGGGTAAGCCAGAGCACTGTACCTCAGAGAGCATTGAGCAGCCTGTACAACTGTGACTTATGTGCTTTTCATACAACACAAATGATCCCTCTACCTCATTACTGTTCTTCCTGAAATCTGATGTGCAGATATGTAGTTTAGTGTGTACTTTAAAAAGCCTCAGTCTGTTCAGCAACCAAATAGTAAAGTTTGAGTGTTTGTTTGTTTTTTTTTCCTTGGGAAGTCTAGATGCAGGCTACTTGATAAGTTCTTTTTGTGAGTGACACTCAAGCATTTAAAATTCTTGAGCCATGGGTCACATGCTGGAAAGGCTGTTTCCTGGCAAGCATAAGGCTTTAATAGCAGAAGAATAGGAGTCTGGGGGTAGCCAAGGAAAACTTGGACAAGGTTTGGAGATCCAGTCAAATCTCACATATTCTTGGATTCTATGCTGAAGGGTACACAATACATCGGGTGTACTGTATTGGAAGTCAGCATTGTTAAGTGCAATCTATTATTTATTCATTACAGTTTCTAATAGCTTGCCTGTTATAAGAGACAGATACACAGGTTTATGATTTCTAAGATTACCTCATAAAGCTCTTTTGGAAGTTTGGTGTTGTGTTCTCTGGTATCTGTTTCTATAGCAAAAAATATTAAGATAAACCTTAGCTATATATTTGTAGATGTGCTTGGCTCTGAGCTTGTAAATCTTGACAGATAGTCCTAAAAAAGGCTGAGATCCTTCATATAAGCTTAAGAAATCTCTGCGAAGAAAGAAGAATTGATGGCATTTTGCTCTTTTGAACCAGTCTCTTGTCCTGTGTCCATCTCACAAAACACGCAAAGAAAGAGCGTTTAATAAGTCAGCTTTTCATGATGATTGTGCAGGAATTCCATCTTAGCTGACATCAGCTTATTAGTGAATAGGAGCTCCAAGAGATAATTTCTGAAGAGAGAGGAAAGGGGTTATTTCATATACAGCCTTCTGGATAATAAGGAGATGTATTTCTGTGTAAAACAAAAGCAGGGAGCAGACTTGCCCTAAACAGGCTTAGCAAGCATTGAGCAGTAAGAACCGGTTTTGTGGGTCAGCTGCATATCAACTACATTGCCTTTTCAGACTAGAAACTTTGTTGTTTTGTACCAGAGCTTTGAGAGTAATCCCGCTTCTGATCCAGAGGTCCTATATGTGAAGCCAGAGTTGCAATGTATCTGCTTGAAATACCTGAGGTCAATTTACTTCTTGAGATGTGTCTTGGTGACTCCAAAGGAAGCCTGGATGACTAGGTACTTGTAAATGGTTCATGTTTTATGAAATCTGTCCTGCCTTAATTATGAGATGACATTTTTAAAGCTGTCAGTAATAGTGGAAATACTCTGATATAATCATTAAAAACAATGAGAAATGTTTTTATTCTTGAGAAGAGGTGAGAAGAAGTGGAAAAGTTTGGTACGTACAGAAAGGAAATATTTCCCATTAAGACACGCAGTATTAATGATGTATGCAAATCAACAAAGTTTAGTGGAAAACAGGTCCTACCTCGCAAACTTGATCTTGATGCTTCAAGATTTCAAGCTTGGTTGCCAAAGGCATTTAGTCATTTGTTGCAGTGAGATGTTGGACTGGGCTCTGAGCAGCCTGTTTGAATTGAAGATATCCCTGTCCATGGTGGGATGGTTGGAGTAGATGACCTTCAAAGGCCATTCCAACCCAAAATGTCCTGAGGTTCTGTGTTCTGATGTCATGGGGGAAAAAGCAATGCGCAAACCAGTAAAACTCATTGACTATTATCTTACAAATGGGAAACTGTTATTCAGTGTAAGCATCTTGTTTTGGGTGAGGAGCTGGTTAGTGTATATTTGACGGAAGAAACGTAAACTTGCATTGTTCAGCTTGCTCTGTTAATAACCTGTGGCTAAAAGGTAAGAACTCCGGAGGACATGGATGGAGGGAGTGACAGGTACTGAGAAGCCAGTACAGCAGGTTGCTCTAGATGGTTTAGCATGCAGTATTCCCTGGAAAACACTGCTTTTCAGTATCATTAGGTATATTTATGTGAAAGAGAAGTATACTAAATACTGCAAAGGAGAGGAAGGAGGTTACAAGTTGCCAAAAGATGCAGTTCAGGAGGACTTGTGCATTGGAGGGATATGAGAGCAGGTTTAATCCAGGAACGTAAAAGTGTTTGAGTAGAACCAATGTGTATGTGTGGTTTTGTGTAGCCAGTACGTGGATACAGGGAACCGTCATGTTAGTGCTTGCAGAGTAGGGATAAGCTAAAAAGAAATTGGTGGTAAAAATCCTTTTGAATCAAAGTAGACCCTCTCAGCTGCAAAAATAATTTTAAAAGCACCTTGCACCTTATCTTGAAGAGGACGTTTGAAATGTTTAGTGACATGGTTTATGAACTCCTGTTTAAAGAATAGGTGACAGGTGAGGTCCAGTGACTAATCTGAAGCTAGGCACTTTTAGATTAAATATGGGGATTTTTAATGGTGGATAATAAGTGGACCATTGGAACAGCAGATTTTAACTCCTGCTTAACATTTTCAGTGGTTAATCTTTTACACTATTTTTTTTCCCTAAAGTTAAACTTATAATTTAGCAAGAAATTTTGTTGTTTTTCTTGAACAAAATCACAATTCAGGGTCTCTGGAAAAAGTGAGAAGAGAGGATCAGAAAACATCTTTTCCATTCTGAATATACTAAATCTGATGTTTCACAAGAACTTTCTCTTACTGCTGTTTATTCAAGCTAGCCACTGAATCCTTCCTGTGTTCTGCCGTAGTTCTAAAACCTCCTTTTAAATGTACTGGTTAAGTTAACTTGCCAAAACATAAGAATCTAGCCACTGATGTGAGCTAGAGAGAGTAGGAAATTTGTATTTTCTTTTTTTTTTTTCTTTTAAGTAATTCTTCATGAGGATTCTTCAAATGCTTTGCTCCAAGCTGCATTTGAAAGAAAAAATTTAAGAGTTCTTTTATATTTTTGAGGCATTATACATAGGGGTTTTTAATTACTTGGTATCTGCTTTTTTGCGCAGTATTTCTGGTTTTGTGTCTTGTCATGGTTTCTTCCTGGTGCTCCTTAAATCATGGAATGGAAATATTCACCATGAATTGTGTGGCTTATGCCAATTGCTTTTCCTCTCTGTTCGTCTTCTGCAATGTAGTTCACAAGTGCTGCAGTTCTTAAGTGCTGCGTGTGAAGCAGGGAGCAGAGACCCAAGGGTCTGTGCTTTCCAGTCCTTTTCAGAGGAGCAGAACAGTGTGTCAGTATTCCTCACACTTTAGCCATACTGAGACTTGTTTAATCTTTTTTGCATTCTCAAACTACTTTCTTGTATGTTTTGACAGGAGGCTGGAGCCCACAGAAAAACCCCTTCAGATTGTATATGACTACTTGGCTGGGTTGGGTTTTGATGATCCTCTCAGAATGCAGGAAGAGGCAGCAAACTCTGATCTCAGCTGTATGATTCGCTTTTACGGCGGTAAGAAATTGTGTGTGCACACTGTCGCTGTTCCTGTAGCTGTAACTGTGAGCTGGAACCCAGCCTGTTGGGTTTATAGAGGGCTGCATCAAGCACCTGCAGTACCAATAAGCATTTCTTAAAACATTTTCAAGATTAATAGAAAAAAAATCACACTTCCGTAGTTTTCTTGATCCTGTCTATGCCTTGAGAAAAGACAGGTCTACAGGAAGGCACAAGATTGCTCTGTTGTCTTTAGCTTCAAATATTGCAACTGATGACTTCGAGCTCCCACTAGGATCAGAAACACATTGCAGTTCTGTTTAGATGTGCATGAAGTTTGTATTTACAAAAAGTGGGTCGATATGGGCAAGGAAGGTCCTGGTCAAATACCTCCACAGCCTTTAAACAGCGAAGAGTGAAGGTGCCAGCTGGTTAATAATAATGCAGGCTGCCATCAGAAACCTAGGGCATTGGATTACAGAAGCGAGACTTTGGAGTGTGGCCTGTTGAACTGATTTAGGCAGGAATACAGTATACACAAGGAGCCACAGATAACAGGCATAGGCCTGTGGGCATCTGGTGCTAGTGATCAGAAAGGGAATTCACTGAAGTTAAGAGGAAACAGAAATGAGGGTGAGGAAAGATAATAAAGAAATTATTTCCTTACTTTTAAGTACTTCACCTGTGTATTTTTTGCATTTCAGAAAAAAAAAATCAAAGTGCTTTTAATGGAAAATTGTTCTTGCATTGTGGATCTAGGCAGCCAGACTGAGCTGCTAGCCGTCTTTTGTTTATTCAGTGTCAAAAAAAAGTGTTCATAAGAAATCAGCTTCTTCACCCTGCTGAGACAACCCCCTTCTGTCTAGGAGCTGTGTGTAGAACAGGCAAAACAGTGTATATACTGTATACACTGTACATATATATGCAAAACACGGAGTGTAACAGATGGAAAGAAGTGTGACATGCATAGTCTGGATTTATGGGGCAAGGAAGAGGGAGCCAGAAGTTAGCTAGGCTGGAAGGAGTAGAGGCATCAAGGATAGGGGGTATAGAGAACTTTGGAGGAAAAAATGAAAGCTTGGTTATGTCAAGCAGGACCTGCTGAGGACTCACGAACAGCAACTCAACTTCATGGAACCAAGTAGGTAGAAAATGTAATTGAGTAGTTTCAGTCAGCATGGGTGGCTGGTCTGCTTAGGAGGAGGCTGTGAAGGAAGAAGTATAAGGGCTGAAGAGTGTTCAGGAGACCTGTCTTAAGGAAGTACAAGCAAATGCTGACGAAGTGATTCTCAAAGGTGGGGGAGGAATTAGAGGGAATGCTATGGAGGGTGATATGATAATTTTGCAAAGCCTGCAGCTGAGAACATAAGGGAGGAAGTACTGGATTTTAGACAGAGAAACTTAGAATCATGGCATCACAGACTGGCTTGGGTTGGAAGGAACCTTAAATCATCTCGTTCCACCCTCCTGTCATGGGCAGGGACACCTTCCACTCTCCCAGGTTGCTCCAAGCCCTGTCCAGCCTGGCCTTGGACACTTCCAGGGATGGGGCAGCCACAGCTGCTCTGGGCACCCTGTGCCAGGGCCTCACCACCCTCACCATAAAACATTTCTTCCTCATGTCCAGTGTAAATTTCCCCTCTTTCAGTTTAGAAACATGTTCCCTTGTTCTGCCACTATAGGCCTTGGTAAAACGTCTCTCTATGCTTTCTTATAAGCTGCCTTTATATATGGAAAAGCTGCAGGAAAGTCCTCCCAGAGCCTTCTCTTCTCCAGGCTGATCAACCCCAACTCTCTCAGCCTGCCTCCATAGGAGAGATGTTCCAGCCACCTGACTGTTTCCATTGCTTCCCCTTGACCCACTCTAGGATAGGTGTCATGGTTTTGGAGCAGAAAGGGAAACTGGAAGATTGGTGTAGCTGTGTAGTAATGCTTGGAACAGTGCCGCTGTGTCAGTTAGTAGTGGGATACCACTTTTAGTCCCATAATATTGTTTTCTTACAAGTGTGGGGCTGGTCTTTCAGCTTGGTGAAGTCAAAGCAATTTTTTCTGTGGATGCTTACAGTTTCTCACCAATAAAAGACATCTTATGTCAAACTTCATGTCCCTGAAACAAAACTATTGTTGTAAATAAACAACTAAATGTTTCAGCTAAATTCAGCCAGATATGGACTTCAAGATAACACTTTAGATTTGGCAAGCTGAAGATCCTGCTGTCTGACTGACAAACAGTATTACAGCTTGAGTTAGTACTTAACTGTTTGCTCCTGATAAATGTTTGGAGTATGGTTTCCCTATTCAAGCTTGTTGTGTGATCAGTGTGGCCTGCTTACTCCGCATAGCATCAGTTGGAACATCCAGCCCAGCACCCCAGGAAGGTGCCAGGAGCAGCTGGACCTCAGTGCCAACCTACTCTGAAGCAGCTCAAATTCCTTCATATGCTACCAGTATCTCTTTCAGTTAGAGTATTGTGGGCTTCAAATTCTCTGTAACCCCAACTCCAGAAGCTGAATGGTTGACCTTGAGTGTGTCCAGTATGGCTGCAATTGGCAGCAGTCTGACTCCAGTCCAGTCTGAGTAGTCTCAGTGCTTGTCACAAGGTCGGAGTAGCTGCAAATAGTTGCTTCTCCCTAAACAAGACCTGAACCACATTCATCGTTCCTAGCAGTAGGACCACACTGGTTTTCAACATGCCAAGGATATTCAGAATTCCCAAACGCTGTTGTAATTAAGCTGGAGGAGAAAAGGAGGATGTGGGAAGTGTCCACTTCCTAGGTGGACTCTCTGAGGAGAAAAGGCAAATGGTGTCATTATCAACATTTTCCACTAAACGGCACCAGAGCACAGAGATAAGGGCCATGCTGAGCATACAGACCAGATTACGAAATGCAACATCATAACCTTAACCCAGCCTTTACAGCAGACAAGATGTTACATAATGCGACCTTGAGAACAAGTGCAACAAAATAGGGCAAACAAATCAACATTGTGACCAGCCACTGTTAAACGAATACAATAAATGCTTATGGCAAATTTGTTTTAACATGCTCTGGTCAGATCTGTCTCCGCCCTTTGTGTACCAGGTCTGCCGCCTGAAAGGACCGTTGTGGTTTAACCCCACCCATCTGCTCACTCACACACTGCTTCCCCCATGGGATGGGAAGGAGAATGGGAAAAAGGTGATATCTGTGGACTGAGAACATAAACTGTTTCATAAATTGAAATAAAGTAAAATAATAATAATTGTAATGAAAAGGGGAATAACAAAGAGAGAGGAATAAAACACAAGTGATACACAATACACTGCTCATCACACTGACTGGTGCGCTTCCCGTGGCAATGCTCAGCCCTCCTGTCGCAGTTCCCTCAGTTTGTATACTGGGCATGATGTTCTGTGCTGTGGAATATCCCTTTTGCCAGTTTGGATCAGCTGCCCCAGCCATGCTCCCTTGCAGTTTCTTGTGCATCTGCTTGCTAAAGAGAATGGGACACTGAAAAGTCCTTGATTTGGGTGAGCACTGCTGTGCACCAACCAAAACAGCAGTGTGTTAGCAACATTATTCTCACACAGAAGCCAGAATACAGCCCTGTACCATCTTCCAGGAAGAAAATTAATTCTATCCTAGGCAAAACCAGGACAGTCATCTTCAGGGAAAGAACTTCCTTCTCTAGCTGATTTTCCAGACCTTCCTTGAAAGTCCAGTAGAAGCCACTTATTTAATGGTTTCTGTGACTTTAGCTGACTCAATGAGAGTTTAAAATTGGTTTTCTGTTACATTTGAACGAAGGATATTTGGCAAGCATGTGGCTTTGCTAAGGTCTGTAACTACCTATAGATTAAAAAGACTGCATGGCAACCATTCTAACATTGTTCTGAGAGGCACCCAATGGTGCTGCTCAGCCGTTCCTGCGCTGACTGAGGATGTTTTGTCCTCTGCATGAGACATTTTTTAAAGTGCAATTTGTCTGCTTGTTCTTTACAACAACTGGTTATTTGTACTCACAGATTAGAACGAAGAACACATGGACAGTAAATGCTAATGTCCCCTTTTTCTTCAGAAAAGCCATGTCAAGTGGAACAGTTGGATCGCATCCTGCTCTCTGGAGTCTATAATGTACGCAAAGGAAAGACCCAGCTGCACAAGTGGGCAGAGCGCTCGGTCACTCTCTGTGGTACGTGCCTCATTGTGTCCTCGGTGAAGGACAGCCATGCAGGGAAGATGCACATCTTGCCTCTCGTTGGAGGGAAGGTAAGGCTTTTTTTGGTTAGCTGCCTGTAGCTTGGGAAGGAAGAAGAAATGGTAATGATGGGAATCATCCACAAGAGATTAATGCAGGCTTTTGTCACAGATTACTGCATTAATGTGCCTGACCCCTTTCTACTTGCTTTGCTTAGGTAGTAGTCTGAAGGCTAGTAAAATGAAGATACACTAGTTCAGCTTTCACAGCAGTAGCCAATGTTGTGAATGGGCAGTCTGGAAATTACTACTTCTTGTATCCACTTCACCAGAAACGTGTTAAGCAGGATTTACTTCTGCGTTTTTCTCCAGTATCTTTGCAGCTGTATTTTCAGCAAAATGTAGTGTTACTGGTGGTCAGCAATACCTCACCCTAGACTTCAGGTCAATTGTAATTGCTGGCACTTAGGCAGACTGTTGTTGTCAATTCTCCCTTTGCAGGTGGAAGAGATGAAACGTCGGCAGTACACCCTTGCTTTCACATCTGCTGGAGCACAAGCTCAAACATACCATATTTCCTTTGAAACGCTGGCAGAATGCCAGCGGTGGCACCGGCAAGCATCCACGGTGAGGCCATGGGGACAGTGTGGTTTGGATGGTGGGTGCAGGGGTATGCCACAGGAAGGGTTTTCTGATGCAGGCTTGGTCTGCAGTCAGAGGTGAAGCTAGGATGCAGGAGAAAGTACCCAGGACACTTTCCAGCTTTCTTTATTTCCTTCATGCTCTGGACTACAGAGATTTTTCTGTTAGCCATCTCTTTTTCTCTACATGTGCAATGATGTTGAGCAGTCGCTCTGCTGTTTTAACCCCTGCTGCACCTATGAGACTAACTTAATCACAGGTCATTGAACAAACCACAGGGACTGGCTGACTTTACAGCCATAGAAACCTACAGATTGCATTTGTTCCCATACTTGAACCTACCTGAAGTATGAGCCGGACATTCACAGGGCTGCCCTGATAGATTTGAGTTACAGAGAGATTGTAGGTCAGCAAGGATATTATGAAATACAAAATGAGTTCAGGATAAAGCAGGTCATAAAATGTCAAATTAAGCACCAAGGACCTCAAAACAAAACATGCTTAACGAAAGAACATCTGAGATTTGCAAAGACTTTATGAAATGTTGCAAAACCATAATTTATGAAGCCTTTTTATAACAAGTTATGTTTCAAATTTTATACCCTGAACAAGCTAATAAAAGAAAGAAGTAGCTAAAAGTACAGAAGAAGCAGCTAGGCCAAGCAGAGGTTCTGTAAACCTCCAAGAACTGAACCGGAAAATCAACTGCTTCCTGTTGCTTCTTGCACCTTTGGAAGGCACTTGGAGATTATGCTTTCTCAATAGTTTCCTCAAAGATCCGTTTTGCTCTATTACATTGGTTCTCTTATAGCCTAGCCTTTAGGCAGTGTGCCCAGTGCACATGCAGAGCAGGACTTTGTGTGAGTCCTGGCTGGTATCCAGCTATGCATCCTTGTCAGGGATGTAGCAAATGGCATAGGCTTGTACTTCATGGACTCCCATTTCCTGCATGGACTCTACCTGGTGGGCACAAGGAGTTCTTTCATGTTCTTGCAGATTTTTTACTACTTGTGTTCTTTGGCCTTCCATTAGACTTCCAGAGAAAATTTGTTGCACAGCTGCAGCTTTTTCTCTTTCCTTTCAGATTGTGTCTATGCGATTTAGCATGGTTGATCTTTCATGCTACAGCCTTGAGGAAGTACCAGAGCACCTCTTCTACAGTCAAGATATCACCTACCTCAACTTACGCCACAACTTTATGAGAACAAGTGGAGCAGGGAGTCTTGACTCCCTTTGCAGGTCTGCAAAGAATTATTTTTCTTCTACATTTGGAGTCCTTGACATATGGATACAGGAATGAAGTATTGCCTGTTCTCTTGGGGATGGTAAAAATATTGATCTTAAGGAAGCTCTCACAAGTGAGGGGGTTGGAAGCAGATCTGGGCAGCACAGACAGGAATAAACTTCCAACAACTTATAATATTCATGAGCTCCCTTCCACAGATTCTGTGCTAACTCTGATTTGAGATAAGCCTTATGGGATGACATGCCGTTTGTATGGACAAGATGCAGTAGTAATATAAGGCTGCTTGCTAAGCAGAGAACATCTCGGGGTATAAAATAAAAGGCAAGGAAAAGCATAATGCTGCTATTGTGAATAAGTGTTTGCAGGAAGAAGTTCAGGTCTGAAAAACCCTGTTTTGGCAAGTTCTTAATGTGTATTTGGAATTGGCAGAGGGCCTGTGAGACTCCAGCTTTGCTTTGGAAACTTGTGATGATCTGCTTTTAAGAGAGTAGCAGTTGTGGGATGGTATGGAAGCATGATGTAGTCATCTTAGGTAAGTGAAGGAGTCTTACAAAAATGTATTTAAATTAATTCCCCAAAATAATAAAAATCTAGAGGGAGATTAGTCTGTTGATATGTATACCAGCCATGCTAAATAGAATTCAAGGATCTGTTCTATGAATTTTGAAAGCTGATAGGAAGCCTAAAGTAATATTGTCCAATGGCTCTGTTTCAAACAAGTTGTGTCTTAAGAAAAATGTATTTGGAGAAACTTTGCAAAAATGCTTTTTTGTTATTTGTTTGGTTTGGTTTGTTGTTGTTGTGGTTTTGAGGTTTGGTTGCTTTTGTCATTTTGGTTTGTTGCGGGGTTTTTTGCAAGGTGGGGTGGGGCGGGGAAGGGTGCAGTTTTGTTTTCTTTGTCTCCAGGGGCCTATTACTGTGCTATTTCATTTTCCTTCCTAGACAGTAATGAAATGCCTGGTATCCATAAGAGTATACAGTGAAAAAAAATTGCTCACTTTTGGGAATTCTTTGCAGTTTTATTGGGAGCCAGAGTCTAGTCTGGTTTTCCAAACTTGTTTAAATGTTTTCTAATGGTGAATTGTTACAGATTCTGTTACTGGAGAAGCTGCTTAATTCAAGATTTTACTTTCTACTTGTCTCTTCAAATACATTGTATGATTTTGAAAAGGACATCAGAGCTTTATTTTCTAAAATGTAGTATCCTTGGTTCACAGGATCAGCAAAGGGGCTTGAAATTTCTTTTGACCTTGCATGTAGTCAACAAGAAATCTGGCATGTCAGAAACTGCACTCTTTTCCTGGCAGTGACTATGTCTGATGAAGCTGAAACCCTCAAACAAACAAAAGCCATAAAAGAAGCTCTCATTTCACACAATCTTGAATAAACAGCATTTAGGTAGCCCACATAAGGCTGCTCATTGCCTTTTGAAAAGATTTTCTGTCTGAGGTTTTTAGGATGTTTCTAAGATTATAGCACCATAGGAAGACCCTTGCTTGCTTGCAGTAGGTGTTCTCAGTGCCTCAAGACTGTTAGTTCCCAACAGCAGAATCTTTCACAATGGTCAGATCTCTTCCTCTGAGGAACTTTCAAGCTCTAGGAGTCTAATAAGCTATAACTATAATAATGGAGCAAAAATAATTAGCTAAAGGGAAAATGTTAAGCAAAGGTCATTAAATAACCCTACCTGCTTTATTACATCTCCTAGTACATTTTTTATGTATTGTATTGCCTTTTGAGTATCTCCCTTGTCTGAAAAACACTCTGAGATCTGATCTTTTGTTGATATATGTGTGTGCATACACATGTGTACATCTGCATGTCTCTTGTCAGCATTCTAGCTAGTTGATACAGATTTGTGCTGAGCGCTTTGGTGGCAGAACGGGATGTGTTAAACTGGGAATGTTTCAGGGCAGCACCAGTTTGGGCTGCTAAACAGAGGATCGTCATCCCATGGAAGATTCACTGCTGTGTTTCCCTACCTCTTTGCTGTCTCAGTATGCCCTGTGAGAGCACAGACTGAAACCTGAGGAGCCACAACGATTTTGGGATCTTTATCCCCTATAATACCTGGTTCATATACAGCTTGAATTGCTTTTCCATTCCGTTCCTGCGTCACTACATGAGCTTACTGAGGCAAAGAAGAAGGAACGGAAGGAGAACTCAAAAGGCTTTTGAGTATTGTCCCCCCCACTGAATATGGAAGTCTGCTTGAGGAATCTCAGACCAAGCTGTGTCATGTACCAGCTTCCCTTCAGCTTTTGGAAACTTCAATGCCCCTCTTGTGCTTGCTTTGATATTTTTGCAGAGGGATGAATTCTAAACATTAGTTGTGCTGTTGCATTTAATGCTGTGTCTCTCAGAGCAGCTTCTCACCACACTGTTAGTGAGAGAGAAACACTTGGTGCTAAGAACAGGTGTAGCAAAAGCCATTGCAGAACTCCTGAGAAAGCAGTTTCATTAAAGTGTTTGCTGATTTCAAACCCTGAGAGCCGTGACCTGTCCTAAATCTCTTAAAGTTGAACCAGCTAATGAGATAGTTCAAATCTTCAGGTTCATCCTCATTGTTTCCTTCGTTTTCAATACTGTGGTGGAGTTCTGTGTGCAAGTTTCTGATTATTGTATCATTGTTAGATCTTTGCATTATCCAATGTGTTCCTTTGAGGAAGGCTTTTACCAACACAGCATCTTTTTCTCTTTGGCTTTCAGCTGCAGTATAAGAGAGTCTGTGGCTGCAGCAAACAAAAATGCCTATGCCCTTATTTATATGATGGGGTGCTCAAAGCAAACAATCTGTGTTCAAGTTTCAGCTATGTTCCCTCTTTCTGAAGAACAACTGCCCCCCAAGGTTATAAAGCAAAATGGAGAAATATAATGCGTAGTTCCTACACAGATCATTACGAGTATTTTGAATCCGAAAAAAGGTCACTATAAAGAAGAAAGCAACTCCAAAAACTTTCAGTCTTATATTTCAAGACATCTCAAGCTAGAAGTAATATTCTCCCTCAAGCTAATTAACCTTGGTTTTGTTACCTATATTAAAACATTTGCTTCAAAATAGGAGCTACTCACCAATGCCTGGGAAAAGTTGGGTAGGTGAGGTAGATGAATAACTGTGTGTTTCCAAGTAGTTCTCTGGTACATGAAATTTGCAATTATCTCATAGAACTGAGATATTAATTTCCCCACTGAATTAATTTCTGGTGGTTCCAGTTTGGGATGAGGAGGTTATTACTTGGGGAAAAATACTTTTGCTTCCTCTAGAAAGAGGCAGGAACTCTTGGAGGAGAACCCTCCTGTATGTTACCCCAGCTATGCTAAGTTCCTTCTCTCTCTTTGCACCTAGCATGGTGATTGAAGGAGCTAGAAATAGGTAAGCATTTCTCAAGCGCTGGTGGGACTGTAGTGACTGTGGGGCTGTCTGCACTTGGGGCAGTACCTGGGATGCAGTCTGCTGAGCAAGGAGCACTGTAGTTGTGTAATCTTGTTCAAGGACCTCTGGGTGCAGGTTTTGCGGTTTCCCAGCATGAAGCAAGTGGTTTCCTAGTTTTCCCTTTTACAGCTCAGCTTGGCTTTCTGTTGCACCCAGCTTGGAAAGGGGATTTCCCTCTTCTGTTTTATTCTCAGAACAGTCCCAGTGAATGTTTTCAGCTCCTCTTTTCCCAAGCGACTTAATTGTATACTCTTACTGTAGTTAATTCTTTGAAGGTAAATTTTTTGAACTGAGCATTTTAGTCTCCTAAATCTTAGTAACAGTCACTAGGAAGAAGCCTGTCAAGTCAGGGTAGAAGATTCTTACCAGTTTCTGCAGTAAACCCATGGTATTTGATCACTTTCAGCATGACCACTGAGAAGAATATCAATGACTTAAAACCAAATTTATGCAGGAACTCCTGTAATGAGTTAGCTGACTGTATCACCAGTGTAAAAAGACTTAAGAATTCTTTATGACTGGTTCTGTATATTTTTGCTTTCAGACTATGTAGGTTTGTAAATTAACTAGTGTTCTTGCTAATAGGTTTTCTCAGTTGAAGAGTCTGAACTTGTCTCATAATAGACTGGGAGAGTTTCCTGTATCACTGTGTGAGATCTCTACTCTGACAGAGCTTAATATTTCCTGTAATGGACTTCATTACTTGCCAAGTCAGATTGGCAAACTGTTGAAGTGAGTATGCTCTTTACATCTGTGATCATAAACATCCTTGATGCCTCAGCTGAGTACTACTGATGTGCAGATACTGTTTCTGAAAGTGTGAGTTCTAGGGCAGCCTGTTTTGCCCATGAAGGCTGAATGATTAATTTGACTCCAGCAGAAGGTCAAGAACTAAGATGTGCAATCCCTTAATCGCTGCTATTAAAACATTGCAGCTGCTGGTGCAGAAAAGATGAGGAAACTTTATGCAGATGAAGCACTGAAGGCAATTGCATTGTTTCTCAAATAAGTCTGTGCATTTTTCTGCAGCTGCAGAGTTGTCTGATTTTCTGCATTTATTATTTGTATTTAATATTTTCAGTACTGATGCAATTTCTGTTGAAGTTTTAATTTATTATAGAAAACTTTTCTGTGGTGGCTTCTCACAGGGGTCTAGTGATTTTTGTCAGCACTGGTATGTTTGATTGTGTTCTACAGAATTGGCTGCTTTTTGTGTTAGAGGATTTTAACATGAAAATACTTGAGCAGTCCCCTCTTAAAACTTTGTCTTAAAGTGTTTGCTGGAGTAAAAGCCTTGTCCATTTTCTGCAGTAGCTACTCCAAGTGCCTAAGAGCTTAAGCTTAGATAAATTTAATTGCAAGACCGTTACTATATTTGTATAGATAAACATCAGTATTGAACTGTTGGTTTATTGTAGCCTGCTTTTCCTCCAGCTTGTATCTTTAAAAAGGAATGTCTGCAGCCACACTGGGTGTGAGCAAGTAATTTCCAGAATGATCATTTAGCCATATGCAAACTGTGAGGAAAAAGCTGTATGTAGGCTTATGCTTTCTGGAGGTTTACAGCTTAGTTATGGGTCCAGTTATCTTGATGACTCTTTGAGCCCTTATTCATAAGAACTTTTTGTTGCCTCAGATTTCATTTCTACCACCACTAAACACAGAAAGGTCTCTGTTGGAACATAATCATAATAAGGGAATTGTATATTTGGGATCTGAGTCTCAAAAGCCATACAACCTTTGAAACAGCTCATCTTACAACAGAAAGCTACCTTATTATTTTCTGAGTGTGTGTTGGAATGGAAAACTAGAGTGTAAAAATCTTCTACCAGTGCATCAGTGTGGTAGGAGGTGTGATTAAACTGTGCCATTTGTAGAAAACTAAGTAATTTAGTAAATATCTTTCATTTACAATGTAAGTACTGATTTGTATTTTGCTTGTGTTAACTTACAATCTTTGGCACAACTGGAAGTTTACCTCCAAAATAATTTAAGAGCTATTTGGTATTGCATATATGCAGTTCTAAGCCTATTACATATGTGATAAAAGCACTTCAGTAACTTTACATGTATAAGAATAAAATTAGCTGTTAGGTACCTTTAAAAATAACCACACTGAGACCAGCTAACTATAGAAGAAATTCACTGAAAATACTAAATGTGATGTTCACTACTCCTTGCAGAATTATTTTCTTTCTTTTTTCCACTGTTGCAGTCTCCAGACCTTCTGGCTTGATGGCAATTTCCTCACATCCTTACCAGAAGAGATGGGAAACCTGCAGCAGCTCAACTGTCTTGGGCTTTCCTTCAATAACTTCTGTGAACTGCCAGCAATTTGTGAGAAACTTGTCAACTTAGACAAACTTGCCCTGGCAGGGAACTTGCTAGAGACCCTGG
>NW_008239544.1:2149573-2166660 GCF_000691975.1 Corvus brachyrhynchos
ACCGTATGAGTCACATCAAAAGTGTGGACCTCAGGTAAGGGATGAAACTTGCAGGTGTCTATAAAACAGATTGCTACTTTCTCTTTACAGAAGAGGAGCTGTGTAACTTCTAGTCCATTTTGCAATAAACTAGGTTCAGTTTTTTCTTACTGATTCTTTAGCTTTTATGGAGTTCTTTTTCTGAGGGTGTGCAGAATCCACTTGGAAAAGCAAGCTTAACTGAGCAATGCCTGATGCTGAATGTGACCCAGCCCTCTAGTTTCCTCTTGTGATTTTCTGTTACCTTGAGCTTTGGTAGCTGTTTGATCTCTCCTTCCCTTTTTTGCCTCCCTGCCCTAGAGATGTGATCCTGATTCTCCAGGCTGCCAACTGCAGAGCTCTCAGAAAGGGACAAAGAGCTTTTTGTGTGTGGCAAGGTAGTCTAGTATCTGTTCTCTCTGCATTAGCTTCCTGTGTCCATGCAAAGTAGCTGCCCCTTGGCCTGGCTTCTGTTTTCTTGACTGGATCCTTCTTCAAAATCTCTTAAGAATTTGGGAATCATTAAAATGGTTACATATAGCAGTGTAGACAAAGGAAATGTTTTTGTTTGTATTCACTGCCTGAAATTCACCATTGCTCATCACACATTTCATTCACTGTGCTCACCTTTGGTGTTAGCCTTCACCAAAATTATTCCTTTCCTCTTCTTTCTTCTCTCTTCTTATTGATGTCCAGTGTTCGGTGTCCTATTTTCTGACTTTTTAACTCATCTCTGAGTATTTAGGCTGAACAACCTGAAGAGAGCAGCAGCTGACACTCTGGAGGGGAACAAATCTGTGGCTTACATGGATTTACGAGACAATCAGATGACAGATCTGGATCTGAGCTCCTTGGTCAGCCTGGAGCAGCTGCACTGCGAGCGGAATAAGCTGAGAGAGCTGACGCTGAGTGGCTTCTCCCTTCGGGCCCTGTATGCCAACAGCAACTGTATGTCCTTTGTCTTCTTCACCTGCCTTTTCCCTTTAAGCCCTGGGAGCAAAGGAAAGCAGCCTTTTGCCCTCTCTCATGCATTAAAAAAATACTTACGCTGATGTTATTGTGGTGAATCTGTATGTGATGGGTCCTCTGAGGTTAGCTCCTACGGATCACATATGCATTTGTGTACACAGGCTGTGTAACAGTGTGGAGGTTGTAGTGTTATGTCCAAGGAATTCATCTTCCATTGAGACCTGTTTGGGAGCCCACAAAGAAAAGTACAGTTCTCTCTTGTTCTGGTGCTCCACATGACAGATGGAGAAATGGGATAGTGAGACATTGTAGTGCCATATGGCAGATGTATGAAGTGTGAACTCTGTGGTGGGAAGGATCAATGAGGACCTTGAGTCTCTGTAAAGAAAGACAGTGAGTCTCATTTGATAGTTAAGCTGCTTCTCTGTGCTGTTTTCTCTCTGAAGCTCTGCAATCATACTTACTTGCTTTACTTCATCAGGTCTGACAGCTGTCAATATTTATCCGGTTCCTGGTCTACTGACATATCTAGAACTCTCTCAGTAAGTGATCATACACAACAGAATTTCAAGCAAGTATCTGGACACCTTTGCTTTTTTTCTGCAAAATTTTCTAGAGGTTTTAAGGGTTTAAAACAGTCGAGAACAATTAAACACAATAGAACTTCAAAGCCCAGCACTAAGCAATGATGAAAGTGTCCCAGACCAGAAGCCCTTCTGAACCAGTATGACCTCTTCAGGTGACTTTGCTATCCTTCAGCTGTAGGCTGTGATCAGGAAAAAAAAAAAGCCAAGCAGGGACCACTGAACTTACGGCAGCTTACTGAACTGAATGGGGGGGATCTGTGGAGCAAATATTTTTAGTAGCTGCCAGTGATCTCTGCTGTTGATTTCATTGCCTACGTCTGCCCTTGGAGCAGCATTATGAGACCTGTAAGATAGGATGCCCTGCCGAGTCATGAACCAGCTCAGTTTGCACTGCACAGCTAGCCGTGAGATAGAATCCACATGACTGACTTGGATGCTGCTCATTTTTTGCCTGTTGCTTTTGGTTTGGCTGTCACTAAAATCATGCAGCATTTAGAGTCTGTTCCATATGGAGTGCTGGCTTCTAGCTTTTCCCACTTGCTTTTCTCAGCAATCAACTACAGTGCGTCCCAGACTGGGCCTGTGAAGCAAAGAAACTGGAAGTTTTGGATGTGAGCTACAACCTCCTTTTGGAGCTTCCATCGAGGTCAGCAAACCTTTGTAAACAGAGCTGAGCTTTCTTCGAAAATGGGCTGTCTGGGAAGAGAGAAGCAGTGCTATTCCAGTTGCTTAATTCCTTGTTGTGTAGAGAGAGCTATAATCCACTTACTTTATCTATGCAGCATCAAAAATGCTTTGCATTCAGATGTTGGAAAGAACCCGTTTCTAGGTCCGCCTTTTGAACAATAGGGGCTAGGTAGTTCCATCCTGTGCTTTCGGCTGCTACTGCAGCTATTTGCACCTGGCATAGAACATGCTGCTATGATTTATATGTGTTTCCATACTGTCTGTGAACACAGGTCATATGTGAGACCCTAATACGTTTTGCATCGTCCCACGGAAATTTCATCTGTTACCTTTGATAGGGCGTTATCACAAAGGGACAATACAGCTGATCTCAAATGTAGCTTTCACAGTACACCATCAGCCAGCTCCTTTCTCCCCATTTCCCTTTCAGTCTCTGCAGAAATGCAGTAAATGAGAGCCAAGAACGAAATCAATTTTGCAGTTATTTATAATGACTTCTCACAAGTACCACATTCTCAGCCTAACAAGGGTGTTTGGTCGGGGTGTGATTGTGATGAATGACACAGTGTCTAGGGTAAGCTGTATTAAGATTGAATGGAGAAGTGGTTGACGGGGAAGAAATGCAGAACACGGGTTGGAGAAGTTGAAGCAAGAGGCATAGGAAGTGATCAGCAGTGACATTCCAGTGCTTGTCACAGAAAAACTATGTACGTCAAAAGCAAGAAAAGGATTTAACAAGGATGTGATAATGAGAAGTTAAAAGAGAACTTTAGCCATGCCAATGGATTAAAGGGCCCAAATTTTAAGTATGTTATGCAAAGAATCATTTACTGCCTCAGAAATAACACAGGAGTGCTAAGCAGATATTTAAAGCTCTAAATTTATGTTGGCACTGTGGAAGCACTTCTTTCTACCTGCAAGTGAGAACAGGCATTTAAAGCCCTCATTTTTGACTTCTTTCTTAGTCTGCCTGAGAGAATGCTGGGCACATGCACGCCAACTTGCATGACAAGATACCAATCAGCAGTAGCGTAGAGGGAAATGTAGATATATTCAGAGAGACTGAGTCATGTTACCCTGTGCGTTATTCTGCTTTGTCATTATTTACATTTTATGGATCAGTGTATTTTAATTTTTCCCTGCTGTACAGTCAGATTAAGTGGATTAAATACTACCTCTGTGGATGTCAAGAGGAGTGAACCAAGTTAAACAGAAAACCCTATGTCTTTCTAGGATCCTCAGAAGCTTGAGCCTTCGGAAGTTGATGGTGGGGCACAATCGTCTGCAGAGCCTTCCACCTCTTCTAGAACACATTCCTTTGGAAGTGCTGGACCTTCAGCACAACCTGTTGACTAAACTCCCAGAGACACTATTTGTCAAAGCTCTGAAGTGAGTCTCAGTAGCCAACACCTTTTGTCTGCATTATCCTTTGGAGTGTAAGGGCTGAAAGTGGCACCTGTGTGACTATCCTTGCAAGGTGCCATTTGCATAAGAGATAACGAGGTGTGCCCTTTATGGGGAGGTAATTCAGATGCTGTAAGGGAAGCCATCAAGCTGATTTGAAAGAATCGGTCCATGTTACTGTGTAATTACAGGAAAACAGAGGCTGCCTGAAGAGCATTGTCTTTAAAAGCAGTCATAATAAGTTCAGGTGCAAAGAAAAGAAGCCAGTCAGGTTCAGGTCGTTGCAGAACAACAAGAGAGACCCTTTACAAATGAACAGTCCTTCATAACTGTCTATTCAGACAGGAGTTAGCCCTTCATTAAAAGAGTCTAAGTAAAGTTTTATGTTGTCTGCTTACACCAGTATTACCCACGGGCTTTTCGGTACTCACCGTTTACTGTAAAATGCTGTGTGCATCCACAGTGCATATAGCTAATAAGTCATTAGTAGACTCACAAATCTTAATGTGAGTAGGGATGTTACAGTATTGTCTGGCCTCCTGTCTAGTGCTGCTGTCCACACTGGCATTTGTATAGCTCCTTTTCCTCGTGTTAATGGAATGGTTTGGATGATGTGAAGTCTGATTTTTGCACTTGCTGTGGTTAGCCTCAGGTACCTGAATGCATCTGCAAACAGCCTGGAGTCCCTGCCCTCTGCATGTACGGGGGAGGAGAGTTTGAGCATGCTGCAGCTGCTATACTTGACCAATAACAACCTCACAGATCAATGCATCCCTGTCTTGGTGGGGCACCCAAACCTACGGATCCTGCATCTGGCAAGCAACAACCTGCAGACTTTCCCTGCAAGGTAAGTCAGTAAGGCTGTTGGGCAAGACAATGCCCCCTAGGAGGAAGCTGCCACCTTCCCATGATTGTACATGAGTCAAAGTCAGAGCGAGATGCTCTCCCTGTGGCTTGATGACAAAAGCCTGACATTTCCACACACAAAGCAAGGAGAAGCCTGTTGAGGGGGATTGGCACAGGGTACTGTTGGCTGTAGGTTTTCCTGTCCTCCTAGTTGTGGTGCCATCCAGAGGGGCTAAGGGATGTAATTAGTTGTGTTGCTTGTGTGTGGGGATGGGGTGGTATTTCTTTGCAACTTTAGCACTGATGGTGAAGGGTGTGTCTGTTGTACAAATCCAGGCCAGGCCTGGGGACCCTGCCTCTTACTAGAGCATCTCTTAGGACTTTTGGTCTCCTAGCAGTAAATCAGAAAAATAGCTCATAAAGGGCAGTGTCTATGGATACCTCATCTGCAGCTTCAGAAAGTGACAAGTTCATGTCTGTAAGATACAGTATTTTTTTGTTTCCCTTTCAGCAAACTTAGTAAGCTGGAGCACTTGGAAGAGCTGAATCTGAGTGGCAACAAACTGAAAACAATTCCTACAACGGTTGCAAACTGCAAGCTACTTCATACACTTATTGCACACTCTAATGAAATCAGCATTTTTCCAGAGATCCTGCATTTGCCCCGTATTCAGGTATTTGCATGGAGAAGATAAAGAGATATTTGGGGAAGTTTGGGTTATAGAATGAGGAGTAACTGCTAGGAGAGAACTGGAGGTCCCAGCAAGGCCAAGTGCAGGGTGCTGTACCTGGGTCAGGGCTACACACCTGGTGTCAATCCAGGTTGGGGGATGAATGGTTGAGAGCAGCCCTGCTGAGAAGGACTTGGGGATGCTGCTGGATGAGAGGGTGGACATGCTCTGGCTATGTGCTCTGGCATCCAGAAGCCCCCCACATCCTGGGCTCATCCCCAACAGCATGGACAGCAGGTAAGGAGGGGATTCCGGCTCCCTGCCCTGCTCAGGTGAGATCCCACCTGCAGGGCTGCATCCAGCTTGGGTCCTAGCACAAGAAGGACTTAGACCTGTTGGAGTGGATCCAGAGGAGTTCATGAAGATGATCAGAGGGCTGGAGCACCTCTGCTGTGGCGATGGACTGAGTGGTTTGGGGTTGTTCAGCTTGGAGAAGAAAAGGGTCTGGAGTGACCTTATTGCAGCCTTCCAGTATCTAAACTGGCTAAAAGAGAACATGAGAGGGACTTTGGACAAAGGTGTGGAGTGACAGCACAAGGGAGAATGGCTTTAAAGTGAAAGAGAGTAGGTGTAGGTTGGATATTAGGAAGAAACTCTTCCCTGTGAGTATGGTGAGGCACTGGTACAAGTTGCCCAGAGAAGCTGTGGCTGCCCCATCCCTGGAAGTTTCAAGGCCAGGTGTGACAGGTCTTGGAGCAGCCTCTTGTAGTGGAAGGTGTCCCTGCCCATGGCAGAGGTGTTGAACAAAATTAGCTCTAAGGTCCCTTCCAGCACAGGCCATTCTGTGGTTCTATGACCTTGCTTGATTAACCCCAGAAGAAGCCACAGAATATGCATTCTAGATCTCTCACCTGTCTGAGTTGATCAAAGATCATCTCTCATTCACCTTTACCCCCTGCCTCTGACATTTCTGGTTTCTTGCATTTGAGACAGTGGGCAGTGTTATATTGCTAGGCAGTTTTGCATATAGAGGCCTTCTTTTATCTTTGGTGTGACCTAGTCTTTCAGTATTGGAGTCCTGGCTATTGCAGGTTGCTTACAAATCATTCTTCTTCTGACCAGTCAGATCCATTTTCATGACGTGTGTGTGAGATACAATAAGTAGCAGGGTTGTATGATGTTTGTAAGGAGCACTGGAGTAACTGATGACTTGACACAACAAAAGAGTATTTTCTTTGTCGTGCTGTTTGTTGCTACTGCAGTTTGTGGATTTGAGCTGCAATGAGTTAACTGAAATCCTGATCCCTGAGGCACTGCCAGGTTCCTTGCAAGAGCTGGATCTGAGTGGAAACACAAACTTGGTGCTAGAACACAAGACACTGGATATCTTCAGGTGAGCCATTGACATGTCAACCCAGTAGTGACCTGCACAGGGAAGGGTAACCCTTGCCAGGAGAGGAAATGGCATAAGAAAGTAAAAGCACTTTATCACTGCATAGTGGTATAATGTTCCCTGCCTGAGGCAGCTGAGACTTCCTGTCTTTGGGAAGGGAAAAGTCGGGGTCCAAAACATCAAAGCAGGTAATTTTTCAGGTGGTATGAGGTTTTCCCAGGTGTCTTTGGCATGAGCAGCCAGACATCTCCAGAAGACCTAGCCCTTAAACCCCTCTCCTTGATGCAGTTCTTTCTACAGACTGCTGTCTAAAACTCAAGCCAGTCTAGATCGTATGGCCTGTTTAGCAGGTTCTAGAAAAGCATAACTTCTGTTCTCTCTGTAGTCACATTACCACACTGAAGATTGATGCTAAGCCCTCCCTCACGGCAGACTCCGCACTCACTTCTACCTTCTGGAATCATGGAGTAGCTGAGATGGCAGGCCAAAGAAATAAGTGAGTATTGTGGTCTGCTAAACACTGACATTGTCTTCTCAGGATGTTGGGCAGAGTGTGCTGCTGAGCACCCAAGGAGACCTATTTTGCCCAAGAGCTCATCCATCCCTTTGTCTCTCCAGGTCTCTTACTAAGTCTTGGTAACTCAAGTCTCCACATTACCTTTTGCCTCAATTTTCACACTTTTCCCAGTATACTTGGACTCTTCTTCCCTCTCCAGCAAAGATGCTTTTTCTCTTGCCAGCTGTGCCTGTTGCCTTCTCCTGCATGGCGTCAAAGAGGATTTTGGGAGTTCCAACAATAAAATGCAGCTGTACATCTCCCAGGCTAGTGAATGTAGGAGCAGTGGCTTTGCTGCCCTGTGAGAATGGCACTCACAGCAAGGTTGCCTGATGGCTGTGGTTTTGAGAACAAGACAATATTTTGAGATCTATTAACTTTGCTTGTATGCTTTTCTGACAGGCTGTGTGTGTCATCCCTGGCACTGGGGAGCTTTGCAGAGGGCGTGGAGGCTGTGTATGGCATGTTTGATGGTGACAAGAACGAAGAACTGCCACGCTTGCTGCAGTGTACCATGGCTGATGTGCTGCTGGAGGAGGTACAGCAGTCTGACACCATGTTCATGTCCAACACCTTCTTGGTCTCCCACAGGTAGGACAGTGAGCAAGCTGGTTCTGGTGGGAATTGCATAGGAATATCAATGTGTTAGGTGGGGTGAGGCAGCCCTCCAGAATGCCTGTCAGTAGAGTCTGGAGCCTCCTACACCTTTTCCTCCAACAGGAAGCTGGGCATGGCTGGGCAGAAGCTGGGTTCCTCTGCTGTCCTTTGCTACATTCGTAATGAGGTGGCTGATCCAGCCAGCAACTTTTCTCTGACGGTGGCCAATGTGGGGACGTGCCAAGCCGTTCTGTGCCGAAGTGGAAAAGCACTGCCTCTCTCCAAAGTCTTCAGCCTTGAACAATGTTCAGAAGAAGCCAGGAGAGTCAAGGAGCAAAAAGCCATTATAACAGAGGTAGGTTTGGACCCTTTTCACTTCAGCTTCCACCCTCACGTAAAAGCTTGGTACAAGTACATGAGCTCAGCTGTCTGCATAACATTACAGGGGAGAGGGTGACATGAAGGTTCTGAATGACTTGTCTAGTGCTTTCTGCTCTGCCTCTTTTGCTGATTAGCTGTTCAAAATTGCATGTTCCTAAAACACTGTGGCCTAAGAACTATGGGTACAGGATGACATGTTGTATGCAAAAGTATTAAAATGATTTCTAGAGAACTCTCTAAAGGTTAACTTTCTAAACACTTGGAAATAATAGGGAAGTTCCAAAGAGTGGGAGAAATACATCTGTAAAGATCTTGAGAAATCAGTGCCAATCACTTTAGTTTTATGCTTTAGTTTATGGGTCTTTTAAAAAGTATTAAGTTGCTAGATAGAAGTATTTCTCACAAGCATAATGTGGTCACTGTGTTACAGCTCCTCTAGGTGCTGTAACGCTGCGGCATAGCACTCTGACTGAAAATAACTATGGGATTAATGTAGCATGTTAAATAGTTTAAAAACCGGCTCATTAATGGATTCTGAAAAAGAAAATTGAAATTATTGTCTAAGAGACTTCCCTGTGTGTCTCATCTGCTGGGTTTTAATACTTGGTGGCAGCAGCAGCAGTATTAACACCCAGAGGATACAGAAATTAAGAACACCAAAACTAAATTCAAAACACTGACTTGGAAAAGAGACTGAGGGTTGTGGGCACGTCTCTTTATGGGAGACCACTGCCAGGCTGGCCAGGGGACCATCTAGCAGAAGGGGGTAATAGATCCGGGTTACAGAAACAGTTTGAGATACCTACTTGTTCTTTTTTTTCCTCAGGATGTAGTGTCCCCACTTCAGAATGCTGTTATGTGTTAATAAAGAGGGAAATAGTTCAGACAATACACAGAAATAGTTTAATGTCTGGGTAACCTGTCTTGCACTGAGAAAGTCCAAAGTCACTATCCAACTTGTACTAAAAAAATAAGTTTCACATAAGACTCATCAGTGAGACTCTCTGGTCAGTGTACTGCAGGTAGTCTAGCTGCACATTTCAGAATAGTCTGCTACAATTCTTCAGAGCCCAACAAAAAGTCTTGTGGGATAAAAGTGTGTTATTGCCATCATGGGTGATGGTGGTTACTGTACCTGGTCATCGGGTATAGTGAATGTCTGCACTGTAGTACGTGCACCTAGATCCCTTTCTCCAATACTGCAGATGTGTAACTGGCATTTCTTGAGGCTCCAAACCAGCATATGGGCAGGGGAAAGGTTGCTTTGTAAATGATCTAATAGCACATCCAATGCTACTGCCTTGTTTCTCTTGTCTGCAGGACAATAAAGTGAACGGTGTGACTTGCTGTACTCGGATGCTGGGCTGTACATACCTGCATCCTTGGATCCTGCCCAAACCACATGTCAGTTCCATTCCACTGACGGTACAAGATGAGCTGCTACTTCTAGGGAACAAAGCTCTCTGGGAACACCTTTCTCATGCAGAGGCTGTCTCACCTAAACGACCCACGGGCTTCTGCAAAGAAACTCTGCACTTTAGCCCAAAGCTATGGTTGCCAAGACAATGTTGGTGCAATGGTAGTATGTCTGAACATCAGTGAGGACAACTGCACTTGTGAGATGCATGGCCTCACTCTGCCAGGCCCTGGGGGATTTAGTTCTACCACCACCAAGCCAGCAACACCTTCATGTAGCAGTGGAATTGCTTCAGAGTTCAGCAGTGAACTGTCTGCTTCTGAGGTTAGCAGTGAAGTGGGCTCTACTGCATCAGATGAACACGGTGCTGTTGGTTTAGATGGCAGTTTGCTACCACGACAAGAACGACGTTGCAGCCTACATCCTGTGCCCCCCTCAAGCATCTTTCAGCGCCAACCTTCCAGTGCCACCTTCTCTAGCAACCAGTCTGACAATGGTCTAGATAGTGATGATGAGCAGCCTGTGGAAGGTGTGATGACAAACGGCAGTAAAGTGGAGGTAGAGGTGGACATCCACTGCTGTAAAGGAAAGGGTCTGGAGTTAGAACGTCCTGCTGCAGAGTACAGCTCCTCTGCTCCAGGGCCAGAGAATGACTCTGGGCTTGTACTCATCATTCGGAGGCAGAACAGCGTAAACAGCAACACTGTGCAGAGAGGGGTCAAGGAGAAGTGTGAACTGCAAAAATCTCTTTCCACATGTTGTCTTTATGGAAAGAAGCTTTCCAATGGCTCCATAGTGCCCTTGGAGGAGAGCCTCAACCTCATCGAAGTAGCAACAGAGGCACCCAAAAAGAAGACAGGCTATTTTGCTGCTCCATCCCAGGTGGAGCCAGAAGATCAATTTGTGGTGCCACCTGATCTGGAAGAGGAAGTGAAGGAACAGATGAAGCAGCACCAGGAGGATGGAGCAGATCAGGAGCTGAAAGAACATGCAGCACCCCTGCCAGAGGAGTTTGACACAGCTCTGTAACCCTACGAGTACCACTCCCACATTATCTGTCCCAGGGAGCTCTGTTTCATAAGGGCTGTCTTGCCCTTTGAGGGAGCTGGGATCTGCAAGGAGTACAGGCACCTGCTGCTTCCTTAATGGAGTTGAGGAAGAATCAGGAGGGCCGACGTCTGGGCTGTCCACTTATGACTGTAGGGTCTCAGTTGTTCTATGAGCACTCAGATCCGGAGCTGAGCTCTGTGTTAGGGACTGTCTGATAAGTCCTTGAACCCCGAGGTTCTGCCAGCTCTGCAGGAAAGGGGCTGGTGTATGTGTGTGGGGGGTGAGGATGCTGCTGAGGGAGAAATGCTCAGTGTTTAGAGTCCTGTGAATATTTCTGATGCAGTGTCCCACCCTACCCCCCAGCACCTGACTTCGTTATTCCTTGAAAGAATACAGCCAGTTGCAATGGAGCTGACCTAAGAATGGTTTCCTACATTAATTGCACTCACTTTTATTTATTGCACTTAAGCTGTTCTTTTCCCCTTCAGCCCAGCACTTTATTATTTAGGGTTAGGGGAGAAAGCACTCCACAGCAGGTATGCTGTGGACTATTTGCAGTGGATGTTCTTAGGGCAGTGGAGGACTCAGGGTACCAGTATTCTGAGGAGCACTGGTGTAGGGGAGATCGAGGGTTATGGTGGGATCATTCTGTGCAGGATGAGAAAATACGTAGCTGAGTGATAAGCAGGTGCCAACCAATGCATTTTATATGGAGCATAGGAAAGATCAGCTCAGGACTGGTTTATTAAGGTAATGTATGGAGCTAGTGCTTCTAGCTGCAGAGCACAGACCCACCTCAACAACACCTCAGCAGCAACCTGGCCACCTTCATCATGGGTGCTTCACAGCAGAGGCTTCCTGTATCCAGAAGACATGGGATAAAACCAGGAGCTTGTGCTTGTCTCAGTGCTCAGTCAGAGGAGCCAAGCTGTATACAGTGGTGTGCCGCACTAAGGCTGGGAGAAGCATCCAGTGCTCTGTTCCATCAACATAAACCTCTGCATTGTCAGCTACAGCGTCTTTGTTTTCCCTGGAAACAGGAGACATATTCCAAATCCACAGAAACCAGCATTTCATGGTATGTGCCCAGTCTGGCCACAAACAAGCTGAAAGTATACTTGTTCCTGCTTAGCTTTCAGCACAAAAGCAAAAATGAAACTTTTCATCTTATTACCATTTTTATCAGCACCGAAAAAGATGTTTAAAACAGTCCCATGAATGATGAACTGGCCAGTCTGCACTCAGATGCCTTGTGTTTCCATTAGGATTTTTGGAGCAGGGTGTAAGTTGGCTGCCTATGTCGTCATTTTGTGTGAGGGTTGTGGAGACCAGTGCCTCTGTAGCATGCAGATCTCTTCCTTTCTGACAGAGCTGGATAGCAGCTGTCCCCATCATGTCAGTGGTGCAATAATCCTGACTGTAATGTGGGCTAGTGCCTTTTCTTCTTCAGTAATTATATTTATGAAGAAAACTTAAAAGTTTCTTCTGAAGAGATCTGAGGAGCTTGAGTTGTCTATTTTTGGATCAAATTTGGGCCTTGTTCAGAAGGAAATATTGTGCAGACTATTTGTGGGATTCTGTCAATATAGATCTTCTGACAAAATCTAATGGAGTTTTACTGAGATTTCAGAGCACCTTGAATTTCTTCTCACTAGGAAAAAAATGTATTTTTATCATGCATGAGGAGCAACATTTTAGGATATACTTTGTGCTAGTTGCAGTGTAATCATGAAACAACCCAACTTTTTCCAAAGTTTAAACTCTCAAAAATTTTGGTTGTTTAAACGCCTATTTCATTTGGAACTGGAGATTGAAGCTAATTCTTAAAATAACAGAAACAACAGCATTTGAATCCCTTAGGCAGAGAAACAACAGCAGAAAAGATTCAAATGCTAAACCCCAAAACTCTTTCATATTATCATCATATAAGTATGCAGGAAGGGTTCATCCCAATGTATTTGACTGCAGCTTTTGATTCTGTCACTGGTGATAATTTTACCAAATATCTGTGCCTACTAGCCTCATGAAAGGTTGAAATTCTCAGAACCCAGGGCTCCAACAGCCTCACACTTTCTGGTATCTGAAAGGGCTGTAGAACAGCCTCCATTCACTATGGGACTGATGCAGAAACCCTTCTTTCTGAGTAAGAATCTGACAAACCCTGCACTCCGAGTGGCACATATTAATGCAAATCAGGTCTCTATTTCTTGCACTGATATGGAAAGTCCCGTGTGTCCTTGCCAGTCTGAACCAGTAGTATTGTGTGCAGAGTTGCCACAAGGAGTGCAGGGTTTGTCAGGTGTGTTGAAGGACTAAGGAAAACACAGCTCTGCGATGGAGCATACAGATTTCTGAACTGCACCTCTTAAAGGTAGTGGCAGGATGGAACAGAAGGAATTCCTACTCTAGACTTTTTCTCCAGTGCTGTTTCTGGTTTCGAAGCAGAAAGGAAGTTTAAATACAGCCAGCTCCTATTTTCTATGAGTGTGAACTGTCATGGAAGACATAGCTTGTTATCTTTCTTACACTCCAGGTAGAATGCACAGATTTCTCTGAAGCTGGCATTATGAACTCTGGGCAGCACAGGCTGAGTTGACTTAACCTGTTCCAAATAGTCTTCCTCTGTTTGACTAACACGAGCACTGGTGTCCTCAAGCAGCTTCTGCATGTCTTCCATGTGCTTCTTCAGAGGATTAAGCTTTTCCATTTCAGCTATGGCATTGTGATGCTTTTTCTCCAGTCATCCAAAATCTTTTTCATGCATTAAAAATAGTGCCTGTTCATCACAAAAAGTGCTGCTTTTTCCTAGGCCAGTTTTGGGTGTCAGCAAAGACACTGGCATCATGTTTTCATGCAAATGTCTTGCATTTTCTAACACAAGATTCCAACTGCTGAGACATGCTTCAAGGTCACTGTCATCCAAAGAAATGGGTTTTTTCTGACATTGGTCAGATAGTGGTGTGGCTGGGTTATCTTCATCTATCTGGTGAGGACAGCTCATAGGACAGAGTGCTTCCCTCCACTACCTTTAGTTTTCCTACCTCCTTCTATGTCTTCCCTACCTTATTTATTAACACCACCTTAGATTTCAAGCTCCCAAGGAGCACTGCTGTAGGTGGAACAGGTATGAAAGGGCGAGTCTACTGAAGGACTCATAGCAGGGTACAGAAAGTGTCTTCCCAGTTCTCTTCCTGATCTCCAGTCCCTTCCCTGGTTTTTGTTTTTGGAGTTTGCAGAGATACTCTGTGATCTTCTTCACATAACCACATCACTGAGAACATCCCACTCATTCACAGACTTGCTGTTAGAGAGAGGCTCTCAGCTTGAGGTCCTCAGGCTGTTTTGTCCCTGCTGAGCAATGCACGCCCTGCCACACTGCATGCAGCCACAGTGAGGCTGAGGAGTTTGTTGGTCCATCTCTCCAGTAATTCTGGCTCTGCTGATAAGCATACTTGCTGAGAAGGGTACTATGCTCTGTCCTGTCCTGTCCGGAAAGGCTTCTGCAAAAGGAACCCATAAAACTTATATTGAACGGGGGGTAGTTGGGGCCCAGGTGATAAAGGTAAGAGAGACCCTCCACATTGCCCCCAGAACAAGGAACAGGCACATGGAGGCAGCATCACAGACTGTTCATACCAGAATCTTCAGTTAGATGGGAGGATAACATCCTGTTCCAAGAAGGAGCAAGTATTTCCCTCTCTCGGGGACGAGCTGCTGTGAAGTCTGAAATCTTTCCCGTGGTACACAGGATCTTTGGTCACACCTAAGGCTTTGGACCTGTGGGGTTTCTGCACTCCTTCCAGATAGATGCTGGTGGCTTTTGGGTCACTTGCAAAGGCCTTTCTTCCGGCAGTAGATCACCTCTTTGGTCTTGTGCAATTGTTGTCTGCTGTTCTATTGCTCTCTGAAGACTCAACTGTATTTTTCCTCTTTTTTCACATTTTAAAATGTTACTTTTTTAAACTTGACTCATATGACCTGGCGCATGTTAAATATTGCAGTGTACCAACTGTTTACTAAGTAATCTTTTTTCATTTTTTTTTTTGTTTTTAAAAAGGAGAGTATTTTCTGTATCCCACTCTAGCATGCACCTTTAACAATCCCTGTTTTTATTGTGTATGGGAGTAGGTTGTCCAGTGAATGCACCCTCAGCACCGTGACCTATGTATTGCTTTGGAAAGGCAAATAACGTAAGATTGTTGGAAAACACTGGTCCATTGACATTGATTCTTTATTCAGATGTACAGAGCAGTTCAGGAAGGAAGAGTATTTTTGCATTGAATTTTCAGCTGACTTAGCAATAAAGATTTTTACTTTCATCTAACAGCTTACTCTGATTCTGTTACTGTGCTGGAAGAAATCTCTGCAATATCCCAGTCAAAGGTAGCTGTGTCTAGCAGCAGCTGTGCTGCAGGTTCACTGAGCTCTATGTGCTACTTCACTCATCAGCCTTCCATACAAAAACTTCTTGTAGAGCACTGTGAGGGTAGAATTAGACTTACCAATTATTAAGGCAGCTTTCTGTTTCCTGCTAGAGGAATCTGCCCTGTGAACTTGCTCTCAATAGCACTGTACAGCTCTAGAAGTAGCTGCAGCAAGAGGAAGTACAGAAATGTTAACAGAAATAGGACCACGATGGATTGTCCACATAAATCCCTGTGCTGAGACACTCAGTGCATTTAACTACTAAAAGGCGGAAGAAATCAAACAAACCCCAAAGCACCTAGTGTGTTCCTATTTGGCATCTGTTTTACTTTTGTGTCTCTAGTTCTAATAACGTTCCATGGTTTTGGTAATTGTGAGGATTTAGTAATGGTGCCAGTGAAAGAGCTGTGTCCAAGGCAAAGCATGTTTCTAGTGTGTTTAGTTTTTTTAATATGGGCAGAACTTATCTGTGAGACTGGGGTGGTTCCATCCTCATATGAACAATGCACATAGTGGACGCTGCTCTGAAGTGGCATTTCATTTTGAGGCACGAGTTGGTGATTCTAGTGCTATTTTTCCCAGTAAAATTCCTATAAGAAGTTTTTCTAAAAAAAAGAAATAATAAGAGCAGCATCTAATTTCTCCAACTTGTACATTAAAAATGTATTTTGAAAACAGTATACTTCTATATTCAACCACCCATTTGATCTCATAAAGCTTTTGTCTGATTATCCCAATTCAGGGTATCTTTTTAAGCAAAACTCTTGTATACAAGTTATATAAAAAGACCATTTCATACAAAAATGGGCCCTCTCCAGGAGTTTGAAAAGGCATTGTGTCACAAGGTAGACTGAGTTTGTGGGGTTTTTTTCATGGCCTTATAAACGTCATGTTCACACCAGTCTGTTAATTCCAAGAGACCTACAAGGAAGCAGTATTTAGCTGCCACAACCAGGGGCTTTGATCACTTGTTTATAAGAGTTTTTTTCTCAGTCAAGTCACATGTCTTTTGTAAAGACAGTTTAAGCTACAAAAAGCTGTTCATTGGCAGAAGCATGTAGTGGCAGTACTTGTAGGAAGCCCTCACTGGAGAACGGGACATCTAATAGTGGGATGGAAGGGCTGCCTTGTGAAGCAGGAGACAACCCACTGGATCAGCTTTCAGTCACCAATAATTCAATAATGCAAATTCAAGTTAGGAATAGCCTAACTCTACCCTATTTAAAGCTATGCCAGTTTGATGAATGTTCTCTAGCATTAAGGCTGCACTGTCCAGAAGGAAGGACACCATACTGCTTCATCTCAGTAAGGAGACTGGCAAAAATCCAGCCCATTACTGGAGTGGAGGAATCATTTGAAAGCTCTTATAATTGCAGTGGCTTCTGTTTCTGTTCATGAACTGTCCTGTAATCTCTGACAGCTAGGCCTGCACTGAGCAGGTATGCCATGGCAGCCATGCAGCCCAAGAGACCAGCAGCAATCTCTGCCCCATGCAGGCTGCACCAGAAGCCCTGATAGCCTTTGCTTTGATAAAGCTGCTCTCTCTCTTTGCACACTGATGAATTATAAACACTCAGCAGAGAATGGAAGAAATAGTACAGAGCAGGCCCTGTGCCAACTGCAATCACTATGTACAGGCTGCATTCAATTAGCAGCCATGCTGGGAAATGCCACGGTAGGCGTAGAACACCAACCAAAATAAGAACACAAGGGAAGACCAGGAGACACCCTCCCACGGCCATTGCTGCCCTTGCAATGGGCAGCTTCAGTAAGTAGAAACGTTGGTCAAGCTGCTGGGCTCGCTCCCCTTCCGCTCCGCTGAAGCCGCTGTAGGCCCCGCCGTATTGGTAGTAGTAGATGCCCCCCATGGCGGGGAGGCCGGTATATCCTCCCGTCGAGCCACCGGACACGGAGCTGCAGACCAGGATCAGGGCGGCGAGCAGGACCTCCATCATCTGGCAGCAGGCTGGAGGGGAGGCCGAGGTGAGTCCGCGACCGCAGAGCAGCGCCCGGGAGGAAGCCGGGCCAGGCACTGCGCTCCGCAGGACGGAGGGAGCGGCTCCCCCCGCGCCCCCCCACACCCCAC
>NW_008239544.1:2166962-2200241 GCF_000691975.1 Corvus brachyrhynchos
TGGAGGTGCTCAGCTCTTCCGGCACCTGCGCACGGTTCACCAGCTGTTGGGCGTGTGTGTCCGCTCCCCTTCTCTTCCACCCGCAGCCCCTTGTGGCGATAACGTCCCGAGGTTTTCCACCTGCCACAGAACATGCTTGTTAGTACCCAACTTGCTGGAAACTGACTAAATTTAACTAATTAAACTTTCACAATTTTACGAGTTCTACTTTTTCCTGTGTTGTGAGTTTTGGTGAGTGTTCTTTATGCAGCTTTTCTGCCACCTCGTGCCTCTGTAAACTTTGACCGTGCCTCTCTGTTTCCTTATGAAACCCCAGTCCCAGCCTCTCTGGGCCTGCTGTAACTCCCCTAAACCCACCCTGTGATGCAGTGACTGCACCTCCATGCAGCTTCAAGACACAAGTGCACCAGCAGTTTACATCACAGCAAAACAACTGTCTCTGTCTTGTCCTGGCAATGCACAGCATTTTGTTGCTTCTCCAACTACCCCAGCACAGGGCCCGTGTTTCCAGGTACAGTCACTCACACCTTGGGATCTGTCCTGCAGTGCAACTATCAGGTTCCAGTTCGGCACTTTGGAGACCACATTCAGACAATTTTCTTTAGATACATTACCTTATATTTAGCCGTACAGAACCAGATAGACCTCTTTTGTGTCTTTTTGCTGGAGGCCACTTCAGGCACCTATGATGGGACCTTTTTACTGACAATAATGTACTGCTGCCAGTCTGTCTTGCCATCCTGACAGACTCCTTAGCACAGCATCTATCACCTTCCAGCAGAGAAGGTGATTAATCACTCCTGTGCTTATTGGTGGTGGTTGGAGTGAAGGCAGGTGTCCAGGATCTCACCCATGCACAAGCGTCAACATTTCTGAGGGCTGGTAAGGGCAGAGCTGATTCAGGAAAGCGAGAAAAGTAAACAGCAGGACAATTTGGAAATACAGTGGGAAACACAGAAAACTCCACATTCAGAGCAAATGCTTTTATTCAAGAGTTTGACCAAACACTGCCTGTAAAAGCTCTTTACTTCTACAGCAAAAAAATTGCAAAGAAATACTTTCATTGCATTTAGGAAAACAGATATTTTTAGGGAAACAGTTACACTATAAGGTCTCAGACAGAATACCTGAATATGTGCCCTGAGAGGTGCAAATTTGTCTCTAAGATGCAGAAATACATTTTCTCCATCTGTAAGACTGGTGGCAACAGTAAGACTGTTTCACCCTTCTGTCTTTGCAGGAGCAACAGCAGTAACTCTATAGAGTTATATGGTGAAAAGCCTATAAACTCACCTCAGCACTGTGGGAAAACACTCTCCTCAACACTTCACCTGATTCCACAAAGGACTGGAGATCTGAAAATGCATCTTAAAATTTACTTAGGTTGAGGTAAGAGAGAAGGAAAACAAAAGAACCATTGTTTCAATGTCCAGTTCAGATAGAGGGGACAGAAGTTGTGTCCTAAGTTAGAAAATGGGGAATCCATAGAGAGCTTAGGACAAGGACTCTGGAGATAGTGCAGATGCTCAGTGGTGAGGCTGTTGCACACAGCTTTTCATCTGTATGTGTTGCATCACTTATGCTGATGTGCCAGAAACCAGGCCTCTTTGCTGGATGGGTTTAAAAGTTTTAGCAATCCTTTGTGAACTTTTAGGATCATGCACAGTGCCATTTTGCTTAGTAGAGCTTTTAACTGACATGAAAGGGACATGAAGAGCTAAGTCAAATAATCATGAGTCACAAGAAGGGATGAAATAAGTGTTTCTTATGCAGAGTGTTTCTCCTGGTCATCCAGCAAACTGAGCTAAAACTTTCTTTAGATTTGTGTGTAATTTACTTGTTCAAAGTCAGAGCTAAGAAGTATTGCTCTGTTGGAGTTGGGCTCAGTGTTTTGCTGGAGCGTTTGCTGCTAAAAAATGAGGTACAAACTTCAAGATATTGTAGAAGTGAGTCAATCTTATTCCATTTCTGTTGCTGTAATGGGAAATCTTAAAAACATGCTTGGTGTCACTTCACTCCTGCTCAAAGTACCGTAGCTGAACTTGGTCAGCATCATCTTCTGGGTTCTTATTCTCACCGCAGCAAATACCAGTCAGCAGAACAGAGCAATAGGAAGGCTATAACAGTATATAACAGTATCAATCTTCACCTGTTTTGGCTTCTCTTCCTAATTATTTTTTATTATTATTATTTTGGCTTCTTTGTTTCTGGCTACTTCTGATATCATTGCTGCACTAAGGGAGAAAAGGGCCTGGTTTGGCTTGCCATGGACCAAGTGCTCTGACCTGGTTCAGTGCCCTCCCTGGGAACTTGGAGGGTAAAGTGGTAGGAGCAAGTCATGAACTGCCTCATATTCTCCAGCTTGAGGCAACTGGGAGCTGTAGCACAATCACTGCTGAACACCACAACCAGATTTATTGACCGTCCCACATAAATAAATAATCACAGGGACAATGAGTGCAGCATGATGACGATAGAGCAGTACTGTAGAAAAGAACTGGAGGTTATTGTGAATGACAAACTGAACTCAAGTCCACTATGTCATCCTGTTGCGAAAAAACTAACATTTCTAGGGTATATGAACAGGAGTGTCACATGTTGGATGCGTGAAGAAATTCTTCTGCCCCTGCTTCACCACTGGCTTGGCCTCAGTCTTGCACACTGTTTCCAGAGGCAAGTGGATCGGCTGGAGGGGATTCAGAAGAAAGCAAAAGAAATCTCTAGAAATACAGCCTATGAGAAAAAGGTTGATCACAGAAATCTCATTTGAAATAACAAGTGTCTCTTAACAACTTGGAACCTTGTTAATAGAGAGATGTCTAAACAACTTGCAAACTTGTAAAAAACCGCTGTCAAAAGCAGGGAAATATTTTGTTCACTTTATCTGTTGTTGGCATGGTCAGGAAAAAGAAAGGTTAGCTTGAAGCAAAAGGGATGTACTTCAGGCGCCCTCAATGTTTCTCACACACACTCCAACTCCACTATTTTATAAGGAGATGAGCAGTTGTTACAGGAGTGGATTAGTCAGGCAGATGGTAGGTTTTCATCAATGGGGCTCTAATTCAGTCATGAGAAGGCTGGCCTGTCTGTGTTCTTGTGACAAGGAAGTGCTGGTGCTGCCCATGCCACCCGCTGCAAGCTCACAGTGTCATCTCACCCCACAAAGCCACTGTGCCCCTTTCCACCCCACCCCCATTGGCTGGTCACTGTCCCAGTGGCTCCAAGGCCATTGGAGGACAGCTGCCATGACATATCATGCAACCGCTCAAGTCTCTGAAGTCATAAGTCAAACACAGGATATGCACTTACCTGGATAATATTTACCTGGATGTAAACAGACACAAGTCTGGACAAGATGTCTTTCACTGTACTCAGGAACCAGTAACATTCACAGTTTGTGGAACATTCCTCTCAGCATCTGTAACAGGAGTTGCAAGTCTTTAATTGTGGCTGTTGGGCCTGTAGCTCACTGGTGCTTCCAACTCCCCACAAACCTGGAGGCACTCTGTGTCTCTCAACATGCTTGCAATGGACTCAGTGCCCAGGCTGAGCAAGCAAAGGCTCCTGTACCTGATGGACTCTGTCCCCTCCCAGCACCACAGTGGTCAGTGGCTGCGGAGTGCAGTCTGTCATGCCCAGCACAGCTGCTATCAGGTTGCTGCAGTGCATTTTTGGGTGCTGGTGGTGTGGGAGGCACACAAGAAGCCATAATCATGAAAGCTCTTGTTTTTTATATTCCCTGGTTTTCTTGATGGAGGGAAATGGCAAATAGTAGGAGACAGTGCTCGTTAAGGTGTGTTAATGCAGCTGTTTTCAATCTGCCCAGGGCTTGCAGAGCAGAGTTCTACCAGGAGCCTGGGCAGTGTCCCTGTCCCTGCTGTAATGCCCTCCATTTGCACACTGTGGAGCCACCTTGTTCCCCTTCCAAAAGAAATGCAGACACCAGACAGCCCCTAGATGCCAGTGCTCGGCTTTCCAAAGCGCAGTTCACACAGGCGGCAAGAGCATCCTGCAAGCCACTTGCAATACACAGGATGCTTTTCCAGAATAGGCATCTCTAGCTAGACTGTGCAATTTCAGTGTATTTCAGATTTTTTTCTGAGATCAAATCAAAATTGATCCTGAATACAGGCAGATAGATAAACTGTAGCTACTGTAAACTTTTTAATTACCTCGTTATTGGCTTTGAGCCACTCTTTGTGGATTGTGCCATCTTTCTGGCTCTTAAACACAATGTTTGCACAGCTTTGGAGAACATAGCTGGGCTTTTTTGGAACTGATTTTTGTGCTCTGATTATGCAAAGAGGTAACAGGTGCTATGCTCCATTTCAGCAATTAAGATGGCTGGAGGCACAAGCATCACCATCACTTGATCAGAGACTCATGCTGATATGTGCAGGTTTGGCACAGCAGCCCTGCCTACACCGTCAGACAGCTTTAACTCTGAAAATATGCATTTTCAGAGTGCCTGTGTGACCTGACCTGTCGGGGACAAGGTTTGTGCCTTGTCAGAAAACCTACTGCAGTGTTATAATGATGCTGTCAGAATCAATAAACAAACACAACATTGATGAGAGATATGGAGGCTTTATTGCTGTTTGCTTATCTGAGACCTTAATAATAAATTGATTAAAAAAAAAAGGGGGTAAGGAAAAAATCATATCATTGGTTACTAAAAACTGATTCAAGTAGGAATGCAGGGACCAAACAGAGATTAGGATACACACAAACCCTGAACTGGTTGGCGCTGTACCAGTGTCTGAAAGGAGCAGACATAAATTGCTGGAAATAAAAGCAAAATATAAGGAGGTAACTAGTGAAGTGATTTGTTACCGACCCTGGTGGATTTTTGTGCAGAGTACTAGTTGGGTGTCTGTCCCTGCAGTAGTGCACCCTGAATTTGCAAAACTATCCTTGTGTATGACCTACCTGCAGCCTGACAGAGACAGGTTTGTCAGTGTAGTGATGCTTGAGCCTGTGCTCCCCTCAGGCAGCTGTTTGTCAGTCCTGCTTTGTGACTGCAGCTCAGTCTGGAAGCCAAACTGCTTGCTCTTACTGGCTTCGCCTCTGCTCACAGGAGTGGGACTCTGGGAGACCTGGTACCAGAGAAGGGTGGTACCATAAAACACTAGTTTCTCCTTCCACTGGGAAGAGATAAAAATCAATTGCTCAAGCTACACAAGAAAGAGGGAGCTGAAGAGGTATGTGGGGTTGACCTGCTGAGACAGAGGAGCAATCTACAGAGGGCGGAGGCAAGTCAGTGGAGTGAGGTGCTAGTGGGGAGCATAGGGCCTGATGGTCCAGAGAGACAGCAGCCTTGCTGGCAGAAATGCATCCTGCAGGGTGTGGCTGCCTCTTCCACCGCACCATAGAAGGATGGCTTGGCCATATTTCTAGAATACAAAGTGCTGAATTGTGAGTTCATGCTTTGGTCCTAGGAGGCCCTGTGCACAATGAGGAGTGGGAGGATAGGGGCTGCATACCCCACGGGAGAGCATCTGGAGGACTGGAGTCATGCAGTGAGAGGAGAAGGGCATTGTAATAACAGGAGAAACTCACTGATGCCGTTGTACACTGCTGTCTTCACCCTGCTTCTCATCAGGTTCCCAGCCTTATGTAACTAAGCCTTCCTAAGTCTTCAGAGCCACATTTTCCCCCCTCTTGGCAGCAGGCTTCCACTGTGCCCTGCGCTGAACCCCACTGCTGTGTGCAGTGTGACGGGTAGAGCTCCAGTTGCGTCAGTTTGGGGGTTGTTGCTAGGCAGAACATGCAGCATCGTCCTTGAGGCCTCCAAATGCCATGTTTAACCCTGCCAGGGCTGCAGCATGGCAAGAGATGGGGCCAGCTGGGGGAAGTGAGAAAAAAACCTGTAGGTGCTTGGAGAGGGCCTGCATAAACTTCCGAAGGTTACTCATGTCAGGTTTCAGTCAAAAGAAGAGAGAAACTCTGGAGCCGTCAGCAGAAAGCAGTCCAAACAACTTCAATACAAGATGTTTCTCTGTGAAAGGGTTTTGAAAGGTGCTATTCCTTGTCCATAGGCTTGAGGGTGGTTGCAACGAGAAGTCTGCCCTCCAGTCTGGGGCTGAGGATCCTGGCTAGACCTTCTGGCTGCACTCCACACCTTCCAACCTCCCTCCAGCCCTGAATCCTCGGCCCCCATTGTGGCCTCAGGAGTGCCCACTGCAGTACTGGGATCAACAGCAGGTCATGACTCCCCAGCAGTGTCACCCCACCCACAGCACTGAGGGAAGGGGTCACTCTTTGCACCTGGGGAGGTACAGCCTTACTGCTGTTTGTGTAGTGAGCATGAGTTGAATGCAAGGTCCTTCCTCGTCCAACTGAGGTCCAGGTATAAACAGGTAAAAGTCACGGTGACCACTGGCCTCTGCAGTGAAGGCATCAGCAGTCTGTTTGCGCAAAGATTGGCAAGTCCCTCTTGTCTCTGAGGAACTCTTCCGTCTCTGGCCCTTTGCTGCTATGGCAATAAAGGAAGACTTGGAGCAGCCCTTGGAAGGCAGGAAGAATGCATATGCCTCTCATTTATCCTAGCCATGCAGGCATTATGAGGCAGGAAGGCATAGGTTCACATCACTTAGCAAAAAAGGGCCTTCTGGGAATGGTATTATCTATGGTTTGCAGAACCATCAGAGAGGGAAGAATTGCACAGTTTCTGCTGGCTGCCAGAATTATGAGTTCACTTGGGTCTTGCAGCAACCCAAAAAAATAAAGAAAAGGGAAAGGCAAAAAAACTCTCCAAACCAATGACAACTTGAGCTTCCTTTAATCCTTCAGGTCCTGGTGCCTCCAAAACACTGGCTAGGGAAGTGCTTTCCTCCCTTTAGCTTTTGGAGCAAGATGCCTCCCAGTTGTAATGAAGCCACAAACTGCTGTTTGTCAGCTGGTGCACTGGGATCCCAGAATCTCTGAGATCAGGAGAGACCGATGGCTTCCTCAGGCTTTACAGTCCATCAGTCCACTCTCAGTGAATTGCAAGGTGCTAGTGCTGGAATACCTGGACTCTGCAGATTTGCCCCCAGCAGTGTTTGCAGACTGAGGAAAGTGGTGGCAAAGAATGGCAGCCCAGGCACTCCAGGAAGCCAAGCTGTGTCCTTAGGCTGCTCCCAGAAAGAGTTAATGCACAGCCATGTTCCAAGTGTTTGAAGTGACTACAGTTGCAAAGGGGAGGAGAGGTCATTTTTGGGTGGGGAGAGCAACCCTCTCTACGAGCCAATGGCTAAATGATTCAGTCTCAACGCCCAGTTTTGGGGATTATTTCATGGGGAAGAATTCACAGGACTTTCCTCTCAAGGGGATTTGTCCCGAATGAAAACTAGGGACTGGACCCCCAGGCTTGTTTGTGTCTCCCTGTCTGTGCTGTAGAAGGTAAAGTGCTGTGCTCTGGTGCCTTGCTTCTTTCAGGGGGGTAGTAGGGAGTTCTTCCCTGGCTGCCTGCATTGAAGGTATGTATTGTGCCTGTGTCTGCAGCTCCAGGTTTCAGGAGAACCATGTTGCAGGGTGGTGTAAGGGCTCTGCTAGAATAGACTGTGTATTTGGGACACAGCCTGGCTGTTGAATTGAGATACATGGCTCATTTCTAGGCTCAGTTTTTTGTGCAACCCTGCTGTATATTTCTTCAACTGACTTTCTTCTGGTAGAAAGGAAACCCAGAAGGCTTCAGCAGAAAAGCTGAAGTCTTGCTTTGTGACCCTGTTGGATCAGCCTGAGTTGCTATAAATGGCCTAATAAGGCACAGCTGGTAGAGTAACTGCAGCAGTATGGGGCATCTCTAGGTGCATACTTCACTGAAACAGTGAGAAATTTGTTCAGATAGCAAATCCTGCCTGAACTAGGCGACACTACAGCCCTTCTGGCTCAGTCTGTGTGGCAAGGAAGGGGAAGCTGTGCTGTATCTGCGAGTCTGGGGCTACGTAACTACCATCAGGAAAGGGCCACTGTTCACTGAATTGCTTTTCAGTGGAGCAGAGAAATAGGATAGAATAGAAGGCATAAGCAGTTTGTGGCAGGATTACAAGGTAGCATGCCAGTATCAGCAAGGACGGACTCTATGTCTCAGGAGGTCTGCCTGCTCTGTGCCCTATCTCTAACCTGCAGGTGGAAAGCCCTGAGTCATCAGCAGTTTGTAAGTTAGACTCTTCCTGCCTGGTTTAGCTGATGTTCTGGGTATAACATGCTGGGATGTGTAAGTCACTTTTGTGTCCATTTTTGGGTCTTGAAGGCAGCTGTTCCTCTGCTATGCCTTGCTTGTTACTCAGCTTCAGGTGGGACTACAGGCGCTTTGCTTGGGGCAGGTGCTGCCTCTTGGATTTCCCTCTTGGCTGTACCAGCCTTGTTCCATTTCCTAAGTACTGCCTTTTGCTCTAGGCTTTCTGGGCTGGGCTGTTCTCTGCTGACAGAAGTAAGTGTCTAACCTCTATCCTGCTGCTGCCCAGTGCATCCTGATAACACTGAAGAAGAGCTACCTTTTTGGCATCTGGTATTTGATTTATAGTGCTGCATTTCTGTCTGTAGACTAGAGGAATATTCTAGATATGGACACACATAGTGGGCCGGCCCTTGTGTTTTCAGGTTGAGGTGTGCAAGTTGTTAGCTGTGGGGGTAAAGTCCTTCTGTCAGTGGAATACTGAATCTGCAGTCAAGCAGTGACTACAACATGCTGCTAATTCTTGGCTGCTGGCTTTAGCGGGGCTTTCTCCTTCTCACTGCAGCAGGTCCGTGCTAGGCAATGGTGGAGCTAACACAGATAATTGCTTTTATCTTTCCCACTGTATTGCTCTCTTACTTATGCTTGGGGTTTCACTACATCCTGGCACCAAATACAGCCCTACTTGCTGCTACTGCTTTGTCCATAGGGAGTAGATAGGGTCTACAGCTTTCAGAAGTTTTACTTATGGGCTGCATCCCCAAGTGGACAGATTCCTTGTTTCACATGTGTTAACTAAGCCCAGGAAATTCACTTTGCACTGACAGCTCTCAGGATGGACTCGTACCTGATCCAAGTGAATGGCCATGGAGATCATGCCCCTATGCTGGATGTTCATCTCAAGAGCACTGGGAACACCATATCACCAGGGAAGGCAAAGGGTCGGAAGCCAAGATGGGCTGTCAGGGCTTCCGAAATGTCAAAGAAGACTTTCAATCCTATCCGAGCCATCGTAGACAGCATGAAGGTGGAACCCAACCCAAAGAAAGCCATGATCTCCTTGTCCTTAGGTGAGCATAGTCCTGTGGCTGAAGCCACCAGGTATTCGGGTCAAACTGTGTGGCTGGCAGATTGCAGGGCTCTGAAGCACAAAGTTTGTGCGAACACCAAGGGGTAGGTCAGACAACCACACAGCTCTGTGCCTGTCACAGATCAGTGAGAGCTTTACTATTTTTTCAATCTTTGAAAAGGAGATCCGACGGCCTTTGGAAACCTTCCCACAAATGATGAGGTCACACGGGCTGTGAAGGAGGTTTTGGACTCAGGACAGTACAATGGTTATGCACCATCTGTTGGTAAGTTGACAAAGCTCATCCTATGAGAGTTGGATGAAGGCATGTGCCAGCTCCTACCCCACAGCGGGTATACGGAGCCAACAGACATCTTTCCATTAGTATCCTACAGCTGTCCTCACCAATAGTCACATGAATACACAAGTATGTGTATCCCCCAGATACACCTGTGTGCTCTTTCCTGCATGGGCTGTGTGAGACCCAGAGCTCCTGCAGAAACTGTTTGCTGCCCCAGCCATTGGTGCAGACAGGGTATCAAGAACCCAGAAGGGCTTGGGACTGTGTGTCCCTGCTGTGGGTTATAGCCAAGCTCCTTTCAGATCTGCCTTAGCCAGGACTCCCCTTGGACTCCCTGACTTCACTGACACCATGAGCCTTGTTTGCAGTTAGTGCCAAAAGCGTGCACAGAGCATAGATCACACCTGCATCATGGGACCCTCCATGTGGTGACAGGGAGGGCTGCCCCAGTGCCATCACTAAACAGTGAAAGCCATGTCATCACACTTGGCTTCCTTCTGGCTCAGAAAACTCCCGGGCTACCTTCCATTCTGCTCCTGTCAGTTCTGTCCCTAGGACATGCTGGGGCCAGAGCTTGCCTCCCTGCCCAAAGTTTGTCCCTGCTCTTGGCTATCCTGGCCCAACCTTGGGGCTGCATGGTGCTTGGCCTGAGGCAGGAAAGTCTCTGCCACCCTGGGACACCACCAAATGGGCTTTCCCTGGCTGGGCAGCAGCTGTGAGCCTTGTACTGGTAAGAAGAAAGAAACAGTACTGTTAAGAAGAAGGAAAGAATCTGTAAAAACCTCCCTTCCATGTTTGATTCCTCTTTCCTCAGGCTACCAATCCTGCCGGGAAGCTGTGGCTGCATACTACAACTGCCCAGAGGCACCACTGAAGGCCCAGGTACTGGTGCACAACCAAGGTGCTCCCACTGCAGTGCAGACAGGGTGCTGCTGCCTGCAGACCATGGGGCATGGGGGCCCTACCCCAGCTCTCCCTCCCTGCCCAGTTACAGAACTAAAGGCTATCCAAATCACCTTGTCCCAAGGTGGCCTCCTACTGCTCTCATCCCTTCCCTGAGCCCTTCACCTCCACCCTCCCCAGGAGGAGGTTGCACTTTCCACCAGCTAAAGTCTTTCTGCTTTCAGCCAGGCTCAGGCACTGTCTTTTTGGCTGAGAAGCTCTACCTGGCAGAGCTGAGCCTGGATGTTATGTCACTGCTGTGTGTCTGGAGTACTTCAGAGTGGCTGTGCTTCCCACTGACCGGTCTGTGCTCTTTGCAGGATGTCATCTTAACAAGTGGCTGCAGCCAGGCCATAGAGCTTGCCTTGGCAGTGCTGGCCAACCCAGGCCAGAACATCCTGGTGCCACGGCCTGGCTTCTCCCTCTACAAGACTCTGGCATTGTCTATGGGGATAGAGGTCAAACTCTATAACCTCTTGGTAAGTGGTGGCAGGCCTGGAAGGGGCAGCCCGGACATTTCTCCTCTCAGAATTATGCTGGCCCTGCCTGGGAAGTGGGTGAAGGGGACATGAGTAATGCTGGGTGCCCTGGCACACCTGACCTTGTGTGGCAAGTCCAGTTCCTCAGCTCTTACTTCCCCTTCTCTTCACTTCACTAGCCAGAGAAGGCCTGGGAAATTGATTTGGAACACTTGGAGTCTTTGGTGGATGAGAAGACAGCTTGCCTCATTGTGAACAATCCATCGAACCCCTGTGGCTCTGTGTTCAGCAAGAGCCACCTCCAGGAGATCCTGGCAGGTGAGCCTGCCTGTGTGTTTCTGGGGCCTGGGGCATGGTTGCAGTCTAGTGTCTGTCCCCATTGCTCATGTTTCAATCACTGCAGCACCATGGCCCAGGGCTTTGCTTCTGACTGACTCCACCTCAGGAATGAGGGCTTGCTCAGTGTGAAGGTGTTGCCTTATCTGGGCAAGAACATGCGGAGCATGTGTCTTCCTCAAAAGCTCCGTGTGACTTAGACTGCTCATTTGTCCCCTCTGGCTCTGCAGGGGGAGTGTTCACAGGAGCCCTGTGCTTCCTGAGCCCTGTCCTGACAGGGAGGGCTGTGCTGCCAGTTCCCACCAATTGGAGCAGAACTAGGCTGAGTCAGGGCAGAGATCCCCAGTGGTCAGGCTCTCCAAATGAACAGTCTGTAGGTAGGAAGACAGGGACCCTGTGCCCTGAGACAGAGAGTCCTTCAGAGCCCTGCCAGGCCCTGCAGCAAAGGGCAAATCTGTTCCCATGGAGGATGGAGGGTGGCCAGGCTGAATGCTCTCTCTCCCACAGTGGCATCAAGACAGTGTGTGCCTATCCTGGCTGATGAGATCTACGGAGACATGGTGAGTGTCAGTTGCAGTCCTTTGCACTCCCAATGCTACCTGTCCTTTTTGATGCACGTAATCCTTGGCCATGGCAGCCAGGTCTCTAGAGCTGAGGGACAGCTCCACTCCCCTGTGCCTGGGTCCATGCCTGGAGCTCCTACTCCTTTGGTGCCCAGTTCTAGGGGAACCTGTCTTGTCCAGCTCCCTTCCTCTTCCCAAACGGCTTGCTTTTATGTGAGTGCACTTACCATGTTCATACTTTGAAGATGTGAGTTTTCACCATTGATTTCCCATCACTTCCCTGCATCCCTTCTTTTTAAGCCTCATGCACATGCCCACAGTTCTCACAGTGAGGCAGAGACAGCCCTAACACAGTCTCCTGTCATAGGTGTTTGCTGACTGCAAGTATGAACCCATTGCAACTCTCAGCACAAATGTGCCAATCTTGTCCTGTGGTGGCTTGGCAAAGCGATGGCTAGTCCCTGGCTGGCGGATGGGCTGGATCCTAATTCATGACAGGAGAGACATCTTTGGTAATGAGGTGAGAACCGCTGAGTGTTGCTGTCATGGCAACAAACATGCAAAGTCTTCAGTATGTGGATCACCAGGTCTTTAACTGATACAGGCAGGTACTGCTCTTTTGTTCTCATGTGGGTGTCACCCAATTGTGCTTATGTGCTTTTCTGCGCCTCTAGGCTCTTCATGTCCCTTCCTTACTCCATCTGCTCCCAGACATGGCCTTCTACCCACATCTACACTGTAACTCCGTGTCTCTGCTGCTCATTAATATATGCCTCGTCCTTTTTTCTGCGCTTCTAACTTCTCAAATAGCTCCAGTGTGCACTGAAAGTATAGCATGGCTTATCCGGCATGTGGAGTCCATGTGTGGTGTCTATGTGCTCTTACATGGTTTCTCTTAAAAGTAGAACAAAGCACCTTGCAGTGCTGCCAGTACTTTATCTGGCTATTTTTCAGCTGTGTTACAAGGACAACCATCTACTGCAGTGACCTTTCCACCTAGAAGGCTCTCTGCAGAGGAGGAGGGAGAAGAGAGGACCAAATGAGTGAGCAGAAAAGCTAATGTTGATTGTCCTTACCTGGCTTTGAAAGTGTGGATTGTGGGCACAAACCTAAGGGAAATGCAAAGTTGTATTTGGAACAGCTCTGGCTTTATTTGTGTTATCTATATTCCACCCTGGTTTGAGTCAGATTGGGAAGCTCCAAAGTCATCTCTGTTGGCATTTCAATCTGCAACAGAGGAACAGAGAACTACACTGTAAATGGTCTTCTAAGCCTGGCACATAGTCAAACAAATGTTCTTTAGTCCTCTGTATGCTCACTGAAGAGAGGGGTGTGAACAGCTGTAGAAATACAGGAAGTGGGCCTTGGAGCTGTTCCTTTCCTTTAGGGAAACACTATCTAAGCTGCAAATATGATGTTTTCTCAGATCAGGGATGGCCTTTTAAGACTGAGTCAAAGGATCCTAGGACCGTGTACAATTGTCCAAGGAGCACTGGAGCGTATCTTGCACCGAACACCACCTGAGTTCTACCACAACACCCTAAGCATCCTCAAGGTAAACAGGCTGTAACAGACCAAGAAGGTCTGTTGGAGGGAGTCCTTTCTCTCTAGTTCGTCATCATTCCCCTCCTCCCCCCCACTTGGAGGTGCAGTTTTGGCTGTGATTAGGATGGCCCAACAAATCAAATTCCAGCAGGAGACATTGTAACGGGCAGAAATACTGGCTGTGATAAGTTTCAGGCAGCCTAGCTTTGCAGCTGGAGCTGCTGACCCAGGGGATGGAGTTTGGCATTGACTTGCTGAGTTCAGCTCAGTAACACCTGCTGTACGCAAGGCCATGATCTCCCATGCTGTTTGCATTTGTTGTCCCTTTATTTGCAGTAGGCAAACCTGTTCATAGTCCCAGTCCAGAGTTTGGCTTCCATTTGTTGAGCTGCTTCCTGGAATTTCTCTTGTTTTGAAATTTCTCCTTGTTGCTTTTCAGTCCAATGCTGACCTTTGTTATGCTGCGTTATCAGCTATCCCTGGCCTTCAGCCTGTCAGGCCTGCCGGAGCCATGTACCTCATGGTAAGTGAGGATCACCAACACTCACACTAGGTCTGGTTGCCAGAGCTGGTCGGTGTTTCAGATTGGTACTTGTCACCAGGTCTCTGTTACTGTGCATTTTCATATTGTCCTGTGTGGTAAATGCATCCCTTGGTCACTTTAGAAGGCCAGGACATGTTCACTGCTCACAGACCAGAGGCTGGTACACTTCACCCACTTGCTCCTGCACAGAACTCCATGTACTTTGCAAGACAAGGCTGTTTTACCCGGATATGAAGCCAGCTGGCAACAGGAAGCCCCTATACAACGAGGCAGATTATCATACCTCCCGTAGAAGATGCAGCCTTCTTCATACCAGCATGCCTATCTTCTGCCTGTGGTGTCGCCTCTTCTCCTGCCTTTTCCCGTGCCTGTTTGCTTTAAAGTTTATAATGTGCTGAAATTTCCTTTTTCATCTCATCAAGCTCAATTGAGACATTTATGACACTTTAACACATTTTAAATTTTTCTGGTTTTCCTTTTTTATTGTTCTGTTTTATTGTTTTATTGACCCTAATGTCTCCAGTTTTTCATTCACTCTTAAAATGTGGACTCCAGAACTGGAGAATACTGCAGTATCTGTCTCACTCATTTCTATAGATAAATCCTTATCGTTTGACCCTGTTTCCAGTTTTACCCAGAGCTATACAGGTCATTTTGCTTATGCTTTTTATGTAGAGGCACAGCTCTAAGATTCTTTCACACTTACTGTATTTCTGCAGTAGCTGACCATCTATTTCAAATTAAATCATGTGGTTATTTTTGTTTTCTACTAGCTCTTCAGAACTTCTGTATGCAAATTATCTCTCAAATTATCTGTTTAAGAATATTTTCATGAGATGTTTGAAATCATCTTTGGTTATAAAAGTCAGTCTGGATGGGGCCCTGAACAAGCTGATCTAGTGGGTGGCAGCCTGCCCATAGTGTAGGCATTGGAACTAAATGAGCTTTAAGGTCCCTTCCAATCCAAAACCATTCTAGGATTCTATAAACAAATGGCCAGAATAGCCCTGTATTCGAGAGATGGACAGCCGCCTTCTTTCCAAATATGGAAAAGAAATACTTACTGAAGATTTTAGCATTTTCATGTCATTTTACCAATTATATCATCCTACAAGGATTTATTTTGTTCATTATATTCTAGACCTTGCTATATTTCTTTTTATTTTAATCCAAAACATTAGTTCTTTTCTTGCATGACAGAATTATTAATGCATATTGAGTTCTCTACCAAGCTCTGTCTCAATGTCTTATTTATTTCTTTTCACTTCTGATTGGTTACTGTGTCTTTGCTATCAGGTGATTTTTTACTGAAGCTGCATTTATCTGAAATTCCAGCTTTAGGTAGTTAATGAAGGCTTTTTGAGAAGCCCAGTTTTCATTTATATGTTTCTGTCTTGCGTCCCAGGTAGCCCAAGTCATGAGCAAAAATTGAGGGCAGACAGCTGCACTTGACTGGGAAGTTGTTGGGCCATGTATGTAAACCAGGACACTGTAGATAGCTTTGGTGCCCTTAATTGCCGTGTTACATCCCTCTGCTGCAGGTTGAGATTGAGATGGAGCATTTCCCAGAGTTTGAAAATGATGTGGAGTTCACTGAGCGACTCATCTCGGAGCAGTCTGTGTTCTGCTTGCCAGCCACGGTGAGCCTAACACTGAGAGCCCCAAGGAGCTGCAAGTCCAAAGCATGGTGGGAGAAGCTGTGGGGGTTTGCATCCCTGAGCTCTGAGGACAGGCTGGGAGTTGTGTATGCAAGTGTCCTTGGTCTGTAACAGTGTGTAGGAGCTGGCTGTCAGCTCCAAGTGCTGTGTGTGGCAGTTTCTGGCTCACTAACAGCCCTCAGTCAGGCTGCCAGGATCTTCCCAGCTCCAGGCTTGCCCAGTATTTCTCAAGCTGGCAGAGCTGTATCCCTGAACTCCATATACCCCCACACCTCCTTGCTGAAGGTGCTCCCTCAGAGGACTGCTCCCACCTATGTTCCTTTCCTCAGTCTCTTTCCAGCCCCCCACCCCTGCAGACATAGGGAAAGCTGAGAACATCTGTGCCTTGCATTCACTTCCAACATTGGATATGGACAGGGCCTTAAATATTTTCCAGCCCTCTCCTTCTCTAACTCCTTTCAGCCCATTCCCTGCACAGTCTGGTCTGCACAGTTTGCACAAAAGTCCTCTGGCCTGTCACCCTCACAGCATCATGTCTACACAGATGGAGATGGGAGATTTGCTTGGAACAGGAAAAACAGTCTAAGGGAGCGAGAACCAAGCCCTCCTATTCTACACTGACCATATTCATGTGCTGATGCAGCTCATGGTGCCAATGCAGGGCTCTAAAACTGGCACTATCCCAGGTAATCTGCCAGCTTCATCTTTTCTCGTTTCAGTGCTTTGAGTACCCAAACTTCTTCCGCGTAGTGATCACCATGCCTGAGGAGATGATCTTGGAGGCCTGCAGTCGCATTCAGGAGTTCTGTGAGATGCACTACCAGGGTGCTGAGGGGGCCCAGGATCTGGAGTGTGACAAGTAGCTACAGCTGGCCCCCTGCCTCTGTCAGGCTAGACCTCGTATGAGGCAGCAGCCAGGCCTGCTCCACTTTTTGTGCTCCACAGACTCCTTAGCATTATGGGAAGAAGAAGCCACTTCTCTCTCCTCCACTACAGCTTCCACATCCTCTTGCTTCCAGTCTCCCATGTCTCCGTAGACTCAGCATCTGTGCCCTGTCTTGGTCTGTGCTGCCTGTGAACCAGCTGCAGGCAGGGACAGAAGGCTGTCCCTGGGCCAGACCCTGTGGCAAAGGCTCTGTTGGCCTGTGGCTCCTGTGCTGGCCACACTTCCCCTTGGGGTCAGGAGAAGGCTGCTGTCTTGGAGGAAAAGAGAAAAGCACCCACCTCTCACTTCCCTGTGTTACCTTAGGAGGCCAGAGCTCTTTATACGGAGCCCTTTGTGTGATAAAGGGAGTAAGTTATTGTAACTTTTTTTATTAATAAAGATTCCGACATGGCAGTCCTGCACTGTCCTACTGTTGTGCTAGGTTGGGCTTGGTCACTGTGTGGGTCACCTTTGCTCACCCCATGGTGTTGCAGTGCCCCAGGCATGTCCCCACCTGCCGAGGGCCATCCTGTGTGCCAGCAGGGATATGGTGAGAGTGATTCAGACCCCCAAAGGAACCCACCAACCCTGAGAGCAGGATGGGCCCTGCAAGCTTGGCACAGACTGGAGCCTGCCCCTGCTGCCCTGATGATGCTGGCAGCTTGTTGTGGCAGCCTGTCCACTCCCCACAGAACAGTCCTGTCTGCACCTTCTCCTTGGCCCTCACAGCCTCCTGCACTGTGGACCCCAACAGAGCAGTGTGTGCTCTGCTTGCTGCTGCAGGGAGGTAACTGTCCCCAGGACTGGAGCCAGCCATGCCTAAGTACTCAAGGCTGGGGCAGCCACACATTTCCTGCTGTAGTGGTGAATCATGGGGTGGCACCCCATGGCTCATACTATATGTGGTGTTTGTGACATGCCAGCAGTACCAGGGTTACTGATTACTGAATACATCAGCTCCATAAAGTAATAAGGAATTAGTGGCCTGTTGTCTATTCATTCAGTGGAAATGGGAGGATGTAACGACTAGATGATAATGCCCATTGCAACACGTGTTCTGGTGAGCTGCTCGGGAGCCATTGCTGGAACTGACAGAGGGGCAATTTGTGGAGTGCCTCATTTTGCCACCTTCAGCTCTGTTCACCTGTCCTCCCACAGAATTGGGATTCACAGGTCAATCCTGCCTCCTCAATGGCAGGAAAAGTGAGCTAGCTCTAGATTACACACTGCCAGTCCTGCCAGGTTCTGTAGCTGTCTCATTGTCTCCCCTTACCTTGCCCAATACAAAATCTGGGTACCAGTACTCCATTAGAGGGGAGATGTCTAAATGGGAAAGATAGCAGTGTATGAAAAGGTTTTTGATATGTCAGCTGAGTGTCCATGCTGTGTCTTTTCCTTTCAAAGAAAGCAATCCCAGAACAAAAAGAGAGGAAGCTGGGGCTATGGGTGAATGGTACACAGCTTCAGAGATTTCATGCCATTAGACCTTCAAACAGGGCTGAATAACCTGAGCTGCTTAAGACAAAACATTGATAAGTAACAAGCTGGGTGGTGCATGAAAGGTCAGTTGGGCCAGGAGACCTTTACAACATGATGTTGCTGCATTGTTATGCCATCTTGAACCTACATCAGCTTTCAAGTTCCATCTGCTTCCTTCAACTCTTCTCCATGTACCTTAGGTTCTGTGGCTTTAATCCCCATTACTAATAAACAGATCCCGGTTTTAGAGAAAGCTGCTCCTTTGAGATCGCTCTTCCTTCAGGAACCCCTTTCCGAGTCCCCTCAGAGATGTCTGTTAACATGCAAATATTCTGCAATAGTTAACACAATCCTGTTTCTTTTTAACCCAGCAGCATTTGACTGGGAAGGCTGAGAGAGCCAGAGCCAGAGGCATATAGATACTTCATAAATCTCAGGATATTTAGATTTCTCAAAACCATATCCTCCATTGTCACCTTTGGTAAACATAACACTGCCTGTTGACCACACCTAGGTTTTCCTTGATGCAATAGCAAACTAGCATTAAACCACAAATATGCTGGTTACATTTTTCAGGTATTATACTCACAGATGCTTTGCGTCATAGTGTGGGTGTAGGCTAGAGCACTCTGCCAGCCATACAAACTAGCCTAAGCTGGACTTTGGAGGTACTTTGTGCCAAAGAAAACCCCTTCAGCACTGAGACCAAGGAAGAAGTCAAGACACGGGTCTGAAGCTGCTCTTCAGGGATGCTCAGACAAGTTCTGCAGAGCTGTAGCAGGACTGCCCCAGCGCCCTTATAACTGATTGTGGGGAAAATAAGGGAAGATTGGCAAGGAGGATTGTAAACACGCTCAAGTGCCTTGCAGGTGAAGTGTAGAAAAACACATATATTATACTAATTGTTGTTTAGTCTTGTATGTTTGATAAGTGGTACATCTGTGTTTAGATAACACAGACCTGTGCTAGACTTAGGACAACCCCATTGAAAATGCTTGATATTCTGCTCTGCTGCGGTAAAGATCAAATCTCAGGGGTAAACTATGCCTGTATTAATCCCTGATATACATGTGAAAACATCAGGTTTGGTGATCCTTGAGCAAGGACCAGGCTCCACAGCGCTGGAACATCCATGTTTGTGTGCCTCTGCCTGGGTCCTGCTTTGAGGATCCCCTGGTTGGTGAAGTAATGGAAATAAATTTACTCTGCTCTGCATTTCATCTGTGGTTTTGCGGTTGTTCCTGCATCCTGCCTATGCCAGCTCACACACGGATCCACAGCCATCCTCCCTGTCTTAGCTGGGGAGCAACAGTGGTATACTCTGGCACAGGCTTGCAGTGTGCTTCTGATCTTTTCTGTGATGTCTGGACTGGCCATATTTAGGATTAGGGTGATCTACCTCAGATATGGGGACCTAGGCAAGGAGGCAACCTCATGCCTAGTGCTCTTTTTGGGAAAGGAAGGAACTTCTCACCTTATGGGCAATGCAGGTGAAGTGTACTAGTCCTCAGCTTCCAAAGGAGCTGGCAGTAGGTTCAACCCTGACAGGGAAACCAGCACTGCAGGCAAGCTGGGCTAAATTGCACCTGCCAGCAGTGAGACCATCAGCTCCCCCAGGTGCTTTAGGAACCTGGATGCAGCCCAGTTCCTGGCTTTGGCCTCACCCACTCCCTCTTCCAGTAGCCCCGCCTGCCTTCAGTAGGTCTGTCTACCAGAGGGGTCCCTGGCAGTCTTCCTGCCTTGGGGCCATGGCCTTTGGTTGCAAGAGCCTGTCTACACTGGCTTGCTCTCTACTGTCAGGTACAGCATGTAGCCATGCTGTACACCTGCAGTGGGAAGATGTGGTTTTCACTGATCTGGACCCAGGATGGTTTCAAGGAAGCAGTCTGGGGGATGATGGTGGAGGCCCTGGTAAACCAGAGCCCAGCCTCTCCGGGAGCTCAGGTAAGACTTGAGCATTGCATGGCAGTGGAACCCCAAGGGAAGGTGTCTGTGAAAGACTTTGTATATGAGGCCTAGAACATAACCTTGTTCTCCCAGGATGTGCTGCTCTGTCAGCAGCCAAAGGAGCTGACCTCCTCTGATGGCATTACCCACCAGAGGCACATAGAGGTTTCCACAAGCATGAGAAATGGCCAGGGAGAGACCGTGAATGTAAGAGGAGGTGGCAGCAATGGGCTGGGAGACAGTACTTACTTGAGGTGACTGTGAGGGATTTTGTAAACCAGAGTGTGAGAGCGTAGAGGAGCTCTGCAGGAGAAGGAAGGCTTAGCATGGTCAAAGTCATGCTATTGATGGGACAGCCACACAAGACACATCCTCAGCAGGGTTCCAGTAGCTAGAAGGCACCTACCAAGCTAGCTAAGCTTAACAACTGGTCAGAACAAGGTTGAGGTTGTAGGCTCTACGCTAGCCTTCAGCCTCTGTCCCCAGCACTGGGAGAGCCTCCCGAGGGGCAGAAGCACTGGGATCTTCCTCATGGTTTGGCTGTCTGGCATGGGCGCTTACAGTGCTGGGAGCCCAGATCTATACCAGCCCTTTGCTTTGTTATGTATTGTCTTTAGTTTCCTTATTTGTCTTGGGTCCGTGTTCCCTGAAGCTTTGCCAAAGCAAAGAGGTGTTGTCAGTAAGTCCGAATTACTTATTTCCTGGATGCCTGAACAGAAGTAGTTGGTGCTAGCACAGGGTCTTCTGCATGCCAGTGCATTGCATGGGCTATGCATGCTTCAGGTCTGCTTGTTACTATTGTTTCTCTCAGCTCTAAACTAGCTGTTCTGCTCCAAGCTTCAGTTCCTGTGCTGGTTTCCGGTTTTAGACTGCCTATGTACGTAAATAAGGCAGAAGCTGACCAGGGAAATTAATTCAAAAGTTGAATAAATGCTTTTTTTTTTTTTAATCTGCTCAAGCCTTTGAAAAGATGACTGCACAGTAGTATTCAGTGCTTTCATAAAGCCTACATATTGATGCCAAAGGATTGGCATATCTTGGGCAAACTACATACAGCTGTAACATAAGTTTTGATGCATCTCTGTTCATGCAACTGTTGGCCAGGGAGGAATAATGCTTCAGAAAGAGCCACTCAAGTGGTGTGGCCTTTACAAAGGTTTTCTAACACCTAATGACATACAGGTAAATCCTGTGTGTCAGTGCAGGGCATGGCAACACATACCAGAAGTCCAGGTTGCACTGAACATTGCACAGTTCTCTACAGGGCCCTACCTGGATCACTGCCAACTTCTCACCTTGTTTCCCAGCCCAGGGTTACCAGGGCTTGACCATCTGTGTTTGCAATGCAGCAAGCGAAAGGGAACATGACCTGCCCCATTCAGATTGTCCCTCCTGCTGGAAGGACCAGCCTCGCCCAGATTTTTTCTTCAGCTATCTCCTATACTCCACTTGCCCTGAGAGCAGCAGTGAGTTCCTCGGGAACAGAGGGCACCATTAAGAGGTCTCTATCTCTCCAGACTGTGTGACAGACTCTCTAAGATCTGGAATAGGAATGACCCAAAGCAACTGTCTCTGTGTGGAAGTACTTCTCTTGAGCCCAGTGCTGCCCTGTTTCACTACCTTACCTGGCACAGTCCCATTGCAGCTCCAGCACCCTTGTGAATCATTAACAGGCCAAGTTCAACTGCTCCTTTCACAGCTTGTCCTTTCACACCGTTTTCTTTCCCAGCCCCCTAGATGTTTAATTCAAACAAGGTACAGACAAAGAAGAGTCAAAAAGATTTCATGGGAATCTGCATCTGCTGACAACACGACAAGCAGCCAGAAAAATAGTAGGAAAATATGCTCTATCTCTGCACTCATGGTGGGCAAGCTGGTCCTCCTTGCAACTTGTTTGTCCTTTGCTCTGACACTCTACAGACATCCCTGTTCCTGCTTTTACAGGCAGCAGTCTCTTTTGGGTCTTGCAACAGGAGTTAAAAGTATTTCTCAGGTTCCTTCATGAACTTTCTGGCCTTGCTCCTTTACTAGCAGCACCTGGTCATTTGCACCCCTGCAAGAAACTGCCATTCCCATGCTTTTTGCTTAGTGCAGGGTGGAGTTTTCTAGTTTTAGGCTGGTCAAAGTAGGCGGGCAGTGTAGAGCAGTCAGTCCTAGAGCTGGGATGTACACGAAGAGGACAGGAAGGGGCAGGCACAGGTGTAGGTAGGACCTAAGTACTTGTGTATATGAGACCCCAGCATGAAGGCAGAGCACCAGTTTGTGAATGCACAGTTGTTCGTGTGACTGCATGGAGGTGTGTGTACCACAGCAGTGAATGTGTGTGAGGGCAACAATCAGGTCTGGTGGTGCTTCAAGAGGACTTGTTAAGGTGAGATTTTCAACCATTTCTTGGTATCTAGTGTGGATGCTCTTGATGCCAGCAAATTGTGACAATTTTCTTCAGACAGAAGCTGAGGGTCTGGCTAGAGGGTAGTTCCTGCTTCTCCAGACTGTCTTGTCAGTGCCCCTGCTCAGCTTTTCCCAGTAGTGACAGTCATGCCAGCTGCTCACCTCTGAATGGGCAGATGACTCCTAATTCTGCAGAAACTGACCCGGCCAAATTGAAGCAGCATTTGAAAAAACTATGAGCAACCATCAGTGCCATCAAAGAGCAGTGACTGGGGCTTCTCTGGTGCCAGATCCTCTTTGCTATACTGCTGCCATTACAGCAATGGGGAACCTGTACAGGTCTGGAGAACTCCCTCAGACTAGCAGGGCACTCAACATTAGTTTGCACAGCACAAGGTGTTTCTGGGCTGTAACTGTCTCACACCTGCCAGAGACGTGCACAAGTTCAGTAAACCTGTACTCTGGTGATATGGTGCCCAATGCTGAGTGTGTTTCATGGGTACATTTCCCTTGGGCTTCCTGCTGCTTTCTGTAATGCTTTTCCAAAGTCCCTGTGTGTTTCTGGAAAAGTGTAAGTCTCTGGTTGGTTTTTTGGGGAGGGTTTTTTGGGGGTTTTTTTTGGGACTAGCTGCTGATTGGGCAGTATTTGCTGTGGGAGACTCTAACATGGTGACACTGGATTGTTGTATCTTTCAGTAGTTTCTATATTGCATCCTTTGTGCCCTGAGATTCTTCCAGTTCTTTCTGCTCTCAGCCAAATCTTGGTTCATCTCTGTTAGCACACAGTAACAGTGTACTTTTCTTGTTCTGCAGCTGAGATTGTCTCAATCATTCTGGGCTGACCTTTACTTGGCAGCTCTGTGAGGGCTTCGTATTTTCGCTTTTGCTATATGAAATTAACTCAGTCACTAGTGACTCTGGATGTTTGCTGTAGAGCAAATGTGGTTAAACTTGAGACCTTAGTTTAGAAACATCCCAGCTCCCATGATTGGGAAATACGGTGGTGAAAAATAAGGTTATATAATTAGTATTTCTCTCATATTAGGGAATGTATGATAGATAGTATAGTATGATGCTGCTCTTTTATTCCACTTCATCAGGCACACAGCTCATTTCAGTCCTTCTACTCTCTGTGGAACAGACTTGTGAGGGCAACAATTATCACTGTTTCTTATATAAGAGTGAAGAAGCTGTTGAAACTTTGGTCTCACATGAGGTCATTTCTATCAAAAGCAGGTCACTCTGTGAAATGTCTAAAACATCCAGCTATCCTACCCTGATTTGATTCAAGATAAAAATTTACTTTTGTTTCCTGAAAAATATCTGATTCCATTGTCCTACTCAGGCAACTTACATGTAGGTTTCCAAAGAAACAACTATTTCAGTGGTTTTAAATCTGCCTGGGTATCTGTCTTCATGCCATTGTTCATGTCTGCTCAACAAGAGTTTTTTTCTCAATTTATAGCTTCTGGCTATATTCCAGGAACTCTGTCAGGAGCTAGAATAACAATATTAATGGTGCCAGATAGAAGTGATACCATCAAAGTTCATTTGGAAGCCAGGACTTTTGGTAAACACTGCTTGTATTCATTTGCAAGGAGGAAGCTGATATATCACTTATTTTTACAACAGTCTTTGTTTGCAGCTCTTCCTAGGGTTGGTCCAAACAGCAGCCTCATTCAGCTCCTTGTCGGACCTAAACACTACAGGCCATTTGTCCAACCAAAAAAATCAGAGAGCTTCTTATCCAGGAGATCAGAATGATGTGGTCCCTCACTAAATGCACAGCCCTATCCTTACAAGACATTACTAAAGTAAAATTCATATTGTGGTAGCACCTATTGGCAACAACCAGGCTTACCCACTGGGCTGGGTATTGGCCTCACTCAGGGAAATTATAGTTGCTGCCTTATAAACCCTAAGCTCAACACAAATGCACAGCAGGTAGCTCAGATAAACAAGCCAATTTATGCATATATGTTGGAGGCACAGATTAGTACTGTTCCTAGTTGGTTTGCAGCAGTGACTGTACCTGAAAATCTGAAACATCAGTACTAGAGGAACTGAAATCATGGGAGGAGGCACCCCCATGCAAATTAGTCTGAAAGCTTTGCTGCAGAGGAAAACTTAGGCGGGGCATAAGGAGGAGGTTAGGGAAACTTTGGGAACATTCATAATTACTGTGGACCCAGATGACATGGCAAGCATGTAGCAGGGAAGCAGTGTCTGCATTGCAGCCGGTTGAGTCCCTTTATACCTCTGCTGCTTGAGCAGGGGGGCTGCTGCTCTGCATGGGCATGGCTGCCTGAGTCTCGTGCAATTGTGGACTGCACAAAAGCAGTGTACACAGCTGTAAGGGCCTGGGCTCAGATGCTGCTCTGTCCAGGATTAACATCTTGCCCTAAAGGCCCTGCTCTCTCTGTCCTGTCTTGCTGTGGATTTCCCTGGGACTGACCATGACTAGGAACCAGAAAAGTTTTTCAATTTTAGTTCACCTTGGAAAATACAAAGCATCTGCACTGGCAAGAGAGGTCTGTCTCCACTGTGGCACAGCTAAACTGCCAACTCGGCAGATGGTGATGGGGAGCACTCCGTGCTGCCTGGGCTTCAGTGCTGCCCAAGGAGCCTGTCCCCAGGGGTGGCCCATGCTGTGGACACCCAACCTGTATTTGAGGCACAGTCAGGCACCGCTGGGGGACAGAAGGAGTGCGCACAAGACAGGAGTAATTGGCAAAGTGTGCTTTTATGTACTTTAAAAGAAATTAATTAATTCTTTCTGCCTCAGATCCCATCTTCAATGGTGTACTTCCTGCAGATTCCTGTGCCAGCTGGTATTCAGGCTACAAATTGTCCCTGTGGCATTTTCATGCCGTGTCCCCAATGGCACGAAAATTATTAGACATTTTCCAATAATTCAGTCATCCTGCACAGGCAGAAGAGAGGTTTAGTGTATGAAATAAGGAGCCAGCTTTGAGCAGACCTTTGAGTTCAACTAGCACATTCTATTGTACCTCTTCTCATAAAAGACCTATAGGATAAGTGGGGTTGGAGGGAGGGATAGCAGGTGATGGTCTTTAAAAAGGAATTAGGCTAAGAAGGGGATTAGTAGGGCAGGTAAGCAGTTAAGCCTGCCTACACGAAGATGGAAAAGATAAACCCTTGTAGGTCTTTCTAGCAAAATTGCCTACAAAGCTTTGTCTGTGGAGGAGATACTGTGCTTGGATTTATTACAGTGCCAAGCTTCTTCCTTTGGTATGTGAAGTTTTTCCAGTGGTGACAATAAATGTTTCCTGAAATTTCAAAAGGAGTATAATCAAAACAAATGGAAACCTACATTGTATGTTTACAGCATTTTGGCATAAAAATAATTGTAAATATTGGTCAGACAGAGTAGGTGTTTAAAAGTAACAATGTGGAACTGTTGAATTCTCCACAAAAAGCGAGGTTTTACATCTTTCCTTCATAAAAATTGCCAGGATCATTTGCAGGGATTATGTACATGAAGCACACGTTTGTGTGTACACACTTACTTCAGTGCACTCAACTAGCTCTTAAACTTTGATGAAAGTGCAGACAAGCTTTTCAGTATCTTCTAAGACTACATTAGAACACCTTACTGACAAACAGTGGTTTTGTTGCAGAAAACCTTCAGTCCTGCAGTACTTACATCCTTTGCAAAGACTCCTTGTGCTGTGGTTGTCACAGTGTCACTAGTAGTGTGGCAGCTTTCCAAAACCCCGTGCCTGCAAAAAGATGCACAGGAGCCTGATGCACCACACTCTGCCTTTTTCATCATCTTGTGATGCTGAACTTCTCTGTCTCTGCAGGTCCCTTGCAATCATGGTGAAGTCTAGAAGAGTGCAGGTGCTCCTGATTCTGGTAGTTCTGTCCTTCCTTTTGATCCACTTCATACCCTGCAGCAACAATGCCCACATGAAAGAAAGACCTTCTCCTGTCCACATCCTCATTCTCTCCTCCTGGCGGTCAGGATCTTCCTTCACTGGACAAATCTTCAGCCAGCACCCCAGTGTCTTCTACCTGATGGAACCTGCATGGCACGTTTGGGTTAAGATGTACCAGAACAATGCCAAAGTTTTACACATGGCAGTGCGGGACTTAGTCAGGTCGGTCTTTCTGTGTGACATGTCTGTGTTTGATGCTTACATGCCTTGGAAAAGAAACCTATCTGATCTTTTCCAGTGGGCAGCGAGTCGGGCTCAGGTTTTGTTGCAGAAAACCTTCAGTCCTGCAGTACTTACATCCTTTGCAAAGACTCCTTGTGCTGTGGTTGTCACAGTGTCACTAGTAGTGTGGCAGCTTTCCAAAACCCCGTGCCTGCAAAAAGATGCACAGGAGCCTGATGCACCACACTCTGCCTTTTTCATCATCTTGTGATGCTGAACTTCTCTGTCTCTGCAGGTCCCTTGCAATCATGGTGAAGTCTAGAAGAGTGCAGGTGCTCCTGATTCTGGTAGTTCTGTCCTTCCTTTTGATCCACTTCATACCCTGCAGCAACAATGCCCACATGAAAGAAAGACCTTCTCCTGTCCACATCCTCATTCTCTCCTCCTGGCGGTCAGGATCTTCCTTCACTGGACAAATCTTCAGCCAGCACCCCAGTGTCTTCTACCTGATGGAACCTGCATGGCACGTTTGGGTTAAGATGTACCAGAACAATGCCAAAGTTTTACACATGGCAGTGCGGGACTTAGTCAGGTCGGTCTTTCTGTGTGACATGTCTGTGTTTGATGCTTACATGTCTAGCCAGAAGAAAAAGTCTGATTTATTTCAGTGGGAGACAAGCCGAGCCTTGTGCTCCCCCCCTGCCTGTGACTCATTCAGTCGCAGTGACATTATCACAGCAGGCAATTGCAAAACAATCTGTGGCAAGTACCCATTCAGCACGGTGGAGGAAGCTTGTAAAACCTACAGCCATGTTGCCATCAAGGAAGTTCGGTTCTTTGACCTGAAAGTTCTCTATCCCCTTCTCACTGATCCATCCCTGAACCTCAAAATCATTCACTTGGTACGTGATCCTCGGGCTGTGTTCAGGTCCCGAGAGAATACAATGGCAGACCTGAAACGTGACAGTAACATTGTTGTGGGGTCTCAGAAGACAAAGGGAGAAATGGGGCCCTACAACACAATGCAAGTAATCTGCAAAAGCCATGTTGAGATATACAAGGCAGGAAGTCAGGCCGTTCCCACCTTCCTGAAAGACCGGTATCTGCTGGTTCGCTATGAAGACATTGTCAGAGACCCACTAGCAAGGGCTGCCCAGATGTACAGGTTTGCAGAACTCCATTTCACACCAGAGCTTCGGAAGTGGGTCCACAACATCACGCATGGGAAGGGTCATGGAGCACAGGCCTTTGATATTGGGTCAAGAGATGCGCTGAGAGTATCCCAGGCCTGGAGAAAGACACTTCCCTTCCAGAAAATAGAAAAAGTGCAAAATGTGTGCAAAGATGCAATGGATTTGCTGGGCTACCGGCTTGTTCAGTCTGAAGAAGAACAGAAAAATATGTCTTTGGATCTTTTGTTTGCCCAGAACTCCTCTGAGTATCAAATTTTGAAGGCAGAAAAGCTGGTCTCTACACCTACCCTCTGAAGGCTGCAGAGTGCAGAACTGTTCACTAGAGCAGAAGAGGACAGAGGTGCAGGCATAGAAGTGTAAGAGTGTGTGCATTGATGTGCATGGACGCAAGGACAAGTAGTACAAGAACCCTGACGACATTCAGGAGAGCTCTCAGCAGCACAGGGTCACTCTCCAAGACCCCTGGAGATTCAGCCACAATGGAGGCTAAAGTAATGCAAGTTTGTTTTCCAAATTAATTATGTTTAGGTTGGAGCATACAGAATGCCAAAGGAGTAGGACCAGACAGCAGAAGCTCAAACCCCTCACAGACCACAGTTGAAGACTAGGAAAACCACATGGAGCAGTTGCACTGCAAAGGAAGAGGAAACATAAAAAGAAGCTGAATAAATAGAACACTATTTGTCATGCTGCCATGAAGGATACGTAGTGCCAGAAAAGACGCGAGGATGACCAGACTTTTGGTTTCTGGAAAGATGTTGGGTTTGGGGTTTTTTGGGGTTTTTTTTGAATGGTTGAGTTCTCAAGTCCAGTTTTCCTTTTGCACCATTCATGTGCCTCAGTATACAGCCTTGGTGGCAAAGCTAGGGAAATGTTTGTGTTCACTTATTGTATAATGGGAAAATGGAATAAACCCGCTGTTGTTGAAAAGAAAAACTCCTGGGTTTTCATGTGGGAAACCATTTCTGGGATTATGTGAATCCATTTATTGTTTAGCTGAAATAATTCTGTCTTCTAGCTTTCAAACCCAAGAACAGCTGTTTCCCTGGGAATTCCCAAAGTCCACAGGCGTGACAGAAGAATTCATGCTAAGATTAAGATCTTAAAGACAAGGTAAGGACACAGATTCCATTGGCATAAATACCGAAACTGGGAAGATAGGTTTATGGGAGTGGATTGAAGAAGCCAAGAGAAGATCAGGAAGACATCCTATTGAAATATTTGGTGAGAGTATTTCTTGTCTTAGAGCACCAAAAAATATGTTTAATGGACTGTGCCATTCTCCACTGTCTCCATTGGAGATACCATCCCATCTCCAATGAGAATATATAGTTCAAAGCTGAACAACAGACTTGTTTTCACCTGTTTTTGACAGTGTTCCAGAAGACAAGGAGAAAAACTTGCTACCAGATTTGGGGAGGAATGGAATGCCTACATATACCTCTTTCTGAATATCCTCTTTCATGTGTAAACTGCAGTCCCTTTAACACACATCTACAGAACACTCGCTACCTTAGCAATATGGATATCTGTATTCCTAGAGCTAAACCCCTAATCCCTGAAAAGGGTGGGCTGTTGTATTATGGAAATAATAGTCTTATTACTAGGGATATTGTTGTTGAATGACAAAATCCATGCTGAGTATGCAGCACTGCCATCATGGCAGTAAGTTCACTGAAAGCAAGGTATCTTTCTTTCAACGTGTTTATGCAAACTTAAGGCAGGCAAGCTGACATACAGAAGTGGGAGTTGTACCGTGCAAGAGAAGCACAGAGCCACTGTTTTTCTTTATAGTCCCTTTAAAACAGACCTTAGCATACTCAGTTAAAAGCAGCTAAAAACCTTACTAAAGTTAAAGAGCTTCCTACTTTAAGTGCCAAGAAGCTTGATTCTGAGCAAAAATAGATTCTTTTCACTGCATTGCTAATTATCTCTACAATAACCAATGTCAGCTTGAGTGGCTTAAGTTTTATTATGAATACTTGTTTTCAGTGGACTCAATCAATTCTGTGTATCACGTTTACCTGAACACAAACCTTCATAGTGTTTCTAGTCAGTAAAAAAATGACGTGAAAGTAACGTATGATGCATTTCCTTAATGCACTGTTTTGAAAATTACTTTCGCTTCTGCTTCCTAGGCTTAATCAGAGAAAATGCAGGACTGATTTCAGTATATCTTTATTACAGGGCTTTAGGTATGTTTCCTCAATGCAACAATTTGTAAGATTTTTTTTTTCTGGGAACAGTGAAGTCTGCTACCAGTCTGGTCACATGAAAATTTCAAGTTGTCTTAATGCGAGCAAAGATGACTTAAAATACTTTTCGGAGGAGGAAAAGGAAAACCCAACAAAATCCCCGAAAATCTCAAGATGCTGCTGACAACGTGTAAAACTGTGACTACATCCTTTGGCATACGCAATAAAGATAACAGAAGTCTGTTTAGAAACAAACATTAAGTTTACATTGTACAAGTTTAGAAGAGTAAACTCTGGTTTTGTACCAATGAAATGTAAGATGGAGAAGTCTCCAGCCAAAAGGACATTTAAAAGCTGACTCTGTGGTATTCCTGTCTGTTGCTCTTCCAACTGGTGCATACAATCAGTTTTTCACTGGTAACTCTAGCTATGAAAGGGCAGAAATTAATTGATTTTGATGAATGCTGGCTAAATTTGCTAATTTGCTTCTGAAAGGAAGCAAATAGGAAATACCCAAATTCCAGGTAATAGTTTGCAGACCCAGAATTTCTGGCTGTGGAATTAACTCAAAGTCCTTGTATGTGCATTGCCACTTTGCTTACTTTTCCAGGTATACAAATATTGCTGCTCCAGGCAATAAGAAATTTCTTTGAGCTACAAAAAGAACCTTCCTGACCTTTTGTGATAGCACAGGGACCTCATATGAACATCGAAAACCAAACTGTCTCCAGCATGTTGAAAGGAGCGTAACTGTTTTGTAGGTAAGACAAAGCACAGAAGACAAGGATTTTTTTCATGGGGAAAGGCAGAACCAGAAGTAGAACCATATGATATGGTGTCGTCTCTGGGTCCTCCAGGTTTTAACCTGGTGAAAGAGACCTAGACCCATGTGCCTGCACAAGGCAAGTGAATCTATGGATAAGCAGTACCTTTCAGGAGTTCATGAGAGATGAAAGAGGGCAACTTTGAGTAAACTGTGGTCTTTGTGTCTTAGTTCCTATACCTACTGAGCGCACCAAGTGCGTATGGAAAGATTCTCAGCGTCAGACAGTGTGTCCATACAGCTCTGCAAAGGTAAAAAACCACTGTATGTGGACTCAGAAGTCTGCACTGCATGTTAGACTAACTGCCCCAATAAGACAAACCCACTCTTAAAATAAGCGTCACTTAGAATTATAAAAGGATATAGTAAATTTGACCATGTTATATTGCAGCTACTTAATATGTTCCACCCCTCACTTTGAATTCTAGAGCAGTTTTGTTGAACAAGACCATTGCAACACTATGGTACTGCTGAGATGTGTACACTGCCCAAGCTAGAATGGGAGTTTTCGTCTGCAAGAGGTGACAGGTCACCTGTTCATGAACCTGGTTATCAGCAATACTTGGATTTCAAATTGAGCTGGTAACATTTCTAATTTAAAAAAAAAATCTTACTACTTTATTTACTGTGTTGTCTTGCATTCTCTCATTAAGTGCTTGTCTGGCTTCCACACGAATCTTGAATAACTGTTCAAAGTCTACTCTGAATAGCATGACTGTGCCAACTAATTCTCACTTTTTCAGTCCAGTGAAACACAGGATAGTGCTGGTTTAGCATTTATGTGGTTACATTGCTTAGCTCCTTGAATAATGAGTAGGTGTTGCAGTGGCTTCCTGAAACAGCAGTCTCATTATCTCCTTATTTATTTTCAGTGTAATTTTAATTTGGCTTAAAATCAACCATTTCCCAATTCACCTTAATTTTCTGAGTGCCACAGGGCCATAAACTAAAAACCCAAAATGTTAACTCCTTAGAGGAAAAAAAAAAATCTTTGCCTTTACCAGCCCATTTTATTTCATCAAAAGAATGAATTCCAGATTTTTAGGATTTACTTCAAATAATATTAAAATAAGTGACCAGTGCACAGTTTCAGGCTAGAAGTACCAAGTTTTTCAGATTGTGACTGTATCCTAGCAATGGTGTTCTCTCTCAAACACAACTTAGGTGATAGATACATAGCTTCTGATTATTCTTTCTTAATTTTTATTTCCTACTTCAGCTATTACTCACAGCCCTGAAAGCTGGTGTACTTTTCCCAGCTAGAATATACGGCCTGGTACAAGTGTTACTTTGCTTGGATGAAAGCAGCTGCACCTCTTAGACCTGTAGAGATGCAAAATAGGCCTTTTAATTAAAAAAAAATTACTTTAAAGCATTTCTGAAACTTCAGAACTTTGATCAAATTTTCCACTGCATTTCTGAAACTACTGTTAACTTCATGCAACCTACTAGATCAGTCATGTCCTCTCGCTAACTCTCCCTAAATACTATCCGCTTTGCTACATTTTCAGCTCCAAATTTTGCTATCAATTTATTTCTGACATGTTCATCATCCTTTTGCAATTCTAAATCATCCTCTCTGCTCCATACAGGGTACCCATCCAAGCGCTGCCCTGTCTGCAGAAAGTATGAAGTAGCCTCCACGTCACCGCTGTTTTTCAGAAAGGCCTGTGTAACAGTGAACAGGTCCACAGCAAACTTCTCCATGAAGTGCTCCATAGTTTTTACTACTTGTCCTACCACATTGGAAGAAGAACAAGTCCTTTTTGGTCTTTCTTGACTTTGTAATTTAATGCCAGGGAAAGCAGGGTCTTCTGGCCCAGTTTTCAGATCAGATGCTGTTTCTCCAGGGGACCTTCCCACTCCATCTTGTGTAGAAAGTTCTGCAACGTCTGAAGAGTCACTTTCTGACTAACAGTAAGAGAAGTGGAATCACCAATTAGACATGGTATTTTCTGGCAAGTCTTTTACCACTGCAACCAACCACCTTTCATTCTGACTCTACAGTATATTAAAACCCCAGAAATTACTAGGCATAGTAAAAGTTAGTGACTGAAGTGAAGCCATATCTGTTAATAAGACTGTACTGATCACAGCAAAGCATGAGGAACTATAAGGAAGAATTTGAACAAACTAAGCAGAAAAGGCAAAAGTAAGTGTTGATGCAACTGCAGGAACGTTTTTTGCCTGAGCTGAAAGGATGACTTCCATTTGCCAACACAGGTTTTAACGAGATAACCCCCATCACATAAACCCTCTCATGTTAACTCGGGCAGGGAATCAAGACAAAATGCACCAGCGAGGCACCATTTATCGCAAACCACATAGGTGACAGCTCAAAACGAAGTTCTTGTTTAGCCACAGAAGGGATATCGCGGCGCAAACTCATTTCATGTGTAAATCGTGAGTTTCTACCGCACCGTCTGTGACACCGGGGAAGTCCTGCCCCGTTCCGCTCGCGCGCAGTAGCGGCTGCAGCAGCACTGCTGCTCCCCCGGCTGCCCCGGTCGCTCACCTCCGTGCTTTCAAACTCCCGATTAGCTGCCGCGAACAGACCCTTGATCTGCGTGGGATCCTCCGTCTGCGGGGGCTCTGCGGAAATAC
>NW_008239544.1:2200709-2203996 GCF_000691975.1 Corvus brachyrhynchos
CGCCGTCCCCCCCCCCGCCCCCCCCGCCACCATCGCCGCGTGCGCAGGCGCGCAAGGGCGGAAGGGCGGTGGCAACAGTGGGGAGATGGAGATGGCGGCGGCGGCGCGCGAGTGCGAAGCGGCGGAGACTGAGTCGCACCTCAGCAAAAAGTGAGGGTGCGCGGGTGGTCAGGTGGGGCCGGGCCGGGGAGGTGAAGTGTGTCCAGCTGACCTGGTGCGTGTCTCCGCCAAGGCACCCGTCGGAGCGCCATGCTGAGCTCCGGCGCTGCGCGGCTCCGCAGCTGGGTCTGGAGGGCCGCGCCCGCGCTCCGATGTCAGCAGGCGCTTCATGACCAAAGCAGGTCGGTGCTTTGCGTCTGGCTTGAGCCGCTTCTTTCCTTATGGAGTCCTGCAAGGCGGGGTCAGGAGCGCGGCAGGAGCCCGAGGGCCGTGGGGGAATAGGCTGAACAGCGAAGGTGACTTCGGGAACCCTACGTTATTTCGGGGGGAGTTCGCCTTGTTTCACTTACACGCTGTGTGGGGCTGCTAAGTTCTTAGGATACAACAGAGTGGGGCAAACCCTTGGACACGTAGGCACGCGTTCTCGTGGTCTGTCTAAACTATGTATAATTTCGCTTTCACTTTCTCTGAGTATTTGTATCGTAGGGGATGAACTGAAGGAGTTCAAAGTAGAAAATGTTTAAACGTGTTTAAGAATTGTTCTGACTACTGGGAAAAGTAAGAGAAGTGACAGGGTTATTTGTCCAGTTAGATTTTGGCAGAATCCTGCCAACCATTTTCCTGTAGAAGTATCGGAGTACTTGCTGCATCCAGTTTCCTTCTCTTTTGCAGTGAGCTGAAGAGACGTTTAAAGGCTGAGAGAAAAACAGCTGAAAAAGAAGCAAAGCAGAAAGAGCAAAGTGAAAAGCATTCAAATAAGCCTTCCTTGACTTCTGACGATAACGTTGGTGCTGATGAGGAGAGCTTGGATCCAAATGTGAGCATATGGTCCCATGCTTATTAGATGTTCTCTGAATAAATCTTACTGACTTGCATTTGATTTTTTTTTATTCATGGGTAGTTAAATGGCTAAAAGGGGAGAGATGTATATTCCTGCATCAGGGCAGCTGCATTTTAGTTCACAGCCTGTAGCATATTTTCAGAGTCTAATAAAATAATTTGATTTTGTTTGTTTCTTGTGACAGCAATACTACAAGATTCGTAGCCATGCAGTCCAACAGCTTAAGGGCTCCAATGAAGATCCCTATCCCCACAAGTTCCATGTTGACTTATCTCTCTCAGATTTTATAGACAAGTACAGTCACCTGCAGCCAGGAGATCACCTGACAAACGTTACAGTGAGAGTGGCAGGTAAAAGTTTATCAGGGATACAGGAAAATGTAAAATCTTAGCTGCTTTTATTGATGGGTTGGTCTTTTTTGAGTTTTGCTGATCTCTTACTTAGTCATGAAGTCTGTAGCAGTGTTAAACTATTCAGGACGTACCCTTCAGACTGAGTGGACCTGTGCAACTTCCCTTGCAACTATAAGATCAGACTGTAACATAGGCTCTGGGACCCAAAATTTTTATGGTCTTTCTAGTTTTCATTTTGCGACTTAACTGCTTCTCTTTTGTAGTTAGTGAATAGTTCAGAGCTGATGATTCTAAGTGATAGTACTGTGGCTTTTGCCCCTGTATCCTTTCTGCTAGGGACTCTTTTCCTGATGTTTAGCATACTTTGATATTTAGGTCGAATCCATGCAAAGCGTGCTGCTGGAGGGAAACTGATTTTCTATGATCTTCGTGGTGAAGGAGTCAAGTTGCAGGTCATGGCAAATTCCAGGTAAGCAGAGGTATCCCCAGTAGCATTCTAAACTGCACTGCATTCTGGGGTCTAGATACCTGTATTTGAGTATTCTATTTCATCTGTGGTTTGGCTTAGGCAGCCAAGTAATGTTTTGTTTCAGATGTTGTGGTCGATTTCCTGTTAAAATAACTTATATATATATATACACAATTTTTTAAAAAAAATTTTTAAAAATAGGTTTTTAAATGCATTTTGTCTTGGAATGTTGAACTTTAAACAAACGTGCTTATATTTTATATTTGTTTTGTAATTACAGCCTTTACAAATCAGAGCAAGAGTATTTCCGTGTTAACAGCAAGCTGCGTCGTGGGGACATTATTGGTGTAGAGGGGAATCCTGGGAAAACAAGGAAAGGGGAACTGAGTATTATTCCTTATGAAATCACTCTGTTGTCTCCATGCCTGCACATGTTGCCTCATCTTCATTTTGGCCTCAAAGATAAGGTATTTGTCATGCCTGTCAGTCTTGGAGGCAGTTTGACAGATCTTAGGATGGTTTTGGTGGGAAGGGACCTTAAAGATCATTTAGTTCCAACACCCCCGCCATGGGCAAGAATGCCACAGATAGGTCTGAATGGACAACCTTTGATACCTGCTGATATTATCAGTCAACAAAGGAATATTAGTTTTGTTTTGCTATTTTTTCCTTTGGCATGACATTTTATCTAGCTTGTTCTAAATATACGTGTTCTTTTCAGGAAACCAGATATCGTCAGAGATACTTGGATTTAATTCTTAATGATTATGTGAGGCAGAAATTTATAACCCGTGCAAAGATCATCACTTACCTTCGTAGCTTTCTAGATGAGTTGGGCTTTCTTGAGGTAAGGCATTGGTGTTCACTTCTCTTTGCATACTGAATGTGTTTACAATTTCTCGGCTTCAAGGATGTTTTATATTCAGGCTCATGTACAAAGTACTTACAGAACTGACAATAATTGCCTCAGCATGGTGTGTTTTATCAATTTAATGTAATGGGAGCAATTCCATTCTTCTCTTCCTAAAATTAAGGTTATTCATCAGTTGGTGAGGTTATGGCTTGGGAACTTTTATCAAGGCAATACTCCAAACTACTGCTGTCCTTTCCATATTTCAGTAAATTAAGGTGGAAACAACATCTTTAAAATGCTGGTTTGCCTGTAGAGAGAAAAGCCAATTTTACTTCCTGTAGGCAGAATTGCATTGTGTTGACCTAGGTGCAGGAAACTGCACTTGGCCATGTTGAATTTAATTTTCTGCGGTGTAGAGAGAGGATTTTGTGATAATACCACAGCGCTGTTCCTGGCTTTGATAACATGAACCCAGCAGGTTCACATTTGTAGTAAATATGAATGACTCTTCATATCAACAGATGAATTAAGTAATTGGTTATTACTGACTGCATGAAAAAAGTGCAGTTTTTTTCAGTGCATTTTAGTTCAGAATTGTTTCTATATACTGGA
>NW_008239544.1:2204226-2209961 GCF_000691975.1 Corvus brachyrhynchos
AATGCCGAACAATAAGTGAAATACAGTTTTTTCATCAAAACTAGCTGGTTTTGTTTGTTTGCTTGATCTGTGCATTTCTGGTTTGGAAACAGATTTCATGAAAACAGGGAAATTGTTTTTGTTGTTACAGGTTGAAACTCCTATGATGAATGTAATTCCAGGCGGAGCTGTGGCAAAACCATTTATCACATACCACAATGAACTGGATATGAATTTATATATGAGAATTGCTCCAGAACTTTACCATAAGGTAAAATGCAAGCCTTACTAAGCCCATATTCTTCAAACTGTTTTAACAAAAGCAAGTGTAGCTAAAATGAGGATTATTTTTGAAGAAAGGTGGACTTGTCTCATGAATGAGATTTGTAAGGTTGTGTTGCAGTTGCATGTGTTTGGGCTCTCTTAGGTTCTTTTGAGAAAGTGTATTTACTAGAATTTCATTTTGTTTAGATGCTGGTGGTTGGTGGTCTGGATAGAGTATATGAAATTGGGCGTCAGTTCCGGAATGAAGGAATTGATTTGACTCACAACCCTGAGTTCACAACTTGTGAATTTTATATGGCTTATGCAGACTACCATGACTTAATGGAAATTACAGAGAAGTTGCTTTCAGGTGAAGTATGCAAAATTATTAAAAAATGAGTAAGAATCTCTGGAAGAATTGGTTATTATGTAGCATACTATTCTTCTAAACCTCACGTTCCTTTTGTAGGGATGGTGAAACACATTACTGGGAGTTACAAGATCACTTACCACCCAGATGGTCAAGATGGACAGACCTATGAGATAGATTTTACTCCTCCCTTCCGGCGCATTAGCATGGTGTATGATCTGGAAAAGGTCCTAGGAGTGAAATTTCCATCAACTGAGTGTTTTGAAACTGAAGGTTAGATGCTGAGTATGAGTGTCCTGTAATTCTTCTGTAACAGAAAGTGGGCAAAAGGTCACAAGTTCTCAGGCTGCAGTCTGTCAGCTGCTTTTTCTGAAGTAGTACTAACATATGGGATTACTTTCCTCTGGTTTTGTTGGTTTACCTGAGTCCAGAGAGAAGCCTTCATTCCTTGCCGTCTTTGGCAGGAGCTGACTCTTTAGCCTCTTCTGTTGTTGAATATATGTGAAAGGATATACTCAAGAGGCATGATGTAGGGAGTTCTTGAAGAGATCCAGATTTTTACTTCTTATTCCTTCTCTTTTGTGTGGTTGAGTTTACATGCCTGTAATTGTAGCTTGGGTGTATGATTATTAGGGCCTTTCTTAAAAATGTAATTATGTGCTATTTTATTCCTGGTATTAAGAGACATAAGGAAACTAGTTCATATACTTTATAGTGATTGTTTTTCCCCCCAGTTCCCTCCTCTTTCTGCCCCACCCCCCCCAATTAATTACATCCAGCAGTTACATGGTGTTGTGCTTAACTGTTGTCAAATTTCTGAAGTATAAAATAACTACTCTTTTACTGTAAACAGTTAAAACCAAACACTGTTTTTGTAGATTGACGTTTAAACTCATATTTTTCATGGTGTCTACCATTGAGATCTTGTAAGTCACTCTTAAGAAATGCTGAAGAACAAAAAATGGTTGCTGGGGTTCCTGTTCTAATTTTTGTCTGCAATTTCAGAAACTCGCAGGTTCTTTGATAACCTTTGTGTGGAGAGAAATGTTGAATGTCCGCTTCCCAGGACAACAGCCAGACTTCTTGACAAAGTAAGTAAAGGTGCTATTTTTATAATCCCAATGTCTTTTGAGGATCTCTCTGTATCAACAGAAGTCTCTTTGAAGAAAAAGTTTAGCTGCACCTGGAAAAACATGCTGCAATGCACTTCAGCTATTGCTGTATTACCATGAGAAAACTTGCTGTGTCAAAATCTTCTTTTGTGTCGTCTACACCAAAATGTAGTTTACTTATGTCTGCTTAACTTGAGCAGTAGGGGATTTTAGTTGGATAACTGGTCTCTTGTGGTTAAAACAGATTTGCTTTATCTTAGGTCAGTTTTGTTTGTGAGATGTGTCCATCTGTATGTAGCTGACCAAAAGGGTGGAAATACCATATAGTTCTATCAGCTGTATTCCTTTGTGCCCAAATATTGTCTCATAGCTGTTCTTTTGATGCTTTTCCCATTGGGCCTTGCTGTGCAAATTGACCTATTACACAGTTTTTGCTGTGTCGTTTTTCCTTACCTGACTGGGAAACACTCTCTGTTGATGAAGACATTAACATGACCAGAAATACTTCGGAAGCTCTTCAGATTTTTTGTACTTTCTTCAGTAGTGAAGAGAGGAAATTAGGGTGCTTGGTGAAGGCACTGCTAGGAAAGTGCATAGTTGTACACTGCATAATTGTTTCACGTTTGTTTTCCCAGTTAGTTGGTGAATTCCTGGAAGTCACTTGTATCAACCCAACATTGTTTTGCTTTTGTTTTCCCAGTTAGTTGGTGAATTCCTGGAAGTCACTTGTATCAACCCTACATTCATCTGTGATCACCCGCAGGTCATGAGTCCGCTTGCCAAATGGTAAGAGTATGACACACCGTCAGTGTGTAACTCAAATCTTCTACTTCATTAAAAAAAAAAGTTGCATATGTGAAAGCAGAGATTTTGATGTTGTGTACTTGTTTGTGAATTTTGACACAAACCAAGATAGACATTGATTCCTGAGCATGAAACCCATCATCCAGGGAAGAGGTGTGTCAATACTTAGTACTTAGAAGTTTTGACAGCTGTTAGTGCTAAGGGTGAGCAATGCCCCTAAGTCACATATGTGCTTTTTGCTTCTATAAGTATGTTTATTTTAAGGTATGTCTGTTTTGTCTTCTTCACACAGGCATCGCTCTCTTCCGGGACTAACAGAACGCTTTGAACTCTTTGTAATGAAGAAGGAAGTGTGCAATGCGTACACGGAACTTAATGATCCTTTCCGGCAGCGTCAGCTTTTTGAGGATCAGGCCAAGGTATGGTGTCTTGCTGATAGTGAATATAATACAGGCATGTAAGCAAAGAGTATTTCCTATGTCTGTTCCAAATCTGTCATTAGTACCTACTGCTGAAAAGAGTTGCTACTACTTTGAGCGAGTATTTGTCACTGAAATGAAAGCCTGTCATTAAAATTCAATTCCTTTTATAGGAACCTTGCTCTTTAAGGTAAATGAGGTCAAACACTGCTGTTGATGAGGTTTTTTAGTGCAACTTTGTTTTGGAATATCTTCCCTTTTATTCCACCCAAAGTACTAATCTGGAAAAACCCAAATGTGCAAAATGTTTTCTGTGTCTTGCCCGGGTTGAAAGGTTTTTTTTTCCCAGTTAAGTATTTATACAGTCATACAACATTATACTTCTAGGTTCTTAAACTAATTTTCATGTCCAGTAAGAGTTTGAATGCTGTGTAAGAAGTAGCTTAATTTCCTGAACAGAGTCACTAATATTTTAAGGTGACTCACAGGATACAGGTCCAGATTGGAAACTATTAGGCTTGCAAATTTATAATACTAGATTTCTCTATGTGAGCCTCCAAAGGGAGTGACTGAAACTCGTTATTAATTTGGTGTACACATCCATGAGTGCATGCTTGGCCACACATGACTATTACTGTATCCCGCAGCCATAGGAGAGGAGAGAAGATCCAACAGGTAGGAATTGTGCAGCAAGATTGATTTATTAAATTATTTTACGAACTCTTTTCTAGACTTTTTTCTTCATAGTCTAATTGGACAAAGGATTAGCCACCCCCTGGGTTGATTGGCTAGAAATCCTAAACATCCATTGTCAAAATATTTTCCTACTGTACCATAAACATAGGTCTACAAGGTCGCTGGTGTTCATAGTTTATAGAACTTCTGCTAATCTCTTCGTGAGAGAGAAAAGTATCCCACGGGCTTAGAAAGAAGCAAGAAAATTCTTGCTAGCAGCAATATTGTATCCACACATGACCGAGGTCAAATGATATGGTCTGCAGAAACAGTTCCTGATCTTCATATTCTTTCTAATGGCTTCAAAGTGCCTGAGAGGTTTAAACAATTGTCAAAGCCAGAAAAATAGATTTATGTTAACTAGCTTGATGGTAAATTTCAAAATGTTCAGTCAGAATGAATAATATTACAGACGTCTTTAATTTTCGGTCTGTTGTACATATGCTTGCTGCAGTTCTCTCATGATTATAGCCAGACTTTGCAGACATATGATTATACGTATTGAATGAAAATTAGCCTCAACATTTAATGTTAAGGTGGAGACTGAGATGAAGGATGACAGTTTGCATTTCAGGATTTCAGGGAGAAAAATTTGCCATAACAGTCTTAGCAAAGTCTTCTTGAACCTGTGAGCAAAAGTGTTTGCTGTTGCTTTGACACTCATTTTTGGCATTTTCTAAATTTGAGACGGTTGGCTAATCTGTGTTTTAATTATTATGACTTTTGTCACTTGGAGACTGTCAGGGTTGGGTGCATTAGTTACCATCTCAGTATAGGGTTTTTTAGCCTTTCTATTTGAGAGGGAAAAAAACAGCCCCTAATCTTAGTTTGTGGAGCAGCTACTGATCATTCAAGTAATTATGCTTCTTTGTTGCTTCTGCAAACATTGAAAGGGGGGTTGCTACCAATACAACCTTATAAGCCTTTGAAAGCAATTCATTCTACTGTCATCTGCTGCCATATGGCTCTGAAAGATGGCTTTTACTGAAGTGAAGAGCCTGGACCTTTGCGGACATAGGAAACTTGTAAGTCAGAAAGGAATTGAGTCTAGAGCTATTTTAGGAGCACCTGTATGAAGGATCTCAAGAGTTCTCTGTGTGCTGAGGTTCCTTCATCTGTTACTCATTTGCACAGCTCTATCAGGCACCAATCAGTTTCATGGCTTCTACAAATCGCAGTATTCCTCCTTTTTGGTAGGGGTTAGCAGGAGTGATACTGTCTAGCTCTGTACAATCCACGTTTTACTATTAATCTCATTTAGGCAAAAGCTGCAGGTGATGATGAAGCCATGTTTATTGATGAAAACTTCTGCACTGCACTGGAGTATGGTCTTCCTCCTACAGCTGGCTGGGGCATGGGAATTGATCGCTTGACCATGTTCCTTACAGATTCCAATAACATCAAGGTAAGCATTGGCAGTGGCAGTGCTTTCCTACTGCTGGTTTTGTCAGGTAGCAGGGAATGGGATTCGGCAAAGCAGGCCGTCTCTTCGACGAAACCAGTGCCAGACAATGCAGCTGCGTGCGATTCTTTAAGACGCAGAATCCCGCCTGGGAAAAGCTAGGAAAAGCTCCTTTGCGCACTTGCTCAGATCTCTGAGGCGCAGCTGACCAGCGGAGCCGGGGCTGGGGCAGCTCTCGCGAGATCTCCGCACGGGATGTGGCGTTGCTGGTCGGCGCGGCCGCTGACGCTGTCTCCGCTTGCAGGAGGTGCTGCTCTTCCCCGCCATGAAACCGGAGGACAACAAGAAGGAGGGGCAGCCCGCCGAGGGCACCTCTGTGTGAGGCTCCAGACCGCCGCGGGCACCTCCGCGTAAAGCCTGAGCGCGGCAAGGGCACCTCCGTTTCCGCTTCGGGGCGGCACATATCTTCAATAAAGTCCGCTTTCTCTGCACCCGTCTCTGCGTCTTTGTGCGTTTGCGCAAGAGGTGCCGCTCCCGGCGGGTCCCGCGCGCGAGAAGCAGCTGCGCGTGCGCGGGCACTGGGGCGCTCTACGGGCGGTGCGGCCGCGGGGGTTTGGTTGTCGCCGCCCCTCCTGGCGGGGGGGGGCGCG
>NW_008239544.1:2209990-2233130 GCF_000691975.1 Corvus brachyrhynchos
TGGAGTCCTCGAAAGGAGGCGGGTGGTGCCAGTTGCCTCAGGTGTGCTGCAGAGACCGCACCGGCACGGCGGCGTGATGCATGCGTTTGATTGCTACATAGTGGGAGCCTTGGGAACCTAGCAGCCCCACCTGCTGCTGCCCTTAAGGGTTTTAGCGTTGCTTCTTTATTTCTTGCGATTCGGAAAAAGTTATTTTCTATAAGTAGTCTTGAAAGGGGTGATGCAGTTTAGGTCTTGGTTATTGGAGTCTGGTGCAGGAAAGTGTCATGCAGAACAAGACGGTAGGGTTTGAAGAGATGGGGGTTTTTATTCAATTGTTGTGATGGAATCCAATTCTATGTAGAGCCTGCACTTGCATCAAGAGCCATGTGGTCAGCTGATGAAATCGCTGGGCTATGTTACCTGCATTATAGGACCAGACTTCCTAAGCAGGGGAAACCAGATCCAAACAGAGAATGGACTTCCCTGGCAGCTGTTGTCAAAGTGGAATCTGCAGCCCAAATAGAGGGTCTTGTTAGTCCAGGAAACTTGCAGGGTAAGCATGAGTTGTGGGAATAGGGGTGGGAGGGAAGGGAGGGGGAGAGGAGGTTCTTGATGCTTTCCTTTTATTTCCTTTTTTTAAAGATGCCTTTAAAAAAAACAGACACCCCTTCCTATTCCGTTTCAGTCTCCACCCAAATTCATTACTCTTTGTGATTGTAAAAGCTTTCACAATTTCTCTCTGGAAAGAGGTGGTTTTAGTGAAATGCTGTTCTTCCCAGACTGTAAATAAGACAATGAAAGCCTGCATTTGGCTGTTCAATATGTGGTGAAAGTCTAGGCAAGACCTGAATTCCTAATATAAACTCTTGAAAAAGCATGCTTAATTTGATAGAATCCTAGAAAGGTTTGCTCTCCTTTAACAGGTTGTGTTACTGCATTTTGCATTTGTGTTAGTTTGTCATCATCTTCTTTTCCCTTAGTGGCACTTCAGTGTTGTCAGGCAGATTGTATCCCATATACATTATCTCTTGTGTGCCTGAGGAATACTATGGCAGTGTCTGCTGTATGCTGTCTGGCATATCAAGCCTGTGTTAGCATTCCTTCTGTGCAATCATAGACTTTTCCTAACACTGGTGCTTCTGCCTACTGTATTCAGTTCTTGACCTGATACTGTTTCCTTTCTGTAATGCTGTATGGTCCGCCTTCCCTTCTACTCAATATTCTGTGTGTTGTCATACCAGAATGACCGTACGAGAGCAGTGCTTCTGGCAATAGTTAGAGGTGATAGTTTTTTCAGTTATCATTGTTTCTTTTTCAGTAACTAAGGAAGTTGTTGCTATGGGAACTGGAACAAAATGTATTGGCCAAAACAAAATGCGAAAAACTGGTAAGTATGGTGTAAAATTCAAGAACCCAAGGCTACCTATGCTACCTTCTTTCTTGCTGGTGTCATAGAATCAATTAAGATGTCCAAGGCATTCTGCTCAGATGTGTTCTGGATTGAAGCCAGAAGTGTAAGGCAGACCTTCCTTCATCAGGGAGACAGGAGCTCAGGCAGCCACAGTGGCTGCCCTGAAGGTTTGCTGCACTTGCTGCCTTGAAGGTGAACGAACTTTTAATGTGTGGTATTGTGTAGTTTAGGCCCTGCGTCTGCATGCTCAAAGACTTCATAACTAAAAGCAAACAAAACATAAGCAAAGTAATTGTGCTTTGGTTACCTGTTGGAGTCTGGTTTTGTTGGGGTCTGATGCAAGAGGTACCACTGCTGGTACTAACCAACAGGAAGGTACTAATCGGGCTTTTCTTCCTTACTGCATGTTTTGCAACTAGATTGTTTTAAGTGTTTGTACAATAAATGTATGGGATAGATATGTGACTTCTCACAACTACCATTTCTTACTGTGTATTGTAGGAGACTTTCCTTGCTCTGTGTGTCCATTTTTAAATTCATGATGTGTCTGTCTCCTCGGCTAGGACAGGGAAGAAGCCATAGTAATGATGAATGTGGAAAAGTGGCTAAGGGGGAAAAGTGTTCATGCATATGTAGGTACAGGGCTTTCTACCCTCTTTAGACTTCAGAGGAGGACTAGACTGAGATATGAGAAAGGGTTTTGCCTGTGTCTGGTTTAGACTACTTCATGTTCTCTATAATGTCCTTCATTTTGAAATAAATTAGTGGAGCAGAAGAGAAGAAACTGGATTCTGTATCTTAGATTTTTTTGGATGTTTCTTGTGATTTCGCCATCTCCAAAGAGTTTTAGTACAGACATTTTTCTGACTGATTTAGGAAAACTATGATTAAACTGTTGTGCTGTTTACAATCTCGATATTAAGGGTCAAAGTAGAAAAGTGACTAGGAAAAAGTAATGCTAGTTTGTTTTGCCATTGTTTGTCTTCAGTGATGTCAAATTTAGAAAATATTCTCCTCTCATGATAACATTTATTTTTAAATTAACTTGGTGGTAGGCCATGTTAATGGTTATCTGTTAGATCACTTCTAAACTTTTAAAACTGGTAAAGATGATTTCTATCACCTGGCCTTTTACCCCTGAAATAAAAGATGATCTACAGCTCCTGTTCCTTTACATACCACAATAGGCAGATACTGTAGGAAAGCTGCAGATGAAATATGTAAACTTAGTAATATCAGAATGGATTTTTGTTTGCAGGAAAAATGGTTTAAATTGTAGGACATAGTTCAAAAAGAAACTGCAGCCAAAAGCTTAAGAAATACTTAAAATTTTCTGGCAGAACTTTTTTTGAGAATATCAAGATTTACCCTTGAAAACAAAAGTCAGGAAGATTTTGAAGGACGGTAGTGTTTTTTTCAACTCAAAGGGTTTCCAATATGGGAAGAGTTAAAATTTGGTATTCAAACAAGTCTCTGACTTGCTGTAGACTGAGTACTTTTATCCTTCATTGGTGTAGGCTGTTGACCTCCTTTTGTGGTGATTGGAAGTTTAACTACCTTGCAATACTCTAAAACCAATGGTGAACCTTCAGATACTAACAACTGTGGAGAACTGGCCTGTGTCAAATTCTATTTTCTTTGTCTTCTTTTTAGTAATGATTTAGTATTCACATTTGGGTTTTGCTTTAGGAGACATTCTGAATGACAGCCATGCTGAAATTGTGGCCAAGAGGAGCTTCCAGAGGTGAGGCGTGAATGAAGTTTACTCAATGCTGTAACAGTGCTGTTACTCAATGCTACCTGAGGTTTTTGTGATGCAAATCGTTTTGACCTATTGCTGAAATAACCAAATTTTGCAGCTTCAGATATGAGAATGTAGTGAAAGACTGCATTACTTCTGTGTAGGCAACACTTCTTTTCCTGTTGTCAGCAGGATTTTAGCCTAATTTTTATACTTCTAGGTAGTGTTAAGGCCCTTTCACAAAAGCTTGCCTCTTCCTTGTTCTTGTAGAGCCTCTGTATGAAGAATTAGGATCTGATTTCATGTGGCATCAATGTAGATCTGATGACTACTAGTCAGGGATAGAATTTTTGCTCTTTCTCACATACCAGTCCTCTTGTTTACATGGGATAAACTGGTTCAGGGAACTGAGCCAGGAGAATGGTAATTCTGCAGAAATTAGTACATTTCTTGCAATTTGATACACTAAACTGAATCTTGCAGGATCAGATGGGTTGCAGAGTTGGTAAAAACACAGACAGTGGGGGGGGAGAGTACCTTATCTATACAGTCTGAGACAGTTAACTCCATGAATCCAACCCTGTGATGTCTATTATTAAAGTTGCAATGATATGTTTACATTTGTTATGTTGGATGCCATCTCTCTGTAAAAGCATAACTGGCTCCTGATAGACTCCCATCAAGAAAGAACAGGCACTAGAGGGCATCTAAGTTTTGTTGTGTTCTCATGCATCAAAAATGAAGTAAATGTTTCATGAAAACTTTCTACCTAACAGGTATCTTCTCCATCAGTTGTGGCTTGCAGCTTCCCATCAGCAGTGTATCTTTAGTCCAGGAACTGAAACTGGGAAGTGGAAACTCAAACCAAATGTCGTATTTATTTTCTTCTCCAGTCATACCCCGTGTGAGTATGCTGGAGTGAACCAATTACATTGCTCTCACTTGTAGAATCTTTTCTGCCTCTTGTCTTTCTTTAGTCTCTCTTTGGTCTGCACTGAGAATGAGGCAGTAATTCATGTTACCAATACGTGCCCAAAGATGTACTTGACTGGTCCTCCACAGATAGATTTGGCATTTTGTCTCACTGGATGTGATTCATGAGAACTCAGTAAATCTAATGTACTGCTCACTATGTAGTGGAATGTTTCACTTTAAACAATAATGGCTACTATTTTCTTTTCCAGAGAATAACATACTTGTCAGAGGTCCTGTCATACTGCCTGGTTGTTTTGCTTTAAACATTATCTCCTTGGGTTAAAATTTTAATGAAAAGTTCTGACATTTACCTCCGTTCCTAAAAACAACCACAGAAAAGATACCCCGCATCCAGCCGACAGCAACCCCCAACCCCGTGAAACAAAGAAAAAAAACCCAAACAAGCACTAAAAAACCCCCAAACCAACAAGCAAACAAAAAAAGCCAAAACCAAGCAAAAAAGAAAAACGGGGGAGTAGAGCCAACACTGACTTACACAAAACCCCTCAGCAAACCAAAACCACACTCCTGAAAAACAGGACAAAAAAATCCCATTCATGAAGCATCACTAGCTCCCCAACACAAAACTTCTTAGGGAATGTAATGAAACTTCTGTCACGGAAAACATTCTTTGTGTGTTTAAAAAAACCAGCACCACAAAGATGAAAATCTGTTGACAAAATGAATGAATGTAGCCTCTTGGTCTACCAATGTATTGGGTATCTTGATGTTACCATGTTCTCTCAGTGGTGTGTTTTTCAACTGCTAGTCTGTTCCAGAGCAAAGGAGTCTTAAGAACTCTCAAAATATGCCTCATCAATAGTACTTCATAGAGTGAGTTAGTTGCTCATACATTTTCATGAGTTTGAGTGCATTGCTGGAATATGCAATGTTATTTTTCTTCATTAGTGCATTTGAGATTAGAAATTACATCTTCAAATTTATTAGTGAGAATAATTTCATGACTTTCTCACATTGTGAGAAATTTCTCACATAAATCACCTGGCCTGTCAGGCTTGCTTTGCTTTGAACTGAGGTTCAGAATTTTGGTTCTGAGCTTGTTTCAGTGATACAGATTAAAGTTTTCACCCTTACTTGACAGATGATTCTTTCATTATTTTTTTGAGGTTTGTATTGTTTAGTTAGATCAGGCTAGTTTTCCCGTGAGTCTTCAGCACTGCTTGTAGTCTGTCAAATGCCTTTGTTAGCTTCTACTTTTTTTATAGGTTGTAAATTTTCTTTCTTGATTATTTCTTGCATAGAATGCAAAATGAAGCATATATTGGCTCAAATTTCAGTGAGATTTGATTCAGCATTGCACAGGACAATTTTGTTTCAAAAATGTGCTCTCATAGTTAAGTTTTCCTGAGTGAAGATCTGTGGAAGCTACTAGTAGTTGTAATATTACTGGTATGATGTATTCCAGTCACAAGATGTGGTTTTGGCCAATTTTGTTATTTCTTTTATTCTAGGTGGAGATGCTTCTATTTTTCCAATCAGTGAACCGGAGAACCAGCTTTCTAAGCCGGTGACTGGAGGTCATGCAGGTGGACAATCAGCAGAATGTAGGAGTAACCATAATCACTTGTGTCCAGAAGATAAAAGGAAATCAGGGAAAATGGCAAGTAATCATATACTCAAGAGAATGAAAACTTATGATGGTGGTTGTTTTTCCATAATCACTGAAGACCTGGCTGTTCAGCATGAATCTGTGAAACGACAAGGCAACACAAGTCAAAAGAGCTGTGAACGTTCTGCAGACATGCAAACAGCTAATAAGGAGACTGGCTTAGTGAGACCAAAGTTAGTAGATGTTCATAGAACTGGAGCAAAATGTATACCTGGAGAGCTGGGTGATGCCCGAACACCTGGGTTAGGGTACCACTCTGTGGGATTATTACGAGTGAAGCCAGGTCGAGGAGACAGAACATGCTCTATGTCCTGCAGTGATAAACTGGCTCGCTGGAATGTTTTAGGGTGTCAAGGAGCTCTTCTGATGCATTTTCTGCAGTATCCAGTGTATCTGTCAGCAGTTATAGTGGGGAAGTGTCCATATAGCCAAGAAGCTATGAGGAGAGCAGTTATTGAAAGGTAAGTGCTCTCCTCAGATGGTGTGTATGGAGACAGTGAGTTTTGGAAGACAATGTGTGTCATACAAATACTAGAACTTTAATAAGCTTTTGATAATGTGTTGTAGGGGGTTTGGTTTGTAACCGGGCGGAAACACCAATTTAGTGTAGTGGTTTGGTCCAAAATACTCATTACTGTTTACCTTCTGTGAGATAAGAATTAGGAGAAAAGCAGAGCAGGCACTAAACTTGAAAGAATATAAAGAAGTTTATTAACAGACCTAAAAGAAGAAAAAAATCATACCACACCTTCAGAACACTTCTCCTCCCCCCCCACCTTTCTCCCTTCTCCCAGTGACAATGTAAAAAGACAACCCTTGAGATGTTCAGTCTGTTACCACTTCCATAATAACCTTGTTCAGTCCATTTAGGAAGAGGAGTCTCTCTTGCCCATGCTATGAAAACCTTATCACAATGAGACAGCCGCCCGGGTTGGTTCTCTGCTCGCATGTGAGTCCCTTCCCACGACTTGCAGCTTTTCCCACAACTGCTTTTGAGGGTCCATTCTTGAATTACTGGAGTACAATTTTAAGGTTGAGCCATTCAGAAACAGAAGTTCTCTTCACCCATGTCTGGGAGCATTTCATCTCTAAGAACAGAGGCCCTCCTCCTTCCCTGGGAGCAAAGGGTCCTCCTCATCTTCATCTCTAGGACTATCTCTGGGAGCATCTCTAGGAACTGAGGTCTTCTCCTTTTCCATTTGGAGCAAAAGTCCTCATCGCTTCCATCTCTCCCTATTCAAACTTCTCATGAAATTACAGCTGCTTCAGCATCTGCCTATCTCAGCGCAGGTGCTTTTGTTCTCAAGCACAAGTTGAATGCTCCACCCCCCATGCCTTCATGAAATTACAACGGGTGCTCTGATACATCATAGCTTTCCAACAGAATTTCAGCTTTAAGCATCTCCTCTTTCTCTTCCCTCAGGTTTTCAGCTCTTCACAGCACTAAAAGGGTTAATGTCACCCAGGCCTTGCAGCTGGAATGTCACTTATCGCTGTTGCTCACATGATCTTTTGCCAGACAGCAGGGCAGCTTCAGCTGAATCTTGGCCACACTGGAGAGGGGGAGCGCGTCTGCACATAGCAGGGCCCTGGGGGGGTTCCGCAGGTGGACCAGGGCCCATCGGCTCCAGGATGGCCGTGGCCCAGCCTGGCCTGGCCCAGCAGGGGCCCGTGTGGATCACAGCGGCAGTCACAATTTTAAGTGGCTTAAAAAATTGTCCATATTCAAACTGGCCAGCTGATAGGTTCTGTCAGATCACAGAGGAAGCTGTAAGCACCCCTTTGCAAGAACATCACTTCCGAGACTATGCTTTGCTAACCCATGACATGTCTTGTAAGATCCCGATAGAGAATCTGTTGAAGTGTGAGCTGGATGAGCAGACACGTGGATTGTAAACTACCTGAATGACTGGGCCCAGAAGGTAGTGGTCTTTGGGCAAAGTGTAATTAAAGGTGTAAGTAGCCATGTACCCCAGGGATCAATACTAGGTCAAACTTGTTTAATATCTTCATTAATCAGTCATCTGGATGATGGTGCAGTGTGTATGCCCAGACAGTTTGCTGAAGACTCAAGAGTGAGGAGTGGGTGATAGGCCAGAGAATTGTGCTGCCATCCAGACAGACCTCAACAGGCTGGAGAAAAGTAGAAACTTTATGAAGTTCAGCAAGGGGAAGTGAAAACCTGCATCTGAGGAAGAACAGTCTCGTGCACCGATATGTGCTGGGGGCTGCCCAGTTGGAAAGCAGCTTCACAGAAAAGGACTAGGGGTTCCTGCTAGACCTGAAGTTGAAAATGAGGCAGCAGTGTGCTCTAGCAACAAAGAAGGCTAATGGTGTCCTGGGCCACTTCAGGCAAACTATTGCAGCAGGTCCAGGGAGATGATCCTTCCCCTGGATTGACACTGGTTAGGCCACATTTGAAGGGCTGTGTCTAGTTCTGGGCTTCTCAGTACAAGAGGGACGTGGCCATCCTGGAGAGAGTCCAGCAAAGGGTCTCGAAGATGCATAATGGATTTTTAGCACCTCTCATATGCGGAGAGCTGGGATTACTCAGCCTGGCTGAGAAGGCTTGTGAAGAAGGCTGGAGAAGAGAAGGCTTGTGGGGATCTTACCAATTTGTATACATACCTGAAGGGAGGTGGCAGCCAAAATGGAGCCAGGTTGTTTTCAGTGGTGTTGGTGATAGGACAAGAGGCAATGGGCACAACTGAAGCACAGGAGGTTCCCCTGGAACATCAGGAAACAGGTTTTTTGCTCTGAGGGTGATGGAGCTCACTGGCAGAGGTTGCCCAGAGAGGTTGTGGAGTCTCCCGTCTTTGAGTTACTCAAAAGCCATTGGACACTGTCCTGAGCAGGTGGCTGTAGGTGGCGCAGCTGGAGCAGGGGTGGTTGGACCAGATGACTTCCAAGAGGTCCCTTCCCACCTCAGCTGTTTTCTGATTTATTGAAGTGATTCAGGACACCTGGTGTGTGACAGCTTGTACTGGTCAGCTGGAAGAAGACAGTTGTGTTGCACTGGAGAGGCAAAGCTTATATGCATTTTCATGGTGGTAAAAGTTTGTCTACTTCTTTAAACTCAGTTACATCCAAGATCTGATCTTTCTCCCTGCTGTGAGTAGTAGAGCTCTTGTAACACAACCTGTCACCTCAGGGAGATGTATGTGAGAGATGAAGTACACTGCTGCAAAATGAGGAAAGTCATCTGTTGTGCACTGGCCTTCTTTCTCCTCAGATTCTTCAGTTGATGAAAACTATCCCAGCAACAAGGATAGGAGGTGGATATTTTTCTTACTGGGGAGGCTAAATCACTAGAGACGAGTAGAGCAGTAGACAAGAGTAAGTGGATTTGGGCAGAGTGAAGGGAAAGGAGAGCAAGAAGAAAACAGGGAGTGCAACCATTCTTTTTAAGTGGCAGTTACTAGACCAGTTCATATGAAAGGTTTGACTTTGTTTAGTAATTCCTTTTGTCTGTACCCCTGCATCCTTCTAGGATGATTATTAAAGAGGTAATAAGTCTGTTAATGGAGAAGCTCTAGTTACATACGCGGTGGAGCTTTCTGTATAATCCCTTCCTCATTCTGTAACACGTAGCAAGAATTTGCCTAGCCTTGTTACGCTTAGTGCAGTCGGCACTTTTTCAGACTATTGCATCTGACAGTATGAATCTCAGTCTTAATTCCTGCTCTATGTAAATGTTACGGTGATTAAACACATGCCATTTTTTCCTCGTATGGTCCTAATGTCATTCAGCATGCAACGGTAATTTAAGGTAACAAAGATAAGATTATACATAGAACTGTACATATGTTTTGTGTGTTTATAGGCTTTGATTATAAACCTTTAGGTTCATAAAACAATTGCTGATGTAATGCAGTTGGCTATGTAAGTACTTTATGATTTTTATTTTTCTTTGTGACTGCAGAATTATATTGCAGTTTTTGTCCTGCATACGCCATTGATTATAATAATAATATTTTTAAAAACCAATTCATTGTAGTTTTTTTAAGATGGACAAGGTCTTAATAAACTAATGTGGCTTTGTTTATTTTTTTTAACAAATGCTTTTCTGAAGGGAAAAATGCCTTAAAACCTCCTTGTCTCACCTGTATAACTCATGTTCAATTCAGTTTTAATGTAAAAGAAATTTATTTTAGATAATGAAGGGAAATGGTGCAAAATAGTCTTGTTTGGGAAGAACAGACTGAAAATCACTTGCATTTTTCCATGTTTACTTCAGGTGTCAGCACATCTCATCTTTACCAGGTGGTTTTCTCACTCAGGAGGTTAAGCTGCTGCAATCAGATCTTCAATTTGAACATAGCCGTCAGGCAATTCAGGAAGTTCAAACTAACAGCAAAACAAAACTTGTTCCTTGTAGCGCAGGTGAGTTATTTTGGCCTAGTTGCGTAACTGCGTGCAAAAGTCCAGATATAAATGAAGTGGGTTTGGTTGTTTGGAATGGAACATCATTCCTTGCTGGTATACTAGTGGCAAAGTATGAAAAGCAAGAAATTAATATCAGGTCATAACTTAATTGTTAATAATTAATAAAATTTGTCTCAGCCTCTAGTTTCCAGTAGGGAGTTTTCAGACTGAATAAGCACTTGGCTGATGCCATTAAGAATTTATAATCTAAACACAGAAAACAACCAGGGGAAACAAAAGTTTAGTACAAGAAGAAAACAAAAGACTTTATTTCAGTTGGTTTTGCATTCTCCTTGGTAATGAACAAAAGACTTGCCATGCTGAGTCATGTTTGTAATTGCTCCAAAAATCTGTGAATGAAGAAAGAATACAGAGTAGTATAGTGTAAAAGTTGAATTGATAGATATTTCGGGCATGGCATTTTTTGTCGTGGTGATGAATGAATATTTAAACCCCAATGTGATTTAGCAACGTGATCTCATTTGGGAAAAAAAAAAGGAACTGCCACTCTATGTGTATGGCCAAGCAGTTTCTTTAAACTTGGACATGCCTGCCTTCTGCTGTTGCATACTTCCCATTCTGAACCAGAACTGGAAGTTTTTCCATTACAATAGAGCTAATGGTAAGAAAGAATGGAGACAAAGGGTTCCTTAATGGAATTCACATTCATTAAACTGGAGTTATTTACAAGTGGAGGGAAGGAAAATACTTAAATTCTGTGAGATAGGAAGGAAATTTTATCATTGAAAAATAGTGCCAGTTAAGTTAGCAAAAAAGGCCTGAAAGCAGCTGTGACTAAATTCAGTGTATGCCTTTCTTTTTGTACACTTCTCAGGTCATTCCTTTAAGTAAAGATGAATGATGCCTTAGCAAGCTTTTTTTGTGGCAGGTGGTTTCATTCCTTGAAGGAGTGAAAATCAGGGGAAATTGTAAATTTAGGGCTGTTACACAGAGTATTGAAAGATGCTTGATAGGAACATTGCAGCTGTTACTTTAAGAAAATATGTGTTCTGTTTAGTGTTTTGAAGTTTGAGATAATTATGAAAAAGTGAAAAAACAGAAAATGTTTTAATTTTTAAGTAACATTGTATCTGCTTATCAGAATCTGATATCCTCTAACCAGGTGATATTTAGATATTTCACATATGGAGGGTTTAATACCAGTTGTAAGGATCTAATGTTATTTCATGTTACACAGGATTGTAATTTAGTAGAGTGATACAGCATTATACTTAAATCACAGTGTAAGTACAATTGGCACGTAGCAGAGTACAACAAATGCAGCATACAGCTGAATTGTAATACAAGGGCGAGTAATTACATAAGCAGTCTTTGAGCATCTTGAATAACAAGATGGTCTTTAGAGTGAATGCATGTGCAACTGTTTTGCCTGTTAGGAAGACAGAGAAGAGGGAGAATTTAGGAAACAGAAGTTGTCTTGTAGTAGAAGTTGAAGAACCTGCTGTTACGCTGTGGAGGGACAGATTGGACATGTCAGTTTCTGTTGACATGCTGCTGATGCTTTGCTCATTACTTAGAAATTGTAAGGTGTTGTATGCAGAGTTTCAACATTAAGAAGTTTACAGTCTGAGATGGTTTCAAAGTTCCCAGACTTGAGTTTAAGGCTGTTGGCACTTGCTGTCTCTTTCAACAAATTGGTTTTGACTACTAGCTAATAATGTTTTTCAAGTAAAATCTACACGTATTTGATGTATGTCAGTTATCAAACATGAAACTGCTTAGAGTACACAATAAAATAATAGCAGACAATAGCAGACAATAAATTAAGAAGGAAAACATAGAGTGACTGGTGCAAGTCGTTTAGAGCAGTATTTCACAATCTGATGTGAAAATAAGCCATATAACTTGGAAATTTCTTCATGCTTAGTCCGGACAGGATGCACAAAAGAAAGTAGCATCCCCCTAAGAAATGGAGAATTACAGAGCTGGAGGCCAGCTGTTTAGAGGCATGGACTGTTAAATGATCTAATTAAGATGAAAGCCCTGTGTGTGTGTGCGCATGTGTGTGTTTTCATTTTTTTAAATTAAACATTCTTTTAGGTACTGGAATTCTGACCCTAGAAAACCATGGTCCTCTTTCTAGTTTGAATTATTTTGGGGAGCAATACATGAACATACAGAATGAAAGGAACTGTTAGGTTCTGCTTTTGTGATAAGAGCATCTCTCTTGTTCGTAACGATATCTCTACAGCTATCAGTTGGAGTGCAGTCCCTGAGCAACCGCTGGATGTGACCTCAGACGGCTTCCGCCAGGGAACAACAAAGAAGGGGATTGGAAGCCATCAGAGCAGGTGTGAGAGTGTTGTAATATCTGGACACATGTTTTATTCGTTAGCTTACATGCCTTTGTCAGCTCGTGTGATGTGGTCAGAGTGGGAGGAAATACAGTGAGTAGTGAAGAAGGGGGAAGGTAAAGACCAGGAGAAAAGGAAGAGTTGCCATGTAAGGCAGAGAGGCCAGTTGGAATAATGAAAGTTAAATGAGAATTAACAAGTTTATCCTATTTCTTTGTCACTGTTGAGAGCATTGTAGATAAAGGTGGTGAGGGACTGTGATCAGTTTTTATTAAAAGGATGTTTACTGTTGAAGGAAACAGAATTTTTGCTTTGCATTTTTTTTGGTTGACAACTGTGAGGGAAATGTGTGCATTGCAAGTTCTCTTTCTAGAGATTTCTTTAATAGTCGAGCCAGCTGACGTGGATGTATGATCATTAGAAGTGTTGCTTTGAAACATGACTTTCTGCCATAAAGTTTGAAAATGTGTTGAAATGCTGTCAGCACATTCCTGTCATGAACATGTCACTTTTCCAACTGTCATCTTGGCACTGTGCTCTTAAAGAAATCCTCTATCAACAATCACAGTTTAAAGAAATAGTTGCGCACTTTTCTTGAGGTTGAGAGGAATTGCTCATAAGCATCTGCAGACTTCTCCATTTCTCCATCTCTATGTTATCTTCATTTTAGGTGAGGTGGCCAAAATTATCATTGTTCTGTGGAAATTCAGCTTGAGGATTGGTGTTTGTGTTCTAGTTGTTAGCTGATTATACTACAAATTTGCCAATGGTCATATTGTTCATGTTTCCCAGACTTTTTGGGAGGATGATGGCAATCCTGACAAGGGGTGAATAGCATAATAAGTACAGCTTAGACAGTTCTTGTGGAGAATTTATTCATATGCCTGCAAGTTGCACATTCTGAGCTTCTTGAAGTTATGCCTGATTTGACTGAAGTTTATCCTGGTATATCCTAGTATTTCCAAATTTTCAGTGGAAAGAAAAGGACCAGGAACTTGGTGGTTTATGACCGGTATTGGTGTCTGGGGTATGGCTAACACAGGTGACCTAGGTGACTTAGTTCATCTTTTAAGACAGGCTCTGTGTGCACTGTACAATATTTATTCTCAATATGCAGTAGGTAAGTATTCCAGAAGACATGTGAAAGATCAAACAAACCCGCTAACCCCTTTTTCTCAGTTAGTTACATAGTATTTGTGCATCAGCTCTAAAACTTGAGAGCCATCTGCTAGCTGACAACTAGCACAAAAGTGTAAGAACTCAGTTATTGTTAAAAGATCCTCCTCTCAACATGTGCTTGAAATCCACTGAAACTTTAAAAAGTTATTAGCGCCTACAGGACCGTGTGATTACAAATGTCTCGTTTCCTTAGGAAATCAGGATTAAAAACAACGTCAAGGAACAAGTAAACTATTTACACTTACGAGATAAACAGTCACAAAAGGAACTTTTATAATGAAAATAAGGAATTTACAGCCTTATTGACAGTGGTGGTGCTTAATAATAAACAAGACTTGTATTTCTACATTCTTTTTCCTCTCCAAGAGTCTCAGGGTGATTGCTGGGAAGTGTTGTTTGAGGTTTTCTTCCCCCTTTCAATATGTTAGATAACACTAAATACCAAGGAAGGTAAAACTGACTGACTAAAAGGAATTTGTAGGTAAATAATCTGGTATGTGCTTTTGTTAATGCTTAATTAACTAAACTGCCAAAAACTACAATACGAACCTTTGACAGATTAACTCGAATATTAAATTTTAGAGCGTCTTTGCATGCCATCATCACCAATGGAGCTCAGCAGGGCTCTGTTTTAGGGCCAGTGCTTTTCAGCATCCTAATAAATGACTTGGATGCAGGACTCGAAGGTACACTAAGTTTGCTAGTGACACTAAATTGGGAGGAGCTGCTGACTCCCTTGGAAGAAGACAGGCCCTGCAGAAAGACCTCGACAAATTACAGGGTTGGGCAATCACCAACCATACGGAGTTTAATGAAGACAAATGCCAGTTTCTGCACGTGGCACAGGGGTGACCCTGCATGTATGGACAGACTGGGGAGCAAGAGGCTGGAAAGCAGGGCCATGGAAAGGGATCTAGAGGTCCTGGTTGATGGCAGGTTGGATATGAGTTAGCAGTGCCCTGGCAACCAGGAGGGCCACTCGCATCCTGGGGGCATCAGACCCAGCATTGCTGGCCAGGTGAAGGAGGGGATTGTCCTGCTCTGCCCTGCACTGGTATGGCCTCACCTCCTGGGGACAGGTTTGGGGACTGGAATATAAGAAGATGATAAAGCTCTAAGTGTCCAAAGGCGAGGCCATCAGGATGATGAAGGGTCTGGAGGGGAAGCCCTGCAGGGAGCAGCTGAGGTCACTTGGTTTGTTCAGCCTGGAGAAGAGAAGACTGAGGGGAGACCACACAGCAGGCTACAACTCCCTTGTGAGGTGACACGCAGGAGCAGGCACTGTTCTCTGCTCTCTGGCAGCCAGTGATAGGACCCCAGGGAATGGCTGGGGGCGTGTCAGGGGAGGCTTAGGCTGAGTATTAGGAAAAGATTCTTCACCCAGAGGATGGCTGGGTGCTGGAACAGGCTCCCCAGGGCAGTGGTCACAGTGGTCCAAGTTCTAGGAGCATTTGGACAATGCTCTCAGGCACATGCTGGGATTATTGGGGTTTTCCTGAGCCAGGAGTTGGACTCAATGATCCTTGTGGAGACTCTATAATTCTATGCCATTTTTGATGTTCTTAAAATACATGGTAGCAACATAGCAAGATTTTTTTTTGATCGGTGTTGTTTTCAGTGCTTCTGGAGAATCAGCTTGCACTTGTTGGAGAACTGAATCAGTCCTTGTTAAGTATGCAAAGATAAATAAATAGAGGAAATAGCTGGGCCATTTAAAACCAAACTACCCTTTATAAACAATGATTCTGGTTGCCATCTCTTTGGGGAAATAGAAGGGCTCAAAGCTGAGAGATGTATGTAGTATCTTCTAAAGATTTTTCAAACTTTGACTCACTTTATTTTTTGATGAGCCTCTTTGCATTTAACTGCCCTGCAGCTGTTGCTGAATGTGTCCTCACCACCATCGTGAAAAGGACAGCATTGTTCCAGATATTTCTGCTGCTTCTTTTATTTGTTTTGAATAATACAGAATTTAACAGGTTTTTTTCCATGTTATATGGGAAGGTGACATGTTCATGTTAGGAGTGTGCTGCCAGCATTTCAACACATTTTCAAACTTTAAAGCAGAAAGTCATGTTTCAAAGGCTTCAAAAAAGCCTTTGGAGTCCTGTGCTTGTTTGATCTGTCCTGGGACTAGTCCTTTTGGCTAAATGTTACTGCAGTTGTGAGCTGATGACAGTGCAGTTGCATGCAGGTAACAGTGTGATATTAAAATGTTCTTTCTGCAAACTGGTGAGTGCTGGCTGGGAGAATGGGGGCAATGCAGCTCTTTGTCAATATAATATAAAACTAAAGGAAAAGGCAGGTGGACAGCTTGGATGGGATAGGAAAAGTTAAACAATAGGGAAGTTTTTACATTCTTTGAGAAGTGAACGTAATGCTTTCTATCAAAAACCTTTAGTTGGGATGTACTGCTGTGAGCTGTAAGGTGGAGTGAATTTATTATTTTTTTCTTTCATCAGAATTTCTGTGAGAAATGAGACAACTCTTAAAAAGATTAATTTATTGAAAACAGAAAAATTGAAAAATTACAGAAATCAGAAAAACATAAAAATTTGGGATCCTATGGCTCAGTAGATGGTATGGCCCAGGAGCGCAGGGATACGAGATCTTCTGGCTGAGACAGCACTAGACCTCAGGTAGAGAAAAAGAACTTGCAGTGCTGGGCTGACTTTAAAAAAATTACTAAAAGCCCCTTAAAAGGGGTAAGGCTTTTAATGCCCAGCACCGATGTCTCCCACAGCTAGTCTGGAGAGAGCAAGAGGGGAAGAGAGAAGAGGGGAAGAGAAAAAGAGACCCCGTGTCTTGGCTTCGTCCTTTTTATAGTTTTTCCCCTTCGGTCCAAAGCGATTGGTGCTTTCCCTTTGATGGATCATCTCTGTCCACCAATGGCTCATCGTTGTCGGGGGGGGTGGTATCGGTCGAGATAAGGGAATACAATGCCTTCATTAAAATTCAGGTATTCAGGTTGCCATGGAACTTGCCTGCAGAGTAATGGCCGTGGCTAAAAACAGCTGCTGGCTATTAAGACTGGGTGGGGTTTTGGCCTTGGAATCAAAATGCAAGTGAAACACCTACAAAAAGTATTAAAATACATCCAACACACCTCAAAACACTTGTAAAAGTATACAGTAAACACAGGAAAGGTAACTCTTATGGTGTATAGGTGGTTTGAAGTTTGAGAAGGGGCGAGTTTGTGATTTTTAACTGGGAAAATTTTAACTGGGAAGGGTGCAACTCTATTAATAAACTACTTTAAACAAATGAAAACACTGATAATGGAACTGGATTTTTGTACCTGGGCTGATGGGTTAATTGTAACATTCAATTTAAAAATAATTAACTCAAAATTAATTAATTAAAGCACTTAATATGCAAAGACCAAGCACAAATAGGGATTTCATGTATGACAATTTCTAATTTTAAAATTTTTTTATATCAGATCCAAGATCTGTAAAGTGGAACTCTTCCATCAATTCCAAAAGCTGGTGACAAGTATTTCACGAGAGGATCTACCGGACACTCTACGGTAAAGACATTATGATTGCATTTAGAAGAGTGAGTTTATCTTAATGAAACGGAAGAATACTGTGATGATACAGTATCTGCTCATGAATCTCATTTTAGATAAGTCCATAGTTAAACTTTCATACTTGAAAAATGTGGAAAGAGACACAAAATGAGGAAGTAGTATCTTTTTTGAAAACATGAGCTATTAGATAGCTGCCTGCAGCTCTCTACCCTTCGTGGTATTCAAACCCGGCATCCCAAAATTGTCGTGGAGTTACTGATATCTAGTTGGTGGTCAGTAATTCTATCAAATGCCACTTCTTTGATTCACAAGAAGGAAGTAGAGTAAAAGTAGAAGTTAGAGTAAAAAAAACCTTTCTTCTGTTTTTTTTTTAAGTCTAGGCTAAAATCAGTTTTCATCGTAGTGTATGGTGGAGTAAGAGCTAGTAAGGTGAGATAGTTCATAGGGCTCTTTCTGCAATGCGTTTGTTGCATAAGCAGAGACTTCCTGGAAAGAAAGCAGCTTCTGACTGAGGAAGCCATAGTTGGAATTTTCCTTTACGTTACTAAAACCAAGTTTGGTTTATCAGACTTGAGTTAATTACTTGCAGTAATCATCCAGTCTGGCATAGCATTAGGTGCATTATGTATTTGCTGGTATACCATAAAGTAAAGCATAGTTTCTCATGTACAGAAATGTAGTTCTCTTTGGCTTAGATTCTGGGAGATGTAGAAGGTTCCAAATCCATTGCCACAGAAGGTTTGTTGTATTTTAGGCTTACTTCCAGATACAATTTCACCAGCTTTAGGATGCAGTTATCCCAACTCTTGAGCCAGTTTAACTGCTTGTAGCTGCTGATGGGGATGGTCCCACAGCAGTTCTCTGCTGCTACTGGCTGTAGATTACTCTTTTCTCCCTTGTATCAGTAGCACTTCTCCAATCTCATGATGAGCCGGTTCAGCTAGGTAATGTGGCTGAAAACAATTTCCTTGTATTCTGTGTTTTCTCTCGGACTAATGAATTTAATTGGCTCATGGAAATCTAAAACAGATGAAACCCATGCAAAGGAAGTAGGAGGCATATGTGACTGGAAGCATTGGAGGTAGGCCATTTCAGCCTTTCATGGTACCAAGACAGTAGACCTGGATCTTTAACGGATCTTGCTTGCTTTTGAGTTTTGTTGAATTAAAGATTGCCGTTACCTTCTGTGTCTGTAGAAGTGTCTCCTAACTGGTTCAAAGTTTTGATGTCAACATGAACCATGCTATTGCTGAGATGCTTTCAACTGATTCTATAAGTAGATACACTTTGTCCTTAAATCAGTTTTACATGTAAAAATTTTAGCCTGTTTTGGGTGGGAGTTTGTCCTCAGTTGTTTAGCCATCATAATTTCCTCAAAACATATTGTGAACTTGTGCATTTTTGGGTAGGTGACTCATTATGCTGATCATGTGCTGCTTACATAAAGTCACTTCACCTCAGGGCTTTTCTAGACCATTGGCTTTGTCATTTCCTTTGACTTTTTTGTCCTCTACTGTTTTTCTGTCTGGGCTTCTCCTGACAAAGTCCAGCTGATTCACAGATGTGGCATTGTTTTTATGCTGCACAAACTCTATCTATACAGTAGAGGTGCTAGTTCACTAGTCAGCTTGTGCAGCTGATTGCCTTTGAAGTCTTTGTTTTTTCTCCACTTAAAAAGCAAAATTAAGAAGTGTCTTTGTGTTGCTGTTTCCTTCATCTTCCCTTTTCCTTTCTACACAGTATTCTGATATTTTCATTTTTCTTTCCCCCTTGGAGTCTGAGTTTGAGTGAACTTCAGATAAGAAATGCTACACTCTCAAATTGTTTCCTCTAAACTTCTGTGTATTTAACTATTACCTGGTTTTGTATTTTCTTCACATTCAAATGTATCTTGTTATCTCTTACCACAAATGGTTGGCTCTAAAGCTGTGCTGTCACCCAGTTTCCTTTTTCCACTTTGACCCTAAGAGACCCTGACTCTTCTAGTCCACTTCTGTGTCTCTTGCCTCCCATCTTTTCTGCTCCCATCAAGGAAAACTCATTCTTGTAGTACTTTCAAATTTGCTGAACAGCTTGTTTTGTAGTTATAGGGTACATTAGGACAAGGGTTACTCTTCACGTAACCCAACAATCTACTGTTGTCTACTGTCAGACTAGGAACTGGGGAATTTAAAACTTTGCATGGAACTGATTCTGATGTTCTTTTGTTTTCTTTTTTATTTGTGTGTATATCTAAAGCTGCTTCTCCTGCTTTTTGTGACTTTCTTATTCATTCTTCATTTCTCTCCAGAGGATCAGTGTGGGTGCTGTTAAATTTGAACAGGTAGACAGCCTGCTGGGGCCAGAACTTTGCTGGCTCTTCTAAAAGGCAAGTTTAGGTATTTATAGTAGTATAGCTTATCTAAGATGTTAAACATGACATTCATCGATTTGGGTTTTTTTCAGGATTTAGTTTATTTGCTTTCACATGAGACTGAGAAGGAGGTGCTGTTTGGCTGCCATGAGCTATTTCACCAAGGACCAGATAGTACTGTATTATGCTGTCCCACCTTCTTTCTTCCTTTGCAATAATTTTTATGATCTGTCTTCCGTGCCTTACGTAAATTCTCACTCATCTCTCCAGGTAGACTAACTCAAATGTTGTTTATTTATTACCTCTTACTGCCACCTCTCATACCTAATTTTCTTCTGTTGATTCCCTCTCACATATTATCGTTTTGACATTACTGGTGCATAAATCCATCTCTTTTTTTTCTTTTCATGTTTTCCATGCTCTCTGCCAAGGGAATGGTGACACACCATTGGACAGCATTGTGCTATTGCTAATCTGAATTGTTATGCAAAATCCCCTGCAGTATTGGTTGCAGATCACTTGATGGTAATGTGGCAGAGGAGGTTTTTTGCATTAATCGGGTTTTTTTCCCTGCTGTTAGGAGAAAAGCCATGCCTTAATCATCACGTGGGGAAGTGAAAAGCTTCTTTTGTCATACGGTGGCATCCACCCTAGACAGTCTCCAGGCATTGCTGTTTGTACAAGATGTGGCTGGCTGTATGGCCCTTTGAATCTAAGGGAGACTTTGTAAAAATAAACCTGCCCTTTCTCACTGGGCTTATTAAATGAATGACTAATCCTCTTTTCTCTTAAATTGTAGTCAGGAGCCATCACAATTAAGATTGTACTATTAGTCTTCCTTCCTTCTCAGTTTGCAGTATGGAGGATTCCAGTTCCAGTGACACCTAATTGAAGACGGGGTGGGCTGCTATACAGAGGAGGGCAAGGGCTTTCAGATGGCTCCAAGAGTTTATGTAGGCTAAAGTATAGAACCTTCACTTGTGCTTCACACTTAAGACTGTTTGCCCATGAGAAACAAAAGGTGACTGCTAAATATTTCCTGCTGGTGTGACTGAGGAATTGTTGGTCTAATGAAAGTAACTGTCATTGGGAGCAGTGGTGGTGCAGTTTCACTGCTGTTTTCCAATTAAAAACAACCACAACACAATACAAACACATTTGGCAAGAATTTTGTAGCAATTTTCTAGTCCCTTTTCAGTTTTCTGTTTAAAGTTTGTACATTAAACAATTCCTGTGATGATCCTACTGCTGCATAGAGGTCTGTGGGACACTGAAAATCTTTTATGTATTGCACATCACAGATGTTTGTTAGGTCTTTGCCAGAATGAAGAGCCTTTTATAAAATAGCATTTTCTGTGCATGAAAATATTTTGTCATCATAGTTATCTCAAGACTTAATTTTTTTTAGTTACTCTTTTGAGCTTCAGCATCTTTTCCTCTGTGTGATTCAGTTTTTCCACATCTTAGATGACATTGGCAAAAGCCGCAAAGCTCATTTTCCAATTTTTCAGTAATGTTTTGAAAATCTGGTCTCCTAAGCTAGAATGCAGCAATGCAGTAACAATCTTCCAAATACTGCAGAACCTCGAATTACTGTAAAAAAACTTGCTGTATTTGTGTGGAGCTCACTCTTTGAGTTAGCTCACTCTGTCACTTGTTCTTTATCTTCTTCAGGTTGGTGTCAGTTATTTGCCTGCAATAACTGCATTTTATCTGCAGCGTTGAAGATACATAATCGGAAGAATATAATCAGCCCATGTCTGGTTTCCTTGGTCCCCTTATTATATTATGGGTTCACAACAGATTTTTATATAGTGAAGATCTGTGATCTTTTGCTCTCTTAGATGTGATTCATCAGTTTTTGTACGAGTAATGTTTTGGTTGATTCCTTATGCTTATGTCAATAATGTGTCTGAAATCTCAAAAGTACATTATGGGTTGAATGTAGATGTTTGAAACTGAATATAGAGTTAAAAGCAGGGTTTGTTAGTGAGAAGGAAGTACTGTTGCAATGCATTGCTTTTCTTTGCAGGCTGCCTTGCTTTTATATGGTTGAGCACGAATGTTTTCAAGCATAATGGTGATTTGTGTGAGGCATTTTCCAGGAGTGTAATGCCTTTCCGAATGGAGTTTCATGTCTCTGGCACACAGCTGTCAGAATCATTGTCTCTCTCTTGCACAGTAGTGTAGGGGCAAGATTGAAATAGTAAAGGGAAATATAGAAGAAATGTGGTCAGGAAGACCTGGATGGACTGGAGATCCTATGACTGTATTGAACTTTGCCTGGGGCAGCAAACTAGTGTTTGCTTCTGCCAAAAAAAGTCACAGGTTCTTCATTACTAATGCTGAGAGCCTAATGGCCCAACTAAATCTGAGATACAGTCAAACCACATGAGGTTTTTATGCAGACACAGTGTTATTGGAATTTGAAAGCATTTTTCCCATATATATGTTGAAAATTCCTCAGAAGCTTAATGCAGAAATTGAGCATGAATTACATAAATCTGTTTGATTTTGTCAGCTTCTTGAGGAAGCTGTTTAAAATACTGCTTTGTGTTGCATGCACTGTTAAATCACTGTACTGACATTGTCTGCTTGAAGAATGAAATGCCAAGAGGCTGCGGTCACCTGCTTGTGGAGCTGCTATAGTGTGGTGAACATCCTGAGCTGCTCCCGTCTATCCTGCCTTTTTCCTAGCTATATTTTTCTTACTGTCTACTGTAAGAGTTTCCAAACAAAGGTCGATTGGAATAATGAAGGGTAGAAAAACCCCTTATGTGTTTTACTTAAATCGAATCAGACTGATGGATATGAGTTGAAGAGCCGTTGATATGACAGCAGATTCAGGAAAAAGAGCAACATTTAGCAAGGAAGAAAAGACAATCAGGTGGGGGGGAGGTGAAGGTGTCATGGTTTAACACTGGCATATGGTTGAGCCAGGCACCCATGAAAGTTGCTCACTCGTCCTCCCCTGCTACAGCTGGGCAGAGGAGAGAAAAATTTCATGAAGGCTTCATGAGTTGAGATAAGGACTGGGAAAAATCACTCCAAGGGCAAAACAGGCTCGACTTAGGGGTACAAAGTGAATTTATTACTAACGAAGTCAGAGGAGGATAATGAGGAGTAAAATAAGCCCTTAAAAACACCTTTTCTTCCCCCAACCCCTCCCTCCTTCCCACCAACAGTTCAGGGAGACAGGGCATGGGGGTTTTGGTCAGTTTGTCACCCAAGATTTCTTCCACTGCTCAGGGAGAGGAGTCGTTCCTCTGTGAGACCATGGGGTCCCTCCCACGGGGGACGGTTCGCCGTGAACTCCTCCAGCATGGTTCCAATCTCACGAGCAGCAGTCCTCCCAAAACTGCTGCAATGTGAGTCCGTCCCATGGGCACACAGTCCTCCCAAAACTGCTGCAGCATGGGTCACTCTTCCACGGGGTTCAATCCTCCAAGGACAGGCTGCTGCAGCCTGGGAGCAGGGCCCCCTCTCTCCACCGGGTCTCCCACTGGATCACAGCCTCCTCCAGGCATCCACCTGCTCTGGTGTGTGCACCTCCCCCACAGGCTGCGGGGGGGTCTCTGTATCCCCACGGGGTGCACG
>NW_008239544.1:2233196-2234613 GCF_000691975.1 Corvus brachyrhynchos
GTGGATCTCTGCATCCCCCGTGGATCCCCATGGGCTGCAGGGGCACAGCTGCTTCACCGTGGTCTTCACCACGGCCTGCAGAGGCATCTTGGCTCTGGGCCTGGAGCACCTCCTCCTCCTCCTTCTTCACTGACCTTGGTCTCGCCATGTTGTTTCCCTCGCATGTTCTCACCTCCTCCTCTTCTCTGGCTAGAAAAAAAGAACCTGTGCCCCACTGTGTTTTGATTTTCTTCTTAAATATGTTCTCACAGAGGCATTACCATCCTCTTTAATTGGCCCAGCCTTGGCCAGCGGCATGTCCATCTTCAGAGCCATCAGGGATTGGCTTTGCCAGACATGGCAGAAGCTTCCAGCAGCTTCTCACAGAAGCCACCTCTGTGGTTCCCCCACTACCAAAAACCACACCGTGCAAAAGCTACACCAGTAGTTTGTACTGTGTTTGAGATACATGAGTACCTGGGACAGGAAGTGCTTTCCTATGGTAAGGTTTTGGGACAGGTTGTGGTGGGTTGGCTTGGACCCTTCTTGGACCTGGTTGTTTCCCAAATGTGGCTTGGGCAGATAGTTGCTGGTCTTTTGCTTGTTGAGTGATGCTCCTAAACTATGATCCACTACTGATAATGGGGTTCCATGACCATTCCACTGGCCAGGTGGGGGAGAGTTCTAGAAGGGCTCTTACATGGGACTTTTGAGAGCAGCTCAGAGGTTAGTTTCAGAGAGTATGATTAATGTGAAAGAGGTGGAGAAAGCAAAATGGATTGGCTGTGACAAGAGTGCAGGGCAGGTTTTTTAAGAGAGTATATATCTCCATATTCAGCAATGGCATAGACAGGTTCCTCACTCTTGCACATTCCTGAACACAGGGTTTGAAGGATAGAAAATACAGCTTGCTTTGCATGTCACAGTGTTTTAGAAACAAATTTATAGCAGAATGCTGAGTGCCTCCAACACAGCTTCTGATGGTCTGCTGTTACGGCGGAGCTGTGGGGGTTTTTTGGGGGTGATGGGTGATCATAATTGCCTTTGAGCATGAAAGTGTGTTTTAGAAGTTAGTGCAGTGGTTCTCAGACCTCTCAGATTAGGGTTCCTGTAGTAGTTTGGCTCTTCCTCTTTCTTGGTGAAGGTCATGTTGCCTATGATCTTCCCCTCATATTGGGTTTAATGTATAAACACTGCATACCACATGTGGCTGACATGTTTTGGCAAAGGGAAATGAGAGAGGTTGGAAACAGAATGCAAGGAAAGGAAAAAAATCTTGATGAAATTGTCTTAGAGGCACTTGTGTTCAGATACTCTAGACTTGAACTTCCCTATTTTGAAAATCATTGGTATAATGTGCTCATAGAGTGACCAATTGTTCTGCTGAGATTGTGGGGAGTAGTTGCTACTTGAGGAAGGGGAATAACACCAAAACTGT
>NW_008239544.1:2234674-2237825 GCF_000691975.1 Corvus brachyrhynchos
CCCATTAGTTTTGTCTTGGAAAAGAAAAACTGTCCAGTTAATTTTGTCCTTTTCCCTTCCAGCCAGTTTTCTAGCACGCTAAGGCTACTTCCACCCAATTCAAAGCACCCATAGCAACCTTCTCAGCTTTGCTTCAGCAGTTTTTGCTACCATGGAGGTTTTCCATAACCTGTGGTCATGCAGTCAAACACAGACATTTCTAATGCTAGAAGAGTTGTTTTGCTTCCTTTTGTATGATTGATGACGATGTCTAGCTTTAGAGTCTGGGCGTCTCCAAGTCTCCCTAGAAGAGAATTTCACTAAGTAGCATGAAAGGGTTCATAGGAGATCATCAGGTTCTTAGGTGTTTGATTTCTTTTTTCATTTTGTGACCTCATATTCAATAGGATCATAGAATTGTTTTCATTTTTGTGCATTTTCTGTCAGGATGAAGACTCTGAAAACCTACTGGGACTACAAGGAAGCTGCACTAAATTATCAAGAAGCCTGGAGAGTGCTGCGTAGCCAAGCTCTGCTGGGTTGGGTCAAGAATGCCAAGGAATACCTGCACTTCACATGAGAATCCATGTGACTATGTGAATCCAGGAATAAGCTCTGGTCCACAGCAGACACCTCTGCAGTTCAAGAGCCAGAAAAAGACGCCCTCTGGTTTATGTGCTGTAAAGAGACAGGAGTGAAAAGGAAAGCAATTTAGAGAATACCTTATTTTGGCTGAGTTGAAGCCCCCTTTTTATTGAAATATAGAAAAGGATCATTGCTGACTCAAAATTCTGAGCTGCATGAAACAATATGCCTCCAAAAGAAAGGAAGCAGTGACGTGCTATCCTTGTATCTGAGGATATGATCTACCAGCCATAGTCATTGCAGCGAAAGTAATGTCAACTGAAATTGAAGCAATCCTGTGGAAAATTTTAGTGCTTTTTTCTTCCACCTCTCATAATGTTGTGGTTGTTTTTCTGTTGCTGGGACAACCCTAATGTATAGTAAGTAAGACTTTTATAGCTCTTGGCTCTTCTTGTCTGGTGCCTGGAAGAATTTTCTGTGTCCCCCCAGCCCCATTGCTTCTAATTGGAAATACTAGTTCTGTTAAAGTGTCATTTTCTTCTGGGAATCCTTCACATATGCTGCTATTTACTAAACATAGCCACAGACACTGCCGCAGCAGAAGCAAAAGCACCGGGTACAAGTCTGTGTCGAATAGTACTACTTATTGGTATCCTGTGCATCTCAATTTCAGGACTTTGCCAGATAACCTTTCAACTGCTTTGCTTCTGTAGGCAGAAAAGAGAACTCCTGAATTACTTGGTTCAAACTGGCCAATCCTGTGTAATTACACATAAACATTTACCTATTTTTCAGTGTTTCAAGCACTGTCCATCTCCGTGCCCCTCTGTGGGAAATGTCAATTAAAAGCAGAAATGCCTCAGCCATTTATGTCACTGTGTTCATTAATCACCTGGCAAAGGTAGAGATGCTTTGGGGAGTACTGGAAGTAGTCTCTGGCATGTCTCTTCTAGTCTCTTGTCATTATGCTTTATTACCGACTAACATCTGCATAGCAAGACAGTCAGCATTGTGAGCAGTTGTGGGGGAAGCAGTGTGTAATCCTCCTTAAACCTTCTGTCCCAGTTACTGCCTTGTGTGAGCAATTTCAGGACCATGTAACTGCTGCTGAGCACATTCGCATTTGTAAACTACAATTCATAAAATATTTGGGCAAGGCAATGGCAGGATGAAAGAACTGGATAATTTAGAACTTAAAAATTCTTCAGTGATTTGAATTTTTTTGTTCTTTGATGTCCTATAGTTTTGGATTTGAAAAATGGGCACAGCATTTCTCCAAACAGCCTTTGCTGTCAACCTACTGAGCTACATAGGGCACCAAACAGTACACCTTGCATTGCAGTCTGAGAATTGATAGCAGCAAATTCTTTTTACTTCACACTTAGATTGACTTGTCAAGTAAGAATAGTTCTCTTGTTGAAGAAGTAACAACTTGATTCTGTGTCTATATGCCCATTCTCTCAAATCCAGCACTAACATGCAGAAAGACCAGTTGTATTGGTGAGGGGGAAGTAATTTTATGTGTTTGTAGAGGGCAAGGGATAATGGAGATTAGAGACTTGTAGTCATCAGAAGATAAAAAATGGCCAGATGCTATTGCACATGGGCAACAGGGTGAACTGCTGAAGACAAATGGTAGCAGTTACTGTCGTTGAGCAAGTAGCATTCCAAGGGCAGAGTTCTGTAGTGTACCTAAAGAACTATCAGTAGATTTCCAGGTTCCCGAAATTTACCTTTGTTCTTCGCTGAAATCTTGCAGATACTATTAACTTATCGTACCTAGTTTCCCACTGTTAATCAACAATGTCTGCAGTGAACTTGCTGACCAGACTGGAATGTTCCCATTTCCTATCCAGCTGCAATATTAATATGGGTTACGTAAGACTAGTTCTGTAGTTTTGGCATCAGACGAGTTTTCAGATGAGCAGTTACATGGTTTAAGTTCTTTTAAGACTTCTAAAATTTGAGCCTGGCTGTTAGGATTGTTCCTTGTAAGATTTTTTTGTGCATTTGCAAAATACTTGTGAACTGTAGACTGCTGCTTTTCTGTTACTTGTCAGGTTTGAAAGTAGTTTTTGAGGTGCTGAACAGTGATGCTGACCTCACTTTTTGGATGGAGTTGAGGACATATTTAAGCCTGGAGCAAGTCAATGAATATGCGAAGAAAGGGAAGGAGCTGAAACAGAACAGCATTTAAAAGACGAGGGGCTAAGCCTGTGGGATCTCATCCTCAATTGGATGGCATTTCTGTGATGGAAAATCATTATTTAAATGCTGCATCTGTTAAATTCCAAAATATCAAGAAATGCTGTTGGCAATACCGTGAAACTGCTCTCAAAATCGGAAGGGAAAAATGCAGAGATAGGAAAGAACAGTCTCTCTGCTTTTGTAACAGGTAGCAAACTAAATTTGGATCATTGTCAGCAGGTCTTTGGAAGAATTGCTCCTGGAAAGTAACAGTTGACATGTTCCAAGCCTGTATCACTCCTTTGCGCTGGGATACCTGACACCACGCAAAACAAAGATAGGCAAGGCACGGGCAGGACAGTAGAATGCAGAGACTGCCACAGGAGAGCAGAGTTAGCAG
>NW_008239544.1:2237866-2244318 GCF_000691975.1 Corvus brachyrhynchos
GAGCAGCAGAGCATAGGAGGGCACCAGGATTCCGGTCATATGTGTAAAATGAGCACACCTGTATTACCCAGATAGGTCCTTGCCTTTCCCAAACTTGTTTGGGGACCAATGGCTCCTAATTGCCAGGACAAAGAAACTGTAATCATTGAGTGGGATGTCTTTAACAGCATCACTGTTGGAGATGTCATTCTATTTTCAATCATAGTAAGAAGGCAGAACAGACTGCTTGCTTATCTTTAAGGAAGTCAAAACCAGAGCACAGAAACAAGTGGTTTTGTCCAAGGGTAGGAGTAATCAATCTGTTTGACCTTGAAGCTGCAGTTCCTTGAGACAAGATGCTAGCATCCCACTGCCTTTGGAAAAGCAAGGTTTTGATCTTCACAGTGTGCTTCCACTGCTCACCTTAACACAGGCTGGAAGGCTTACTGATCTCAGTACATTCCGAGTAAATTGAAGACTGTTTATATTACTGTATTTGTAGAAAAACAAACCATGAGCCCAAAACAAGGTGTAGGTATCTGATAATGTCATAAGAGGGCTGCAGCAACGATAGGTACATAATATATACAGTTAACATATATACATAGTAAATACAGGTAGAAGCAAGATAATTTTTGAGGGAAGGCTATCTAAATGGTCTAAATTTGGCCTGAATACTAAATACTTACTGAATACTAAATTCATCCAGTACTGGTTTAGTTATATTGTAGATGACATTTCAATTTAGCTTAACGATAAGTGACATAGAGGTGTTGCTGTAGGAATAGTGACGTATTTCTTCATTTTTTGTTCAGTGCATAAATTGAAGGGTTAACAGAAAATGAAGATCATATGGGATCAAATGCTTTTTATAATTTTACAAGAGTGTACTATCTAAAGGGATGCATTTCACCTATGCATTTCAAAAGGAAACCTCCTGATGTTTTATTGCCATTTTAAGTGTACCTGCAGATGAAAAGTGAAGTTACTGCTGTAGAATATTTATCCTTACATTCTCTGTAATTACTTGCATGTCTGTGCTCCTAAATTGAAACTAATAAACACAGAGATGTTAAAGAGAGCAGTTATGTGGGGGTTTTAGGGGCTTATGAAGGGTAATCCAAAAGTTACCTCAATCATAACATCTCCCCTTGCTTTTAGATACATCTGTTTGCTAGCATGTAATTAACTTTATCTAGCATTTTTAAGTTACGTTCCTTACTCTTCTGTTAACAGCTAAGAAAAAATATTACTTGATAGCTGTAGAAAAACTGTGAGGTTTCAGCATAAAGAAGACCGAACCTTTTCCAGCTTACTGAGATCAACAGCGCATTTTCACATGCACTAAGCACATGCATCACAGTTCCTGTGACAAGCCTCAATAAAATGGTAGTGTCAACATTTCACAGGCTCCTACCTTCACATTTTGGAGTTCTTCTGCCAATACTTGTGAATGACTGCGACACTAAACAATTATGTATCTTCATGGGAATTTGAGTGAGTATGAATTTAAGTTTGGAAAGTGATAAATTTCCACTGTAACTGGAAACATTTTAAAAACTAAATTCTTAGGCACCACGTAGTGAGAAAATGAATTAAAATTTTTAATAGTAATCTAAACTGTATTTAGCATTTCCTTGCTGGTTTAGGAAGGTCGAAGTCATGCTACTTTTTCAACCCAGTGTTATCCTTTAATATCAGAGTGTGAACTCCAGCACTGTGCAATTAGGTCAATTAGGTGGTTTTTCCACCCTCTCCCACACAATCCACAGGTTTGCCTCTTTGCCTGCAAACAGAAGTAGCTGTGCAATATAGTAGCTGTGAGAGACAGTAGCTCTGAAGCTACTGGTTTTGAAACCTACAAAGAGCTCCTTGCTTCTTCCTGGTATCATCAGCCACACACTAAAGTTTGAAAAGGTGTACAATGTCTAGTAAGTAATACAAACAGCTGTGTAGCATCTAGTAAATGTGACGAGTAACTTTCTGGCCAAAATGAAGGTAAAGAAATGACAGCACTGCCTGTTTGTGACAGGAATTTTTATTGTACTTGTTTGTTAATTGAGAAAGAGGAACATACTAGCTCAATTCAACATGATCAGCATCTTGCTCCTGGTTTTGGATAAGCTAGCAAATCCAGTGTTCCCAATACTAATTTATTGTTTTTATTTTTCTTAAACTGACATCTCAAAACAGAATAAACGTATGTTCTTCTCTTCAGGTTTTAGTAGCTCAACTACTTTGCTTTCTTATTTAACCAATGTCATCAAATGTATCCCCCCAAAGAACTGAGGCTTTGGGAATTCATAGCCATGAGAAAAAAAAAAATTCACAAAACCAACAAAACTTTTTTTTTATAATTTAACAGTCTAATAAAACAAGACCTATCAATATATTAAGAAATAAATCCAGTTACAAATGCATGTATATAGAAGGAACTTCTGTGGATGTCAGAACAGAAAATGATCAGCTATTTACAAGATACACAGCAGGATGGTACAGTAGCCAAGACCCACCATTCAGAAACCAAATGTGTTCTCTCCACTGTAGGCAACATACAAGAATCCATCCTCATCCTTTTCCTTCTCATAAAGTTGTCCCATAGTTAAGCTTGAAGGGGGAAAAAAGAGGAATGATTTGTTTGGCTCATGCAACTTGCCAGTGTTAACAGTTAGAACCTCATATAAGCAAGGATTAATAAAAGCTAAAACTTGTAAGTCTGTGTATAGGTTAAAATATGATCGAGGAGAATAAATGAAAAGCAGTTGAGTCGTGAGTTAGAAAAATGATCCTGGACTCTTTGCAGAGTAAATTTTTTGACTTTCTTCACAAATGCCTTTGTCAGAATGCTTCCCTGTTTTGTTGGAAATTGGTCTCTATTTTGAAAACAAAAAAGAAATGCTAGCTATTACTTGGCTGGTCAACTGCTCCAACCATATATCTACAGATGGTTGGAGCAGTTGACATCAGTGAGGTGCACAAATGATGCCTCCTCAAATCACCTTTCTCTGACTTCCCAAAACTGAGAAAAGGCTAATGAACTGAAAGATGGAGACTGGATGTGATGACAGGGAAAACAACGATGTCATTCTGCCCAAGAGAGGAGCTGGGAAGATGTGTGAGCAGTGCTTGAAATGGAAGATAACTGGTGAGTAGCAGATAAATCACCAACCCTTGACATCCTTCTCTCCTCATACAGAAGTTTATTACATAAACTCAGCCTATGAAATGAGCAGAGCCATGAGCGGATTGTGTTTTTATCTGTTAAGAAGTAGCCGTTTTTACATTAATATTGAATTATCAAAGCCCTATTTTTCCAGCTGAGATGTCTCATTATGAACATGTGAGAAGAGACAACGGATCTCTCTTTCCTGCTCCTAGCAGTTCTATAGTACCGTTATGAAGATGACATATAGGCATTTTCAGTACTCTTAGAAGAAAACAAGCAGAAAAGGATGATTCTCATGGGTCCCTACTGCGTATCAGGTTACCTGGAGGGACTGTTTCTGTTACAACTAAGTATTAAGAATAATACCACATCTCAGGCATATAATGACATACTATTTCCTTAAATTTTATTAAAGTATCTTGTGCAGAAAGTTGTACTAGCTGCTTCTGCTATATTCTGTATGTAAGCAGAAAGCAATGAAACTTATTCCTGTATAAAACCAATGTGAAAAACATTTCTATAGCAATTACTTTTTTTTAATAGAAGAAAATAATTTTTAAAAAAGAGCCAGCAACTAGTCTGTAATGTTATTTTGTAAACTGACAGGTTGTTGGCTTTTTTCAGAATAATTTATGGCATTTGCTATTGAGTATTTAATGCACAACTTTTTTGTTACACTGAGAATCATCTTTTTTTTTGACATTGATGATGTACATGTTCTTGCACTCAGCCAAGTGCAAGAACATCGTAACTGCAAACCTCACACTTTTCCCATGGAAGTAAATCATAGTATATTTTTCAGTCACCTTTCAGCCTAGCTCAAGAAATACGGCATTTATCAAACTCATGAGGAAAACCAACTTTTAGTGAGATTAGGATGTGACAAACACCTCCTAAAATTTCCAGATGAGCCTCAAAGAGTGGCATTACTCACCCTCTAATATGCACAGGCTTGCTGAAAGGATTCTGAATACCGAGTGAATAGCCTCTCACCTGGATTGTGGGACAGTCTTGTCTACAAAGAGGAATATTGCCTTCTCAGATGGCAGTTGAATCCTCTTCCTGATGATCCACATGAACTGGGCCACGGTGATGTCAGACGGAACTAAGTACTTCCTCTTGTCAATATCAACAATCTGAGATCCTGAGACCTTCTCCACTATGACCTGTAAAGTGCAGGTGTGAAGGTCAAGCTGTTAAGGATTGGTGTGAACAGACAGCTTTGGTAGATCGCTTGCTTGTACAGGCTTACAACAGTGAGCAGAGGGGATGAACAAAAAGGTTTCCTGACCACAACCAAATCAGAGGTAGAACTGGCTCAGCACTCTGAAACCTGATTTTACAGCTGCATTGAGACCTACATTCATATACACAATGGTTCAAAACGTCCTGCGCCTGGGTTTTTGGCAGTCATGGGATAAAAAGGTGTATTATGCCTTAAAGAAACCTGTGACAGGAAAGTACGCACGTCATTTAACTTTTTTTACACCGATGATACGAAATTATTGCAATGTGGACCCAAAGTTGAAAATGAACCAGCAGCGTGCCCTGGCCACAAGTAAGGCTGATGGTGTCCTGGACTGTACTAGGGAACGAACTGTGAGGTGATCCTTCCCCTGTACTGGTACTGGTGAGGCTAACTTTGTATTCTGCTGAACTGACATTTAGAGTATCTTTCATCATTGCTTCGGAAATCGGAAATTGACTACAGGAAGGAAAGACAGCAAGATGGCCACAAACAAAACCAGACAAAAATAAACAAACGAAACAAAAAGCAACAGGTACAGGGGAAGGAGAATTAAGTATTCCTTGTGAAAAAGACCTGATGCTTTTTGTGCTACAGAGGCTGGTTCTGGAAGGAAAAATACAGCAGGTTGGGAAATACAGTTTACAAGAGGTTCCAGGGTCTCCATTCCTTTGCTCTGCATTCCACTTACAACATTAAGCTTGAAAAACACTTTTGAGTATTAAATTGATACCAACTATTTCGTTTCAACAGCTCAATTGGAATCATCAAGCAGAAAATACATACCGCTCCAGACAAAGGATTGCTGCAATTTGAGATTTAATTCCTGTATCTATCTACACCTTGCTGTCCGTTCCTGATACGGCAGCATGTCATTCTGACTCATGCTATGAGTTTCTACGTTTCTTTTTCCCCTAAGGTTATCAAGGATATTTTTGAAATAAATGGATACTGTGGAGATGTATGCTCATTAAGGACACCACAGTCTACGTATGAGGGGATAGTCAAGAGAGAACAGCAAGGATCATATCAGCTTGCCAGACTGCAGCTGGAGAAAATCTCGTGACTAGGTGCAACTGAGCAGCAGAAAAAGTCAATGGGAATAAAGATTCCTTCTCTGGGCTGTGCTAATGGAGAAGTTACTTACCAAAAGGTGAGATGCAGGAGTGGCACTAAGTGGCACGTGGTCAGATGGGATGTGGGAAATTTTACACTCAAGCAAGTTGAGAATGTGGGCATGTTGCTAGCTGTTACATAAAGATGTGAAGTGTGGTCTTTTCACAGACAAACATGTTAAAAGGGATTGTGGAGAGAAGAAGAGAGGTCATTCACTATTTAGCAGACTGGTAGGTATTAATGCAGAAAGGAGAGGTCACCACTTGCATTGGCTCTTCAACAGGGTTTGCATGGGGAGATTCACCACGATGACTGGTTATAGGTGTGGAATACATGAGGGATATCATCTAACTCATTTAGCCAGGATGGAAGATGGTCAAGGTTTCAAGAATCTTCATAATCTTTCTAAGGATCAGGCACAATCGCCAAGACAATGAAGGTGCTTGCTGGGATATAACTGCCTTTAGAAGAAAGCAGGACTGTGATATATCATAAAAATCCCTGGAAAGTGTTTAGAAAGCTTATTTGTCGCTAAGCGCTGGGGCAGAGGAGAAAATGTTGCAGTAGTTAGATGTGTTTGGGGCTTCTTTAAAGCATCTAAGGACACAAAAAGGAACATGAATTTACTTAGTAGGAACTCATCAGAGTGGACAGGATGGAAACAGTTTATCCACCTTTGCCTCTAAGTATTCTGTTGAAGCTGGCTTGGTTACTCACCGGGACACGGTCGGGGTATTTGGCTCGGATTTTTGCCGACTCGACACATCTGTGCTCTGTGAACAAAACTCATAATTAGTCATTGCATAGTAATAATATTGCCGGTGTCCTAGGCCGAGAGAGCAGCGCTGGCAGGGCCGTGAGCCTGCGGGGATCGCGACCATATCCCCGCCTCCGAGCGGTCTCTAGCTTTTCGGGAAGACCGTCCCCGGGCATCGCACCACCCTT
>NW_008239544.1:2244829-2252318 GCF_000691975.1 Corvus brachyrhynchos
TTGAGGGCGACCGGTGAGAGTGCGGGGCGGGGCGGTGCTGTCCCGCGCTGAGGGCCGCTCGCCATGGCTGGCGTCGTGGATCTGTCGCATCCCGCGCTGTACACGCGCTACCGGGCTGGGTTCTGCTCCGCCGCGGCACTGGCGCTGTTGCTCATCACGGCGCTCACCTATGTGCCACCGCTGCTGGTGGCCTACCGGAGCCACGGTGAGCGCCACTCGACCTCACGGGGCTTGGCCGGGCCCGGCGCAGTCCTGAAACCTCGTGCTGTTTCTGCCCTCAGGTTTCTGGCTGAAGCAGAGCGCGTACCTGGAGCAACCCACCGTCCGTTTCCGGTACGAGGTTCTCTTCGTCGCCACCATCGGGTCCGGCCCGGGCAGCTTCTTGGCGTGGAGCACGTTCCCAGCGTTCAACAGGCTCCAGGAGGACCGGCTCCGAGTCCCGCTCCTGTCGGTAGGCCTGCCCGGGCGGCCCGGCAACAGTGGCGAGAAGCGAGGCTGCAGAGTAGGGCCAGCGGACCGGTAGCCGGCTCAGGGCACGAGTGCTGATGGCGCTTTTGAGCGGGTGGCCCGTCAGGCACTGCTGCCTTCAGGTAGCAGCAGCTTTATGTATAACCTTGTGCCTCACATCGGGATTTGCTGGATTTTTAACGAGTCCCGTTGCACTCCCGCTCAGTGTTACTGAATCGTAGCATTACTTAGATTGGGAAAGGCCCTTAAGATCAAGTCCAGTCATTAGCCAAACCTTACCGATTTTGCCACTAAACCATGTCCACAAGCACCGCTGGTGGTTTGCGTGAACACGTCAGTTTACTTTCATCAAATTAGTTGTGCCCTTCTCCACTGGCCGCATGGCTTATCCCGTGAAGTTTGCGGGGGTTGCTAGGTAGCCCCTAGATTTGGAAGCAGGTATGTGCCTTCAGAAGCACATAACCTCTGCCTTGCAGTCATTTTTATTTGTGGGATTCCACAGTGGCAGTTATTTTTCTGTTTGCCTCGGTTATGAGCCCTGGTAGATTTGCAAGTAGCTGAAGTACTGGACACTGGCACACAAGCATAGCAAGCCTTGGCTCACAGCCACGAATGAGCATACAGAGGCCATTAAGAGGCATGCTGCAGTGGCAGGAGGCACAAGCCTGACCATCAGTCATATATTTGCACTGTGTCTTACAGAAGATCCTAAGGCATGCTTTGTAGCATGCAGGGGAGACGGTTGGCATGCTGTAGGGCAGAAAAGACCTTGAAGTAAACTATCCCTCCCGGGAGGGGCATATGAGACATTGTACAACAGATGACAGTGTAGGCTTCTTGTTTGTCTCTAGTCTTCTGTCTATAAATAGTCAAGCAGCTTTTTATTGCATTCCTAACTATGCAGTTTATTTGCTTCCTTGGTATGTGCGTGCTGCAGTTGTGGAGGTCCCCCAGGGTTTTACTTCTGTTTTTTTTCTGTTTCTAAACAGAAATTCCTGTCTTTAAAAAAAATTTGTTTAGACTAGAGAAGAAGACAAAAATCAAGATGGCAAAATGGATCAGTTGCATTTTAAATTGGAACTTCCACTGCAACCAACGGAGCACGTAGTTGGCGTTCAGCTGATTCTACTCTTTTCGTACCAGCTTTATGTGAGCATTTTTAGTTCTGCTTGTTGTGATGTACAGACCCATTGTAATATTCCAGTAGTGGTTATACAAAAGATGAAAAGAAACTTTCCACATTTGAAATTCCTATCTAAAATATTTATTTTACTATCAAATACTTAATTTTCTTCTCCTCTGCTGTGTCATTCCTAGTCTAGCTCTCTTGAGTATTTTCATACGCTTTGCTAGAAATTCTTTTTTTTTTAAATTTTAAGCTCTGTATTCTCTTGGGCTGTAGTGCAGCATACAGGACAGAAATGCACAACAGTGAGTATCAGTGTGGGTGGCACCTGGAAATAACTGTGAGTCCTGCGATAGGCAGAAGGATGTGCATTCCTACCTCCTGCTGTGTCTTGACATAACCAGTTCGTTTTCTGAGGTGGAGAGCCAGGCTGTTGCAGCAGCCTGAAACTCCTTCGATTTGCTTAACAGCTCTTGAAGCATCGGTAATCATCTGCCAGGATCTTCCGTGTCCTGTAACTGGGACGAGGAAGAAAGTGTTACAGGAAGACAAGACAACACAGTTCTGCTGCGGCAGTGCAGTCAATACCTAAAGCAAAAACACCAGCGCACAGGGAACCCAGGGATACATCTGAAAGGAGCAATAATACAGAGCTGCGTTGGGTGCAGCCACACAGACAAGAATTTGTTTTCCTAGGGAGATTAGGCTGTTTCTCCTAGAGAGTCTTGCTGATTGCAGATGGACAAGCTTAGCAAGCATAGCTGTGTGGTGTAGGAAACATTCTGGGCCTGAGGCCCAGAATAAAGGCCCAACAGTCCTAAATTTGGACTGAGGTATTTGGTCAGGTATTAGTATCACAGGGAGTTCTGATATTCACAACACTTTTTATTTTATTTATTTATTTATTTATTTATTTTATTTCCACTGTAATTGTGGACATTTTCCTTCAGATTGAGTGGTCGATAAGAACGGTAATACCTTCTTTATTTGGTCCTTGATTTTGATTGCTGAGTTTTTTAAAGTGTGTCTCCAATGAATGTGTTTAGTCACCTTGCTGCTTTATACATGTTATGGCTAGTCAGATCGTTCTGTCATTAGCCACAGACTGCTGCACGTGACTGCATTTCCTGTGGAACTTTGTTGAGTTAATAAAGTTAGTTACCCAGTAACTAAGGTAGTTCACTTTTTTAAAAAATTGTATTTTTTATTTGGTGTTCGCTTGTTTAGACTAATGTGATGATCTGAAATTTGGGAATCGTAGAAAAATCAAATCCACATAGAAAACTTTGTAGATACAGAGTAGAAAAGTATGTTGTGTCCCCCCTCCTCCCTCTAAATTCTCCTTTTTTGTCTTCACTATTTCAGAGAATGTCAACATTTGTGATGCAGAGCATGGCTTTTCTTCAGTTTTTTTCTCCTGTGCCAGGGTCTCAGCTCTATGTGAATGGAGACCTGAAACTGAACCAGAGGCAATTACTTAACCATTGTGGACTGGATACCAGATACAATGTGAGGAAACATTTTTCCCTTCCCCATCAATTCCCCCCCACTCCACCCTCTTAATCGGCCTAGTATCGCAGGTGACACCCTAATTATTTGTACTGCTGCACAGAGTGAACTGTAAAACTTTGGAACTGGTGTTTCCTTGTTAGACTACAAGAGGGAAGAGGTTATTGTGCCAAGATGTTCAGTGTGATGTTTATGTTCGTTCCTTGAAGGGCATGGTTACTTTGTGTAAGAAACTCAGTAGAATTACTGTCTTGAAGACTGGAGAAATAATTAAAGTGTCTCCTTGTTGTAACAGGTGTCTGTGGTCAATGGCACAAGTCCTTTTGCAAGTGACTATGATCTAGTAAACATCATTGCGGCATATTGGGATAGAAATGGTAAGTCTGAATGTGTAGCTACAGGACAGTAGTAGTTAGCATACTGGCAGCTGTTTCGTGAGATATATGACTTCTGTATTAACACCTATAAGCCCCCCCTTAATCTGGATGTTTTCTTTCTCCACTTTAGTGACAACAGTCTTTTCAGATCCCAACCCTGTTTGGATGACTGGAAGAGCAACAGATACACCGTTTATCATTAATGCCACCGTTCATTACCCAGTGGAAGTTATCTTATATCCTTTGAAAACTGCATAAACTGTGACATGACAGGGTTCTATTATTTGAGCCTCCGCCACATAGAGGCCAAATGCAAACTGTTTTCTCTTAGATGTGTTGCTAAACTTTTTTTTTGTTAGCTAAGCAAATGCTACGGTTCTGGAGTTAATGAAATACCTATTTGTTCATTCCTTCAGATGGTTCTGCTTGCATAACCACTTTTTGTCTTTCTTTACTGGGAACCTCTGTTGCTTTTCAGCTTTGCTAAAAAGGCCTTTAAGGCAGTTCCTTAGCTATTCTCAGGGAATAATCGTAGTACATCTTGCTTTGGTTCTGCAGTACCTGCTGTCCCGATCCGTCACAGATGCCACTAGCAAAGCATGATACTGTAGTCTGTGACCTAAAGCACATCATTAGAAATCCATATGCAAGATCATCTCACCAAATAATAACTCCTGCAGTGGGCGGTGGTTACATCTGTTCATGTGCAGACAGACTGGAATTTTTTTTCTTTTTTCTAACAAAATAATTCTTCATTCATTAAGTTCTTTGCTCTTTTTCTTAGACAAGAATGAGCCTGCATTTAGAAGAATCTGTATGGATCACACTTCTTACAAGATTTGTTTACCTGCCTGAATATTAACAATAACTACTTCCTGATGACTCAGGCACAAAGTAGGTGCTTTACCCAGAATTGGGCTAAATGTCTTCTAGGACAGATGTTCCCTCCAGCTTTTGTTACCTACCATGGTGAAGGCTTTTAGGTGTTTTTGTGGCTCAGAGTTTAGTTTTTGCAGTGGTAGCATCAGAAGCTTCTTCATTAACACTCCTTGACTTTCTTTAAATATCAGCCAGGATTTTGGGAAATTATTAAATTTGCCTGGATCCAGTATGTCAGCATCCTCCTTATCTTTCTTTGGGTGTTCGGTAGGATTAAGATGTTTTTGTTCCAGAATCAGGTGTTGACAACAATTCCAGTATCACCAGTTCTGCCTGTATCTCCAGTAGTGTCCTACAAACAGCACCAGTCCTGAAGAGATGCCTGAGAAGACTTTATAGAAATGCAATTCAAAACTAGTTACCTGATTTTATTCTCTATACACTTCTTACTTCGGAAGATCAGAATTTTTTAAGTATGTTCCAAGTATGCTCTGTTCTTCCTTTTTAAAATACATGTTCATTCATCTAATTTCTTTAGGAACAAATGTGCTTTGGAACCGAAAAATTTTATATTTTTGACAGTTAAAGAAGAGCCTAGTTATTTTTTTGCAACTGGAACGTGCCTCGAAAACCACCTTGAAAACTGAAAATAATATGCTAAAAGTAACAACATGAACTGTTTTCACTTCTTGTAAATCAATTCACTGCAGTCTTAGAGTTCTGTCAAGAATTATTTGTACATGCATTTATGTGCACTATGAAATGAAAAAAAAAGAAATCTGAAAAAATGCATGGACGAGTTAAGGTCAGAGATGCACTTCTGTAACTGTGGCTATACATACTCGGCAATTTAATTATTAAGTTGGAGGATGAATAAATTCAAGTTTGATGTGAGAAACCACGGTGATAGTGTGTGCCAAGTCTGCACAACCATTTACTATTGGCATTATTACTGTAGCACCAGGCCATTAATTGTGAATTGTGAATAGTAAAACAGAGAATCCTTGTATTTATTGAAAGAAAGAAAACTAGCAAAAAATTCTACCAGAGAAGCCTCAGAGTTTCGAAGCAAGCAAATAATTACTTTCAGAACTTGAATAGCTCAGAACAGATAAAAATTATAATCACCTGGTATGCACTGAAAGACTGCGTCCCTCATTCTTGATGGTGGCAGTAGTAGGGAAGATTATTTTATTTTCTCTTTCTGGGCTTACTTTTTATGCCAGACAAGCTTACAAGAGAAAACAACAAAATTTTCATTATGTTTTCAGTTTTAGACTAAAGAATTAATTTTAGCAAAGCAGTGTTACAGCAGGACAGAATTTCACACAATTCTAGATGCTAGAATTCTGAAAAAAAACTCTGTCATTGGTTCTCTTGAACTCTTAAGACACGGTGCAGCTATGAAATATGAAAGAGCAGCTTAGCAGTATGCCACCTTTTGGCCATTGTCCTCTAGAATTCAGCATCCTGGCAGTTGGGAGCTACCTTTTCCAGAAGTCTCCAGTTTGCTCTTGGATCTTTGAAGTCTCTATGTGGCAGTGTAGGGCTGCTGGTAACTGCCTTCGTATCTGCGTCTTCAGAGTCAAAGCAACTGTCTACTGCTTTTGAGTGTGTCGAGCCGCTACACAGCATGAACGAAGGGGCCCGTGAGCTTGTTTCTCCAGTATCTCAAGCTGATGTACATTTGGTACGCTCTCCCGTGCAGCAATGGTGCTCGTGTGGCTGCATGAGTTAATTCAGCAAGTTCATTATGGTGAAGATGATCTTTACCAAATATGTAATCAAATTTTCAGACAAGTCAGTTCCCTGACTGAACTTGGTATGTGTCTGCACAAGCATTAAGGTGGACATGAAATCTCTGGAGAGACCAGAGGACCGCAGTTTAAGGGTTTGAATGTTCTACTCCCACAAAAATGGAATGCCTAAGAGCCTTCCTCCAAGCTGAACAGAAGCCTTAGTTTAAGGTAGCAATGGGAACATGGAAGAGACTAATGCTTGAAAGCCACAGTACTGGGAGACTCCATTAATCCCCCTCCCACTTTTCTCTCCTGTTGTAGCCTTTCACATTAAGTTAAGGCAAGTGATGCTGCTCAGAGCAACAATTCAGTGAATGCACGTGAAATAAGAACTGGAGATTAGGTCTAGTTCAGGAAAGACAGAGAAAAATATCCTTAACATTCTCTTTTCCTTTAGATAAAGAAAGCTGGAAAAATCCTCTACAGTAATGCAAGCAAAGAACTATATACATTAAAAGGAGGCAATCAAAAGAGTTATTTGCTTGCAGGTGGCATGTAATTGTTTAGTACGAGCTGAAGCCATCCCTCTATTTCTTTTGAAAGAGGTGTTTCATGACTGGCACTAATAACTGAATGCAGGGTAAAGGGAGCCGTAAAGGCAGATGTTATCACAGCAGGGAAAAAAACCCTGTGATACCTCTGCTGTGGCCACTTCCTGGATCGCTTTTTATACTGACCATGGTTCTTGGTTCATAGTTCTGACTCTTTTCTCAAGCTTGAAGAGACATTCTACTTCTGTAAGTAACCAAGCAACAGAAAAAAGGCAAGATTTTGTAGCTTAAGAAACAAACTGAACTACACGGGAAAAATATATACCTGAGGATCCACTGCAACTAGCATTAAAAGAGGTTTAGTAAGGAAGAGCCTTTCTCAGAAAGCGATCTGTAAGGACTCTTCCTTTAGCTTGCTAAGCAACACAAAAAGCCAAAACCACTACCATGCACCACAGTGCTACTACACAGATCTTCTCTGTATACATATGACAGAGCAATCTAAATGCTCTTCACTGAGGAAGGACATGGCTGCTCGCTAGGATTAGTCAAAGTTCTGTAAGAAGGAAAAAGAAAGCAGCTTTAAGTTAAAAGTCCTGTGCATAAATTGATGCGGGAATGGCCGTGTAAGAGCCGTGCTTCAGGAGTCTTTTAAGAGGTGGAACTAGGATAAAAGAGACCACCTCGTTGCTTGTTAACTCACCAAGCAGACAGTTTGCAGGGGGCATTATCCTCCGGTTGTACTCGCAGGAGGCGAGCGGGACGCGGCCGCGCCGAGCTCTGTGCGCGTGGGGGTGCTGGGCCGAGGTGGAGGGAGGAGGAGGAGGCCGGGAGGAGGGG
>NW_008239544.1:2252952-2257057 GCF_000691975.1 Corvus brachyrhynchos
CTCTCTCTTTTTGTTTTTCCTTTCTTTTCCCTAGAGAACATGGCTGATTCAGGTTGAGGTGGTTTCTTTTGCTGGAGTTAGATAGTGAAATAAGGTGCTTTGGAGAAACCTTCCTATCATTTCAGGAAATCCCTTCCCATTTTTCTTTTGTGTCCTGCCTCTCTTTCTAGCTGAAGGTGACATGCTGGTCTGAAGCATTTGTCATTATTTCTTAGTTGCAGCAGTTGCTTCGGTGAGGCGCATAGGGCACACACACCTCAACCCGGTCGTCCTCGGACTGTTTGAATTTGAGGACGCTATTGTACCGGTGCAGACAGAGTGTCCTGTGAGTGAATAGCGTTCAGTCACTGCGGATATCTCTTTGTCACCCCAGTTTTGCCATAGTAAAAATTCGTAACAAAAATTGCAACGAAGCAGACCTCATTTCTTGAACACCGGTCATTCTAGTAGCTGAAAACACTCCGTGATCTTCAGCTGCAGTGCATGGATAAATAGGTGTTGGAGGGCTATGCTTTGACACTGCCATGTGCTTAGGCTGGACAACTGTATCTAACTCAAAAAAAAAAAAAAAAATTAAAAATCTCCTAAAGGAAACAGTATCTTTTAGAAAAAGAACTTCGGTGAACATGTAATTAAATTTATGGTATGTTTCATTGTATTATAAAGTGTTGAAGTCTGATGATTTCCTGGAAACAACTCTTCAAATCTCATTTTCCACTAGATTGTAAAAAGAAGTGTATTTCCAAAAGCTAAATTAGCAGTATCACCTGAAATGCTAATATAATGTTATAATTCAGAATTACTACATTACATTTACTGTATTTTATTATTTTAGTTGCAGTTTCACTATTCTATTAAAAAGTAATTAGGCAGGCTTATCAGTTTCAACTATTTAGTATTGGAAAGACTTTCTTTTAGAAACTACCAGATTATAGAAGGCACCCTCCAAACAAACTTTTTCTTTTCCCATTCGAATACCAATCTGCATATTGTTGTTGATATAGTAAGCTTTTGCTTTCTGAAGGTGTGTGATTCTAGCTGCAGAAGAATACTGGAAAGTGATGTTTTGTCGGCGGGGTGATTTACTGCAAGAATTACTAGTAATATTATTGTGTGTTATTCTTTGACCAGCTTTGTCATGTTCCAACATTTCACTTTTTTGAGTAGCAAACTATGTTTCTAATGTTAGCTCATAGAAGCCGTTTTGGTGGTGATTGCACCGGTGCAATGTCTTATATGTGAAGTATGCAGTGAGTAAACGCCACAAGGAAAAGTAGACCTTCAGGTGGTCTTTGCTCTATTTATCATGCCATGAACAAACATTTCCCTATTAATTCTTTAAAATGCATGATGCTATTTACCATTATCACTCTTTTTACAGTCAGTACTGCTGCATTTGGTGAATTTTAAGTACATAAGTGGTACTTATATTCATCTCGTATGATTGCTCTGAAAGGTCAGCATACAGGACAATCATTTTTGGGTAACAAAAGGTTAAGCACATAATGCGCCATTAGGTATTAATTTTTCAGTGGAAGAGATCAGTCTGGGAAATCAACAGAATCACAGAATATGCTGAGTTGGAAGGGACCCACAATTGAGTATGTTATTTGAAGTTGAAGTAATTTCTGTGTAATCTGTAAGTTCTTTGACTTTAAAAATGCTTCATAGACTGTTGGAAATGAAAGTGTGCTGGAAATTTTGCCGGACAAAACATGGCCAGGGAAGACTTTGACAGAGACAGCTAAGATTCGGTTGCTCAGAAGTCATGATAGGGAAGCAGGTATTTGTAATACTTCACTCAAATGTTTTTGCTCTAATCCAGCCTGGTTTTTCAGTCTTCCCACAACAGACCCAGACTTGTTTGTTCTAAGGGAGTCTTTCATCCCAGCCTTTTGTCAAAAGCTCAAAGAGAGAGTGTGTTTCTTGATGGCTCTAATTATGAGGCACTCTTTCTGTCCTTCTACAGTCTTTTTAGTATCCCAGAAAAAAATGAGCAGTTTAATAGAAGGCTTTTTTTAGCTATAAAGTTAGTTTTTACTACTTTATTAAGTCTCTTCGGGCTGAATTCTGTGCTCAAAGGAAGCTACTAAGAAACTGTACTTCTTTCAGAGCTGACCTGAAAAGATCTGATTACCCGATTCCAATGTCTTATGTAACAAATGAATAAAAGTCCCTGGAAGCGAGAGCTAAATGATCATCCATTGGACAATTTCTTTCTTTCTTTTTCAGACCCTTTCTGGGTCTGAAAAGTGCTCTCCTTAGAAAAGAGATTTTTTTGGGACCAATACTACCACCGACTGTATTTTTACCCTGCTTGGTAAAACTGGATAGCTTTCCGTTACATATCTAGTTTCTTGGCAAGCAATGGCAGATACTAGTGGCCCTGCAGCTCACCAGTCTATCAGAGACAGTTTTAAGTTGTGAAGAAAATGGTTGCTCTGTTGGCCAGTTTGTATAATTAATTTCCTTTGGATGATATGTGAGAATAGTTATTCTGGAACTGTCCCAGGGTTCATCTAGTCTAGGATGTTGTTTCCATTATTAGCTGTTAGCATGGGGAGCCCAGTTACAGAGCTTGATTCAGGACTGTCAACTAAACCACGTATGCAGATGCTTTTCAGATCACATTTTGAACATTTGCATTGCCCTGTGAAGAGATGATTGTGCCTGAAGAATTTGAGAGACTTCTGATTATTCTCTTTACCAGAGCTCTCCTTGAAGAAATGGCATCGCAAAAGAAGTAATACTACTGTCACAGAAAAGGAGTAACAGTGTAACTGTTAGTAAAATAATTTATGCTGAGGAGTATTCATTATTTACAAAAGCAGGTATTGTGATGCCACCGAGTGTTGCCATACGACATGAGTTTCAGCTGAGAGATGTGAGAGGTGTTAGAGTGCTGGCTGCTGCAACTGGATGCCTGTTACAGCCTGATTTTCTGCTTGTTGTCACTCCCTTGCCACTTGGGGTCAGTCCTATTGCATGAGTCAACGAGGAGGTGCTTTCAAGAGTTTTGTCACTGAGATGACAGCTGAAGTGGCAGTAACGCTAGAACATCTGGCCCCTCTGCTGCTTCTCCCTTTCCCCCCATGTTTGTGGTTAGCAGGCCTGCTATAGTCAGGTAGGTGCAGCTACGAGGAAGCAGTTCTGTGGAGCAAAGCAGGAAAAAAGGAGGTGTAACAAACCCCAATTTTGCTCTCCTGAGGGGATCTTGGGGTGGGTAGTTGGTGCCCCTGAACTGTTGGTGGAGGAGGTGGGCACTAGCAGAAAGAGGCGAGGCAATGCAAAGCAAGTCACAGACTAGTGTTTCAGTGTGCAGTTTCAGTGTGCAGTTTTGGCATACTGCCTTTCTGTGCTGAAAGAGCGAGCTTGCCTAACAGCACCATCTGGTGAGTCCTGCAATGGAATAAATAGAGGATCAGAGGTAGGCTGTCTCGCAAGATCCTGTCCCTCACATTTGGAATTGTAGAATCATTTAGGTTGGAAAAGACCTTTAAGGTCATGAAGTCCAACTGTTAATCCAACAATGCCAAGTCCACAGCTAAGGCAATGATATAATGTAATCTATTCAGCAGATTTATAAATATGTGTATATGTGTATACATATATAGATCTTCAGCAACTCCATGAGAAGATTATTCTACAGGCTATTCAACAGCTGCTTTCTGTCTCAGCTAAAGTTTGTCAAAAATCATGAAAGAGCTTGTTCGGCTGAAAAAAATTGTACTTTAAGGGAATGCAAGTTTAACCTGGGCTGAAATCACCTTAACTGCAGAATGCAATTGCAAATGGTAAAGGGTTGTTTACATGAAAATAGAATTATACATGCCCAACATGAGAAGTGCATAAATAAAAGGCACTGTTTACAGAGAAAGTGGTGTATTTGGCCTTATGCATACTAGAGAATACTCTTACAGATGCTATATTTTGTTGCGTAATTATACTTTTTCTTTGGTGGTATCTACATGTGTATATTTTTTCCTTAGAAACACTTCAACTTTTCCAAAAGGGTAGAAAATTAATCTTAAATATAGAAAACGGGTATCTACTTAGTGTTTTACTCTGATATCACACTTTTTCTTGCAGTTTTTTTCATATTGAA
>NW_008239544.1:2257077-2261651 GCF_000691975.1 Corvus brachyrhynchos
CTGATTCATTCAGACGTGTATTGTGGACTAATACTCACGTTATCTGTTTTTTCATTGGCACAGCATCATCTGCGACAGTATTTGGGTGGGAACTGGAGTGAGGAGAGGTCCGAGAGACAGTCAAGGCAGAAGTGAATTTAAAAAAACAGCTTTTGGTTTTTATTCCTCAGTCCCCCCCAGCCTGCTAATAACATCTAAAGAGCAGTTAGTGTTGCAGTTCTGCAGCAGGATTAGAGTGGAGCAACAGTTGAGTAGAAACACATTAATTCTTTAGAAAGCATAATTGAGTCTCTAAAAGCTACATAATGGGTGAGACTGTGAGGAGCTGCAGTATACAGTCTTAGTGTAGATAATTACTTGCAACTTGCACTCAAGAAAAAGATCTGAGATAGTTATGTCTAGCTGACTTTCAGGAATACAGTCTGTTTCAGGAAAAATCTTTCAATTAGCAAATGCAACTGTACTTTGACTTCATCTTAGATTCTTTCATCCCCTCTGTTTGGCGAAGTGTCAATGCAGGCTTCTGGATTGCTGGCGATCCTCACAGCATAGAGAAACTTATAGATGCTTCTGGAGATGAAATATGCAAAAAATCACTATTTGAACAAGGCAGATTTTATCTATGAAGAACGGCCAAGCTGAATTAAACTAAGGATTTATCTATCTGTTCTTGTGCCTGACAGTAGCAAGTAGTGGACTGCTAGGAAAAAAGTTAAGTAATACAGTGAGCCTTATTTCTCCTAGTGTGACACCACAATACAGGCATATACCAAAGGCGATCCACAGCCGTGGGCTGTAGCCTCATTTTTGCCTTTAATAGTCCTTGGAAGGCTTTTCTTCCATTACTTACTTTAAATCAATGTAATTATTTGTTGAACTCTTGTATACTTTTGCTGCCACAGAATTTTGAAGCAGAGTTTCACATTTTAATATGCAGTGTACATAAAGGTTTTGTAATGAGTGATCATTTAATTCAATTTATGATGTCAAATGAGTGTGTATCTATGTTCCCTAGTCTGCTTGGTTTTCTTTCAAGAGTTCAGAGTGTGTTGAAAAATGTATCTTTCACCGTAACATGAAAAAATTGTAATTTCGAATTGTAAATCAGCTAGATAGCAAATACGTGTACATAGAACTTTTGAGATTATCTGCGTATGGGAGGAGTCTTACTTTGCTAAAACCTTGCCTGCTAACATATACTGACTGCTTACAAGTGGAATCTGGACAAGTGAGACCACAGAAGGGTAGGTGCCAAAAATCTCTAGTAAAAAGCCATGAGGAATGCATGTGTCTTGAACTTTGACTGCAAAGTAAAATAGAAATCCACTGGGGTTTGACATGCCTAAGATTTTCTAGGAGTTATATGCAGACAAATCTAACTCCCAAACTGGTAATTCCTTAAATGCGAACTCAGGGTATTCAGTCTTAGGATGTACGCACTCCAGACCAAATACATGTGTCAGCTGCTTTTTCATTTTATCATCTGTGGCCAGGTGTGGCTTCAGGTTGTGAGCTATCATCCATCTTCTGCCTTCTGTAGTTTGGAAAACAGAAGGTTGTGGACAAGCACCAATTGGTATAGCACCCTACTGCTGCTGTAGGGTACAGCGCTCACGTTAGATAAGATTATTTTTATTTCAGCACCCATGGTTACTGATGTTCGCATCCACTCTTTTTAGGGGATAGAAATCCTTGTAATGTTGAATTGAAACTGAAATACAGTTGAGCGATTCAGACAGATTTTTTTTCTTTTTTTGGGGCAATATTTACCAGTATTCAAGTTGAGGGCCTTGTGTACTTTGTAGTTTGTTTGTTTGTTTGTTTTAATCCAACCCAAGGTTTTCTTCAACATTGAACATTTACTTATTTGCTTATTTCTGCAGTAATCTTACTGTTACACATTAGTTCCTTTCAGTTTCCAAGAGCTGTCACTTGCAGTGATCACCCCCCAGTGCAACTGATTAAAGAAGCAGTTAGTGCCACATACATACATGCGCGTTTGAAGAAACGTTTTACTAATGCAAGAGTTTGTATTGTGTGAGTTTTATCGTTATTGTGCCCAGGAGCAATGGTTCACTGGCATTTCCCTTCTCTTTTTCAGCTTTTCTCGTTGCCCTTCCTCGGTGAGAATGGCAAGGATTCGGATTCCTAGCACAATTGTTATAATTTTTGTTACAGTTCAGACTGGATTCTTACTCTTCATGTATGCCCGGTATAGTAGCTTCATGCCTCAGTCTGAGGAAAAACCATCACAAGTCCACATACTTATTCTCTCCTCTTGGCGGTCAGGATCTTCTTTTGTTGGTCAACTTTTCAGCCAGCATCCCAGCGTCTTCTACCTGATGGAACCTGCATGGCACGTGTGGGTTACAATGTACCAGAACAGCGCCAAAGTCTTACACATGGCAGTGCGGGACTTAGTCAGGTCGGTCTTTCTGTGTGACATGTCTGTGTTTGATGCTTACATGCCTTGGAAAAGAAACCTATCTGATCTTTTCCAGTGGGCAGCGAGTCGGGCTCTGTGTTCAGCTCCTGCTTGTGACTCTTTTCAACGTACTGACATAATGAGTGAAATGGCATGCAAGACTCTTTGTGGACGGTATCCATTCAGCAAGGTGGAGGAAGCCTGTAAAACTTACAGCCACGTTGTCATCAAGGAAGTTCGATTCTTTGACTTGAAGGTCTTATACCCCCTTCTCACTGATCCATCCCTGAATCTCAAAATTATTCACCTGGTCCGTGACCCCAGGGCAGTCGTTAAGTCACGGGAACAATCAGTCAAAGCATTAGCCCGTGACAATGGAATCGTCTTGAGTACCAATGGCACTAAAGTGGAAGACAGCAAATACAAAGTAATGCAAGAGGTTTGTAGAAGTCACGTTCAGATTTATGAAACGGCTACTCTTAAACCACCTAATTTTCTGAAAGATCGCTATTTAATGGTCCGTTTTGAAGACCTGGTAAGAGATCCATTTTCAGAAATCTCAGAAATGTATAAGTTCGCAGATCTTAGTTTGACTCCCCGGCTCAAAAGCTGGATCTATAATATCACACATGGACAGGGACCAGGAAAAAAAAAAGAAGCCTTCAAAATAACATCTCGAGATGCAGTTAGTGTTTCACAGGCCTGGAGAAATGTTCTTTCCTTTCAGAAAGTTAAGAAAATACAGGAAGTTTGCAAAGGTGCTATAAACATTCTTGGTTATCAGCTGGTGGATTCAGAAAAAGAACAAAGAGATCTGACATTGGATTTGGTGTTGCCAAGACGACAAAATCAATTCAGTTGGTCATCGTTTAATCCAAAGCACTGAGACATTTTTGAGAGATCTGGGGAGGTGGGACAGGGTAGATGTTTGAAAATTTCTCTACTGTGCAGCATACAGTAGATGGAAAATCCTTGGCTGATGACTTCAACTATCTTTTCATCTACTCTTTTTCTGTTAATGTAGGAAGGTTTTTTTCCTGAGTTTTTAGATAAAAAGAAAAGACAGCAAGATACTTGTCAGCCTGTAAATGTGCTGCTCACAGCTTTGTTTTATGAATATAATTTAAGCGCTTTCTATTAAAAGATGGATTTTCAAATATGTCTTTGTTTATTGATAACAGTTCACTTCTTTTTTTCATGCTTTAATTATTTAAGAATCATAATTCTTTATTTGTATATATGGAACAAAGTAGATACTAAATTCCTTCACTTGACTTTCTTCTTTTTCTTTAAAGTTGTTCTGCAGTTGTGTATTTTTTTTTCAGACTTCTTTTGATGTTTACAGTTTTAACATAAAAGTTTTCCAAAAGGTGGGGCAGCTGCAGCAGCTGTGTTGTAAAAGGCTTAAACGGGAACTTCATTTATTGATAGATTGCGTAGTGGTTTCCTTGGAGTGGCAACATATACAATCGGGTACTTGAATGTGATGTTTGCTTGGAGTGCAAAATCCGAAGAATATGAAGAAACTTTCGGTGGAATCACTTTGGAAATAACGTTTTGATGCTGTCCCTATTGTGTTCCAATACTGTGACACAGAATAAGTGCACACCTGCTCCTGCAGCGCAATCCATACCGTTATCCTCTCTCTCCAGAACTACAAATTGTGAAGATCACTGAGAAATTTAGGATGCCTTGAAAATTTGCGTATCGATTATACTGCTGCATGGAAGCGATCAGTTCAACCAGCTTTGATAGCAGAGACAGGTGCTCGCGTACGGTGAACATTCGGTATTTGCGTCTAAGAAAGCACTGCGGGATCGGTGACGCTCAAAAACTGCACTTGCGCGTGCGGGGCCGGGGGATGGGCACGCAGCTTGGGGCTGTTACGGGTAGCGGGGTCCTGCCGCTAAGAACGTAGCGCATACGGGATGACTTGGGTTTGAGACGTCGCTGGTGCCAGCTGCTGACTGCAATTCGGAACTCCAGGTAAGAAACCCGCTGTGGCGCTTTCCGTGGCTGTGCGCTGCCTCACGCTGGTACCGCTAGCTAAAGGTGAGCGGGGAACGCTGGCGAGGTGGCGCGTCCAGGGAAAGCGCCGAGGGGGTCGCCGGTGCCTGTACGGGGCGGCCGGGCGGGCGGGGTGCGAGGG
>NW_008239544.1:2263575-2269658 GCF_000691975.1 Corvus brachyrhynchos
CTGGCAGGGCTGTGCCATGAAGGGGAGCTCAGAGATATTGGTCAGCTCAGGGAATGAGCCTGGCTCATGGTAAGGAAATTCGCTGTGCAGTTACTTTGGGCCCTTTCTCCTCCTCCTCCTCCTACTCCTCCTCCTACTCCGCCGCCGCCTCCGCCGCCTCCTCCGCCTCCTTCGCCTCCTTCGCCTTCTCCCTCTCTTCCCAACACCGGTTCCAGACCTCAGTATAATCCATGTTCCCACAGCCTGACCTTGCAGTTTTCCCAGTTTAGCAGCTCCAGCCACACTTGGCAGCCTCTTTGTCTGGACTTTGTCTTGCTGAAATCTCCCTTTGTTGATCCTTTGCTGCCTCACCTTTTATCCAGCAATAACGTGCAGTGGGTGGAAGCTTCTCAGAATTCCCTCCCTGTTCCACTGGAAACATTCCCGAGTGGAAGCAGCTGCACTGCCCATCAGCACTTCCCTGCTTTTAGGGGTGGTTGAGGCATGAAGGATGCAACAAATGGAGTTGGCTCCAAGGGGATGAAATGCTCCCCGTGAGGCTGCTCAGAGAGCTGGAGCTGAGGAATCCGGGTGGGAATCACTGCAGGAAAAAGGAAGGAAAAGAGAGCAGAGGAACAGGGATGCAATTCCAACCTCTCCAAGGACTGGCATGGGCACATTCACCATCACCATTTAATCTAGACACGATTTCTTCTTTGCCTCTGGCTGCCAGGAGCAGGATGAGCAGTTTAATGAGTTTAAATAGTGAATAGTTTAATTAGCTGGAAGAGACTGGATCAATAGCTGCTTAAACAAACAACTGGCTCCCTGTTTCCAAGCTTGGATGTAGTTTTGGAAGGTTCCTGGCAATTTGGCAGGGATTAGTGATGCTGAGAATGTGCTTTTTTGTGGGTTTGGGGCTTTTACTCCTGTTCAAGTGTCTGCTTTTTCTTGTTGAGTGGAAAACAGGATGGAAAGAGCAACCACGGGAGGAATTCCACTCTTGCTGCTTCAAGGGATGGAGCAGGAAGGGAACAGGCTGCAGGGAATTTGGAGTGCAAACTGAGATCTCTCCGATATTTTCGGCTCAGTCAGTCCATCGGTGCTTGGTGGCTGTTTAGGCCACGTGCAAGGTGAACGATGGTGCACATCGCAGAGCTGCTGGTGGCTCCTTCCCCTGCCCGGCTGTCAGTCACCCTGCAGGGTGCTGGAGCAGCGTGCCAGAGGCCACGGATCCTATGGATCCCATGGGTCCCAGGGGCATGAGCAGGAGCCTGAGCCTGCTGGCCACTCCTTGCTCTCTCTTATCCTGACTTTTCAGCTCTGCAGCGAATCCAGCTCGAGCTTTTCAACCCTTAGAAACCCAGGGAACTTTCATGTCTGCTCTCAGATCTGGGATTTAAATCCAGCCCTTATCAAAGCAGCCCGTGACCAGGCAGGCCCTGAATCCCAGCAGGGATCTGATAAAGAGGGACCTGACATCCTAAAGAAACCCTTTGAAATCCTGCTGGGATTGATTTGTATCCATAATGGAGCCCAGAGCTCTCTGCCAGGGAGAGATGAAGCTGCTCCTTTGCTTTATCATCCTCAGGCCCTTCCCAGCTTCGAGGGAAATTCACTCCCTCTTCAAGCCCCAAAATCATGGAAAAGTTCCTTTGTATCCTTCTCTCCACAGCCCCTACGTGGATTAATCAACTTTTTATTTGATATGGTGTCATTCTCCTTTTTTTTGCCATGGCTAAAACTGCACGGTGAGCAATCAGAGCAGAAATATGAAATGCAGGAGTCTTGGATTCTACAGTGGGATTAACTTCCCTTTTGTGCTCTCTTTCAGGACAGGAAAAACCACTGAACTCGCCCCATCTTTGGGACCAAGAGCTTTGGTGTTGGAGTAGGCAAAGCCAGCTAGGGCCCCCCTTGTCCTGCCCATGGTGTGGGTCAGGGACAGGCTCCTCTTCTCCTCTGGGCTGGGATGAACTGGCTAGGGAATGCTCTTTCTGACAGGCCGGTCCTAGCCCCGGCTACTGGAAATGGGCAGAGGTGAAGAGGCAAGTGCCAGAGTTCCTTGGGGATGATGGAATTGTGGTGTTTGGCTGTGCCCAGAGGGGCAGGTTGGGCATTTCTGTGTGTGTGAGGAGCGGTTTGGGTGCTGGGGAGCCCGGGGAGCCGAGCTCTCAGTGCATTCCCAGCTCTGCCAGGGGTGGGAGCTGGTGCAGGGCTGGGTGACAGCCTCTGGTCGGGCTCGGGGCAGGCCCTGGCCCCGGCACAGACACGCTGGGGTGGTTTGGGGCCGCTTGGCGTGCCGTGGGAGGCAAATTAGGGATGGTGCTGGCCGGGGCGATCAGTTTGCGCTCGTGTCAGCGCAGCCGTGCAGGGCACTGGGATCTGGGTAAAACACCGGCTCTCCTGGCGTTCAGGGAGGCAAGGTCTGTATTTATCCATACATATTTATCCATACATATTTATCCCTATATTTATCCGTATGTTTATCCATGGCTTATCCATCTATGTTTATCCATATACATTTATCCATATATTTATCCACGTATTTCCCCCTGTATTTATCCCTATATTTCCGCATGTATTTCCCCATGTATTTTATGAACACTCAAGTGCCATATCCATGTATTTTATGAGCACTTCCAGGGTTGGTGACTCCACCACTGCCCTGGGCAGCTGTTCCAGCGCTGGACAACCCTTCCCATGCTGGGCCAGGAGATGGATTCTGGAAATCCAGACTCCGAGGAGCAGGGGATTAAGGCAGCATTGGATTCCTTTATTCTCCCAGAAGGATAAAGGAGATTTATCCCCAGACGAACCAGAGGTGATCACACTGAGGTCATCAGTGGGATTTCTTCCTTACTCCCACAAATACCCACTGGGGTGACAGAGTTCCCTACAAGGGCGGTGTTGGAAGGAGCTGCTGGAATGTTTTGCTGTTCATTGGGATCCACAGGATGTTTGGTGTCTCTCAGAGCTGTTCCAGGCTCTCCACAGACCCAAACACACTTCTCCTCAGAGTAGAGAGGTTTCCCAGAGTGCTGGTTTTTAATTTCAGATGCTGGGATAACGACACGGCTTCAGGAGGCAGGAGACTCATTGTGCTGTGCCTCAGTCCAGGCAGGGACAACCCCCAGCTAATAAAAACCTCTTTAAAGCACAAAAAGTCCCATTAAACTGATATTATAAAGGCTGCAAATTGAAGCAGGCCTCAATCAGAAAGCAACAGAATTTAATTCCCCCCCCTTGCCCATGTGCATGATGATCTCCTTCCTAATTGCCCATCCCCGCTTTTCCCACAGAAGGGCTGTCCCGAGGTTGGAGATGGTTCCAGCTTTATGGAGCTTTGATCTTGATCTGGTTTTACTTTTTACAGAGCACAGAACCCGAGAGTGGCAACTGCTTTCCTCTTGTTCCTCCTGTGGCAGTGAACTGCTCTTCCCAAGGACGGCTGCAGGAATTCTCAGGCAGCAGAACGTATGGAATGCCAGGCACGCTACAGAATTCCAGTGGGAGCAGCAGGAACTTCTGTTCTTTACTGGCAGGGCTGTGCCATGAAGGGGAGCTCAGAGATATTGGTCAGCTCAGGGAATGAGCCTGGCTCATGGTAAGGAAATTCGCTGTGCAGTTACTTTGGGCCCTTTCTCCTCCTTCTCCTTCTCCTTCTCCTTCTCCTTCTCCTTCTCCTTCTCCTTCTCCTTCTCCTTCTCCTTCTCCTTCTCCTTCTCCTTCTCCTTCTCCTTCTCCTTCTCCTTCTCCTTCTCCTTCTCCTTCTCCTTCTCCTTCTCCTTCTCCTTCTCCTTCTCCTTCTCCTTCTCCTTCTCCTTCTCCTTCTCCTTCTCCTTCTCCTTCTCCTTCTCCTTCTCCTTCTCCTTCTCCTTCTCCTTCTCCTTCTCCTTCTCCTTCTCCTTCTCCTTCTCCTTCTCCTTCTCCTTCTCCTTCTCCTTCTCCTTCTCCTTCTCCTTCTCCTTCTCCTTCTCCTTCTCCTTCTCCTTCTCCTTCTCCTTCTCCTTCTCCTTCTCCTTCTCCTTCTCCTTCTCCTTCTCCTTCTCCTTCTCCTTCTCCTTCTCCTTCTCCTTCTCCTTCTCCTTCTCCTTCTCCTTCTCCTTCTCCTTCTCCTTCTCCTTCTCCTTCTCCTTCTCCTTCTCCTTCTCCTTCTCCTTCTCCTTCTCCTTCTCCTTCTCCTTCTCCTTCTCCTTCTCCTTCTCCTTCTCCTTCTCCTTCTCCTTCTCCTTCTCCTTCTCCTTCTCCTTCTCCTTCTCCTTCTCCTTCTCCTTCTCCTTCTCCTTCTCCTTCTCCTTCTCCTTCTCCTTCTCCTTCTCCTTCTCCTTCTCCTTCTCCTTCTCCTTCTCCTTCTCCTTCTCCTTCTCCTTCTCCTTCTCCTCCTTCTCCTTCTCCTTCTCCTTCTCCTCCTTCTCCTTCTCCTCCTTCTCCTTCTCCTCCTTCTCCTTCTCCTCCTTCTCCTTCTCCTCCTTCTCCTTCTCCTCCTTCTCCTTCTCCTCCTTCTCCTTCTCCTCCTTCTCCTTCTCCTCCTTCTCCTTCTCCTCCTTCTCCTTCTCCTCCTTCTCCTTCTCCTCCTTCTCCTTCTCCTCCTTCTCCTTCTCCTCCTTCTCCTTCTCCTCCTTCTCCTTCTCCTCCTTCTCCTTCTCCTCCTTCTCCTTCTCCTCCTTCTCCTTCTCCTCCTTCTCCTTCTCCTCCTTCTCCTTCTCCTCCTTCTCCTTCTCCTCCTTCTCCTTCTCCTCCTTCTCCTTCTCCTCCTTCTCCTTCTCCTCCTTCTCCTTCTCCTCCTTCTCCTTCTCCTCCTTCTCCTTCTCCTCCTTCTCCTTCTCCTCCTTCTCCTTCTCCTCCTTCTCCTTCTCCTCCTTCTCCTTCTCCTCCTTCTCCTTCTCCTCCTTCTCCTTCTCCTCCTTCTCCTTCTCCTCCTTCTCCTTCTCCTCCTTCTCCTTCTCCTCCTTCTCCTTCTCCTCCTTCTCCTTCTCCTCCTTCTCCTTCTCCTCCTTCTCCTTCTCCTCCTTCTCCTTCTCCTCCTTCTCCTTCTCCTCCTTCTCCTTCTCCTCCTTCTCCTTCTCCTCCTTCTCCTTCTCCTCCTTCTCCTTCTCCTCCTTCTCCTTCTCCTCCTTCTCCTTCTCCTCCTTCTCCTTCTCCTCCTTCTCCTTCTCCTCCTTCTCCTTCTCCTCCTTCTCCTTCTCCTCCTTCTCCTTCTCCTCCTTCTCCTTCTCCTCCTTCTCCTTCTCCTCCTTCTCCTTCTCCTCCTTCTCCTTCTCCTCCTTCTCCTTCTCCTCCTTCTCCTTCTCCTCCTTCTCCTTCTCCTCCTTCTCCTTCTCCTCCTTCTCCTTCTCCTCCTTCTCCTTCTCCTCCTTCTCCTTCTCCTCCTTCTCCTTCTCCTCCTTCTCCTTCTCCTCCTTCTCCTTCTCCTCCTTCTCCTTCTCCTCCTTCTCCTTCTCCTCCTTCTCCTTCTCCTCCTTCTCCTTCTCCTCCTTCTCCTTCTCCTCCTTCTCCTTCTCCTCCTTCTCCTTCTCCTCCTTCTCCTTCTCCTCCTTCTCCTTCTCCTCCTTCTCCTTCTCCTCCTTCTCCTTCTCCTCCTTCTCCTTCTCCTCCTTCTCCTTCTCCTCCTTCTCCTTCTCCTCCTTCTCCTTCTCCTCCTTCTCCTTCTCCTCCTTCTCCTTCTCCTCCTTCTCCTTCTCCTCCTTCTCCTTCTCCTCCTTCTCCTTCTCCTCCTTCTCCTTCTCCTCCTTCTCCTTCTCCTCCTTCTCCTTCTCCTCCTTCTCCTTCTCCTCCTTCTCCTTCTCCTCCTTCTCCTTCTCCTCCTTCTCCTTCTCCTCCTTCTCCTTCTCCTCCTTCTCCTTCTCCTCCTTCTCCTTCTCCTCCTTCTCCTTCTCCTCCTTCTCCTTCTCCTCCTTCTCCTTCTCCTCCTTCTCCTTCTCCTCCTTCTCCTTCTCCTCCTTCTCCTTCTCCTCCTTCTCCTTCTCCTCCTTCTCCTTCTCCTCCTTCTCCTTCTCCTCCTTCTCCCCACACTAAAGATGGCGGCTCTACCGGAAGTGTCTTCTGCCAGCACCCAAGATGGCGCCGGAGGGCGGAAGTTACGTCACTGCCACACTAAAGGT
>NW_008239545.1:0-277 GCF_000691975.1 Corvus brachyrhynchos
ATTGACTGGTCGACTGTAACTTCCGCGTTTGCCCACAGTTTGCTCTGAGGCACGGTGGTGGTAGCTTCCTCTTTTGGCTCTGATTGCAAGAGCTCTTTCTCCTGCTCCCGCAGGAGCTCACTGACAGTCTCAAAGTGCTTTTCTGCTTTCTACCCTTTTATCGCACTCGGGCTTTTAAACAGTCCACTCAGCCCCCCGCGCTGCGTAGTTCGGGCAGGAGCGACAACCCCAGCCGGTGTTGCAATTGCCTCCACTGCAGCCGCCGCCACTTTTTACT
>NW_008239545.1:598-1937 GCF_000691975.1 Corvus brachyrhynchos
TGGGGGGGGGGGGGGGGGGGGGTGCACTTTACTTAGGTGTAACACAGTACCCCTTTTATAATATAATAACCAAACCTTTTGACAGTACATGCATTATTAACATAACAATTATTAACTATTTAACAATATTACTATTAACAGTATAATAGCCAGAGATCTGCTGGGATGAACCACGCTTCTCATAGAGATATGATGGAACTCCATTTATTCTATTGTCAGACCCATAGTTATACCCTAATTCCTCAAGCACACATAAGCAAGCTCCATATTATTGGGTTACAGCTACTGTTCACGCGGCCTTTAATAGCAAGCGATTGGTTACAGATTAATATGCACGCGACTAACTAACATAAGTTTTTCTCTTTCTATGGTCAGCATCCCCCTCCCCAACATCCTGTTGCTTGCCACATCAGCATTGCTCCTCTCCTTTTTCCCTAGTCAAGGACAGTTCACTAATATAGCTTGGATTGCGCACGTATACATGTCCCTGTTCACTCAGCCATTTCTCTACATACTGCTGGTCATTTACCTCTAGAATAATTTCCCCATTCTTAAATGTAATGGTTGCTTGTAATTGTTCTAATAGATCTTGGAATTTCAACATCTCATACTAATGGGATAACTTGATCTGTTATTTCACTGTCTATGGGTATTTATCTTCTTTCATTCTTGTTTGTCTGTTTTAAGTAGTAAATTGCCTTCATCACATTCTGCACCTACAACTGAGATTGCAGAATGTGCTATAAATAGGAGGCATGAGGCAAAGTTAAAACACTCTCTTAAGACATATGGCATGAGATTCAACAGCCCATAAGTTTGAGAGTTGGTAGAAGGCTTTTTTGCATTTTATTCATGTCTTATCTGCAGTCCATGGTTACCTTTTTTTGGTTTAGGAAGGGGGATCCAATCATTTCTCATGTAGCATTTGCTTGTGTTTTGTCAAGATTCTTTAATTCACTAATTAGAAAATCTAAAAATATTAGCCATATTATAATAATTTTGAAGCCTTCTGAGGCAGAACTGGGAAGGTTAGTCCATATTTGCATGATTTCAAATTTGTATAGATTCTTATACCAACTCTCAGGATAATATTGGTTGAGACAAATTATACATCTATAAGACTTTAGCTACAACATTTTTCAGAAAAAAGAGACAAAACAATTTAGACAAAAGTTAAACTCAAGAATACGTAGAATGCTTTACCTTCTCTTTGATCTTTCACCAAGTCACTTGCAATAAAAACACAAACAAATTGCAAACATTAACCAACTGACAACGCAAGCAATTATGGTGACACTTTAAATTTCATTGGTTTTCATACAGCTCCATCTCATGTGTT
>NW_008239545.1:2786-8625 GCF_000691975.1 Corvus brachyrhynchos
CACAAAACACCAAGCAGAAAAGGGAACTAAACACTCAAATCTATTAACCACAATGTCCACAATTCCTACAACCTCTGCCATCACCTTTGCCTTTGCTTTTGCCTTTTCTTCATCCCTTCTTACATACACTTGCTGTACTTTTCTAACCAGTTCCTCTCAAATTACTCACTATTCTCTGCCACTCTCCCCTCACTCTAACATTATCTACACCTTCATTTTCTGACAAGTTCTTTATTCCTGCTCTTTCTAGTCTGATACCAAGCTCTCTCCTCTGGCAGCCTGGACACCACCCACTCCTTCTAGTAGAAGTACAATACCACTTTCTCTCACAATTAATACATGCACACAAATATAAGCTTCACAACTGTTTTCACACACTAAACACGGGATTTCAAAAGGGAAATCAGATGGAGCTATATTAGAAAGGCATTGGGGGTCCCAAGAATCAAGACCAAATAACTGAGGGGGAGAGGTTCTTCTAACCTCGCGCCTAGCCACAATTCTAATTCTATTAGCACCTGTCCTGGGTTGCAGTGTATTCTATTACCATCCTCATGAGGTGTTGAAATCAGGTGGGGCAGTGTTCCCTTGCCTCCTCCCCCCAGACTATCTTGCTGTTAATGGCCCATCATTGTCCTGCCGAATGACTCAGAGATAACTCCCTCCGGACTATCTTCTGTTAATGAGCCTCATCAACACTTGGCCTCATGACTCATTACCCCATTGTGAGATGCTCCACCCAGAGGGAGGAACCAAGCATCCCATCCTGGATATAAGCTGAGACTCTGAACACCAGAGACAATGCCTTTCCACTGGATTTCCAGAGGACAGGAGCTACACAGCCACACTTGGCCTTGCTTGTTTTCTTTTATTTTTTTCCTTTTCTTTAATTTCCATTAAATTGTTATTCTGACTTGGTCCCTCCCACTGGTTTGTTTTCAAACTAGTACCGCACCAAAAATCAATAATCTAGCACCGCTCCAAACAAATGCTTCAATACAACATACTCAAACAACACACAGCATGTATGTACACATCCCCGATCTGCAAATAGGCGAGCTAGTATACAGCCATCTACACATAAAAGCAGTCCAACAACAACCAATATCCACACAGACATAAGCAACCCAACAACACTCAGGCCAGCTACTAGTAGCCAAAATATTCATAACACTCACTTTTAATAACTTCAGGGTCCAGCATATTTATTTTCTCCAATACAATCATCAACAAGTTCTGGCAGAAACCCCCTGGAATCACTCGATCCACTCTCGGGATTGCTAGCAGCTGCTCTATCGGTCAGTGACTCCCCCTTGCTGGCTCCCACAGCCGGCCGCTCTGCTTGCAAGCTCCACCTTTACCCACACAGGGACTATGCTGTGCGCCAGATGTCTCTGCCCATCTTACCAGCGGCCCTGGCCATGCGTATGACTTACAGGCACCCTAAATCCAGAACATACTGTTTATCCGCAGTCCCAGCAGGTTGCTGTCTGCCCCTGCAGTGAGCGAGCCGAGGGGCGGAGTTCCTCCACGAAAGCCCCGGGGCGCGCCAAGGATGTCCGCTCCTCAGCCAATCCTGCAGCCAGACAGAGTTCCTCCTGCCTGGCTTGCCAAAATGATATGCGGAAAAGACTCCACTACTGGAATAAGTAGTAAAGTAGGTATGTTTATTCCAGTGCTGGGACGCATGGGGGATAGTTCCTCCAAAGTCATGTGTGCTGAGAGCTGCATTCAGCTTGGTATATATCGGGTTACAAACTCCATATTCATTAAGTTTCCCAATACGCCTATACATATTCATTACCTAGCCCTGCCTAGCCTCGCCTCGTATTACAATGCGCCCAAAAGTAATTTACATCCGCGTTGCGCTTCTGCAGTGTTGTCTGGTGGTCATGGGCAGGGGTCTCTGGGATGAAGTAAGGGTCTTCCTCAGAAGAAGTAAAGGGTCTTCCTCCTTCTGAACTTTTCACCTTGCTTCCCTGCACATGCTCTTTATGTCCCTGGCCCAAGTCCAAACTTCAAGACTGGTTTAAGTTAGTTTTAGGATCGAAAACAGGATCTTTGGTCAAGATTCCTTCCCTTTATCAATAGTCTTCTATCTCCTCATTCTGCTTTGGTCGGCACAATAAGTGTTGAGCAAGCTGTATGCATTGTTTTTAACAAACAGCTTCTTAGCAAATCATTTAACCTCTGCTTCCCCCTCCTCCCCCTGATTCAGAGGGATTTATCCAAGTCTTGGGTGAGTAACAGTTTGTGTCAATCAGTGGAATTCCTATGGAATTTATGGTTCCTCCCATTGCTTCTTTCATCTCTCAGTATCTGGCTTTATCTGCCAGCAGTCCCACAGTTTATTTGTAAATCGCTCTCATTTCTTTCATCAATCAGTTGAATTCCTATGGAATCTGTACTTCCTCACATTGCTTCTTTCATCTCTCAGTATCTGGCCTTATCTAGCAGACCCACAATTTATTTGTAAAGACAAATTCCTCTCATTCCTTTCAATTTCTCTTGTAAAAGGCCTCGGAAATGAGTCTGGGTGAACTTCAGGAGTCCCTGATGGTTAATGACACCTAAAACATGACAACTGTCTCAGGCATTTGAGCCAGGGATTCCCCTTCAGACCTTCTCATGGAAGGAGGATTGGGGGGGGTGGAAGGGAGGAGAGGGTGTTTTAAAATACAGTGGTTTGTGTAAGGGAGGGCAATTTAGCATGACAAGAGGCTCCATCTCTTATCTCACTCATAGCCCATCATTCACTCTCTGTCATAGAGGTTTAGCCATTACACACCCAAAAGCTCGGCTCCCCCACTTCCAAACACAGCTCCAGCAAAACACTCTGGCCCCTTCACAACTCAGAAATGCTTTGAGTCATTAACCCATAAAAGTCCAGTTTCTAACAGCAGTCAAGGACAGGACAGGACAACAGCACTGAATACACATCCCGAATTGCCCTCATTGCCCTTGATGTTATCATGGCATAAACTGATACCACTCAGTACATCATCAAAGCAATCCTGATCCCTCTCCCTGCACTGAAAAAGAGCACTGTGATGGGCAAACTGTGCCACATAAATGGAAACATAAACAGGGTCAGGTACCACACCCACATGAACAGACTGAGCAACATTGTAACCAGCAGGCTCCATATCTAATGCGCAAATGCTTGGATCAAAATTCTTTCCAACCCATTCCCAGCAAATCTGTTTTTATCTTATTCCTTTGTGCCGCACATTGGGCACCAATTAAATGCGCTGGTTTAAAAAAACAGATGGATAATAAAAGCGACTAAAGCTGCTTTCTTCCCCCCCACTTCCTCCTGGTGAGAGGGAGACTAAAAATAAAGATTCCAAGTTGAGATAAGAACCATTTACTTGAAAAAAAACAGCAGTGAAGTAAGAAACTGAACAATAACAGCAACTATAGTAAAGTACACAAAAAGAGGGTGATTTACAAAGAAAATGGTGTTCACAAATCAAGGCCTTACACGGACTGAGACAAAGATGAAAATGGTGCCTGGGTGCAGTGGGTTGATACTGGCTGGATTCCAGGCATCCATCAAAGCCTCTCTCTCACTCCCCTCTGCAGCTGGACAAAAGAGAGAAAATTTAACAAAGGGTTCATGAGTTGAGATAAGGAGTGGGACAGATCACTCACCAAATACCATCGCAGGCAAAACAGGCTCGAATTAGAGATGTGAATTGAATTTATTACTAACAAAATAAGAGGAGGATAATGAGAAGTAAAATAAAACCTTAAAAACACCTTCCCCCCACCCCTCTCTCCTTTCCATCTCTACATCCTTCCCCAGCAGCACATGGAGATGGGAATGGGAGTTATAGTCAGTTCATCACCCATTGTTTCTCCCACTGCTCAGGGAGAAGAGTCCTTCCCCTGCTCCAGCATAGGGTCCCTCCTCCAGGAGATAGGTCTCCATGAAGTTCTCCAATGTGAGTCCATCTCACAAGCAATAGTTCTCTGTGGACTGCTGCAATGCGGGTCAATCTTCCATGGGGTGCAGTCCTTCAAGGACAGGCTGGCCCAGCATAGGGTCCTCTCTCCACGAGCCTCCCAGGGGATCACAGCCTCCTCTCAGGCTCTGATGTGGGGCTCCTCTATGGGCTGCAGGTGGATCTTTGCATCCCCGTGGATCTCCATGGACTGCCAGGGTACAGCCTGCTTCACCATGATCATCACCACAGGCTGCAGAGGAATCTCATCTCTGGCGCCTGGAGCACCTCCTCCCCCTCCTTCTTCACTGACCTTGGTGTCTGCAGAGTTGTTCTCACATATTCTCACCCTGTTCTTCTCTGGCTGCAATTCCATCTGCGCAACAACTTTTTTCTTCTTCTTCTTAAATATGTTATCAAAGAGGCGCTATCACCATTTTTAATTGGCCCAGCCTTGGCCAGCGGCATGTCCATCTTTTGGAGCTGCCAGGGATTGGCTTTGTCAGACATGGTGGAAGCATCTAGCAGCTCCTCACAGAAGCCACCCCTGTAGCCCCCCCACTACCAAAGCTTGGCCATGCAAACCTGTCAGGAAAATTAATCCACAAACACCAGAGGTTTATATCCAAAGAGGAGACAGAGGATTCCTGTTACTTTATTCAAATAAAGGGAGAGGCGATGGAGCATTTCCCCTGGGGTCTCTCAAACTGTTAGAGGATGCAGCCTCCTTTTTATCCTGATTTCCTGGCCACACTTCCCTCTCTCTTTCCCCATTGGCTGAGGTACTCGAGAGGTAGAGACTTCCTGGAATGCCTAATACTTAAGGTTCCCTTCTAATGTATAATCCCCCCCTTAATTTTTAGTTCCTATAGAATTTTATGGTTTTCCCATTGTTTCTTTCATCTCTCAATATCCAATTGCATTTATAAGCAGACCTACAGTTTGTTTGTAGAGACAAATATCTTTCCATTCATCAATCAGTGGAACCCTTCTCATTGTTTCTTTTATCTCTCAGTGCTAATTTCATCAACCAGCAGGCCCAGAGCTTGTTTGTAAAGACAAGCCTCTCATTCCTTTCAAACCCTCCTCTTTTATTTTTAATAATTGTCTTTACAAACTTTCATTATCATTGACTTAATTTTCTGTTCCTGGGTCTATTAAAAATGCCCTAGGGTATATTACCGTGTCCCGCAGCCATAGGGAGGAGGAGGAGAGAAGATCCAGCAGGCAGGAATTGTGCAGCAAGATTGATTTATTTAATTATTTTACAAACTCTTTTATAGACTTTTTTTTCATAGTCTAATTGGACAAAGGATCAGCCACCCCTTGGGGTGATTGGCCAAAATCCTAAAACATCCATTGTCAAAATATTTTTCTACTATAGTATAAACAAGAATTTTAAAGGTTGCAGGTGTTTCATTGTTTACAGAACTTGGCTACTATCTTTTGTGAGAGAAAAAGTCTCTCACGGACTTAGAAAATAGCAAGAAAATCCTTGCTAGCAGCATTTTTGTATCCACGTGGGTCTTTTTTGTTTTTTCAGTTATTTGCAGTGACATAATTTTCTGTCCTTTTGTAGCCATCTCTGGATCTGTAGGCATGGCTATTACCTGCATCCCCTTGATCACATGTTGAATAAGTTGCACTAAGCAAGGAATCATGCATGGTAAAAAGATTAGAGTTGCTACAGCACATAAGAGGAAAAAAAGCATTTGTTTAACCCATAGTCCACCAGGTAACCACAAAAACGTCCCATTCCTGTTGCAGTGGGGATTACTGCAACATACATAAGACAGCAAGGCCCATGGAAAAATAGGGACCGATTCTTGGTAGATGTTTTCAGAGATGTTTATTTTCCAGCCGCATGGCCAGGTGTTGCTGTGCCCCAGCCC
>NW_008239545.1:8887-11048 GCF_000691975.1 Corvus brachyrhynchos
CGACCGCCGGCGCGCCTCCCCCCGGCCCCCGGCCGTGTTCCCTCTGCAAAGAAGCCAGCTAGCTAGCTCAGCCAGCAGCTCCCTTTCTTGATGCTGAAGTCGCTTCTGCGACGCACAGAAGTAACGCAGTTGGACTCTCTCTGACCTGGGGCATGCCAGAGCTCATGCCTTGAGCACAAGTACTGCGTTAGCCCGGGACTGCCGAAGAACTGTTGCAATCACGGGACCAGAGGGTCCTTCCCGCGCAGGGGAACACAAAACAACCAATGGGAAACGAGATTCACCAGGGAGTAGGGAAACCCCGTGCCTCTATCCCAGGGTCCCCTCCCCCAGGACCCCATGGCAGGGGGGAGGAACCCCAACATTTCACCCTTTTTTTTTAACTAAAAGAGATTTAAAACTTAACATTGAAAACAACTGGACAAACATAAGATAACAAGAACAGTTTCAAAAGAAAACAAGCCACCCTCCTGAGTCTCTAAATGTCCAAACAGATTTTTTCTCTGGAACATTTTAGGGCTGGCAGAAGCGAGACAGGACTCTCTGAGCATGCTTTGTGGGGAAACTGAGGCAGGAGAGGGTTTCTTCCATTTGTACCTGTAGGAACTCTAAACAATGACAGTTAATTTCTTCCCTCCCCCTTTTCATCTCCCCCTCGGCATTGGAGAGGAATTTTGGGGAAAGGGAATTTCATAGGGAAGCCATGGGGCGAAAAATGGATTAGGAATGAATTGGGGATGGGGTAAACTTAGGAAAGGGTTCATATTGGGTATAGGGTAAAAGGGGAAAGTAGGCTGTGGGTAGGGAGGTTGCTGGTATGGATATTGTTTACAATTTTGTGCATAACGGCTGCCCTTGACTGGAATACCCCCAGGCCCTTTCACGTGGGCTGCCTGCGGGCCTTTTCTTCCTTGGACAATATCAAATTGTGCAACTTCTCCATCTCCTACACTCTGGAGGTATTTTTCAGGGTTATTCTTTTAATGGCAGTTCTATGGATGAATACATCTTCCCCTGTGCCATCTCTTGTTATAAAGCCATAGTTGTTTTTTACATTGTACCATTTCACAGTTCCTGTGATTTTCGTTGCTAGAACTTCTCCCATTACGTGCTTGCATCTGTGTTGTGGCTGCTGGTCCTGCATGGCCACTGCCTTGCTGACTCCAGTGGTCAGACCCCTGCATTGCTGCTGCTCCGCACCCTCTGAGCAGCGCTGCTTCAGCTCGGTGCTGCACTGCACAGCTTCTCGTGTCACTGTGGAAACTGCCGCTTTTCACTCTACAAAGCTCTCTGAGCCGTGTGCTCAGAGTGGGCTTCCACACTAACCCCCAGTTCCTGGTTGCTCGCAGGGGTCGCCTCTCTGCTGCACGTGGCCCATGGCACCTGCAGCACCTGCAGCGTCGTTCCCTCACTTGTGGTCATGGGGCAGGGGACCCTGAGACAGGGATGGGGTCAACAACAAGGCGCGGGCTCCCAAGGGGGCCGAATACACTGCAACCCAGGACAGATTAGGAAAGGGAAACTGTATGGGCTGCTTGTAATGGGGATATTGTCTGACATAACTACGATTTGCAGCATATATACTGCCTTTCACAGAAACACCATCAGGCCAGGTAACATTTGCTGCTTGCCGGCCTTTCTTTCCTTGGATAATCTTAAACTCTACCACTTCTCCATCTTCTAAGCTTGGGAGGTATTTTTCAGGGTTATTCTTTTTAATGGCAGTTCTATGAACATATATGTCTTCCTGGTTGTCACATCTCATTATAAAACCATAATTTTGTTTGACATTATACCATTTTACTATTCCTAAAACCTTAGCTACAATGATTTTTTCTTTTTTCCGAGTTGGTGCTGTTTTCTGTCTTGCTGTGTTCCTGGTTTCACTTTCGTTTTCGCTCGATGAAGAGAGACTGGAGGCAGAAAAGAGGTTTTTAAACCAGTCGCTGCCCTCTGCATGCAGGTTGTCAACTTGGGCATGAATTTCCTTAATTTCGGCATGGATGGACTTGCTCTTTGATAAAAAGTCTATACAGCAGAGTCCTTCAAACTCATCGCAGCTGTGGCCATGGGTGAGGAGAAGGAAATCAACGGCAGCTCGATTTTGTAATGTTGCCTGCATTGTTTTTTCTTCCTCAGCTAAAAACTGGCTGCGGACGGA
>NW_008239545.1:11141-11978 GCF_000691975.1 Corvus brachyrhynchos
CTTAGCCAGCAAGAAATCTGCTCAAGTTCTCCAAGGGCCTTAGCTGCCGCCACCCATGGCAAGAAAATTGACATGATAACTCTTTTAGAAAGGCCAATTAGTGACCGAATTATCACAATCATCAGGAATTTTGTAAATCGACCCAGCCTGATTAGCCGAATTTTGCCGCTTGAGAAGTTGAGCCCCGTCTGGGATGAGTGTGGTCAAATGCCCCAGAGTGCAGGGACCTCCTGTAAGAAATGGTGGGATTCTGTTCCACGCCCGGTCCCCACAGATTAAAAATAAACCCTCTGGCAGCACCTTGCTGTGACTGATGGAGTTGGAAACAGACAGAGCCATATTGTGACACTGCTGGGGTTTTAGGAGGTCTCCGGGGTTTTTTTCTGTTAAAGGAATTTTCCCCATACGTGTTGCTAGGGGGACAAATGGCTGGATAGTTAAGTGCCTCTGCGTCCTTTTTGGAGCAATTCCCACTTTGCCCGGTCAGCTCTGGACGCAGCAGGCTGCGGGGGCCAGCCTCCGGAATCCGGGAGACCAGAGGTCTGGCTCGTGGGTCCTTCCACAGGACCGCGGCAATAGAGGCAGGTGGTGGAAGAAGGAGGCAGGCTCAATTGTGGATGAAATCCGGAAGGTTTATTGTGTCTCCGAACAGGGGACCCCGCTCCCCGGGGCTGTCCAGCAATGAGCAACCCTGAGCGCGCCTGCCAGGGGTTTTATGGGGGGGTGGCAACAGGGGAGGGATGACAAAGGCATCGAATCAGGGAAGGAGAAGGACAGGTCTGCGGGATGAGGGACACACAAGGGAACCTATCTTGGGAAAGGAAGGGAGGGATCCTC
>NW_008239545.1:20705-22396 GCF_000691975.1 Corvus brachyrhynchos
GGTCTGCGGGATGAGGGACACACAAGGGAACCTATCTTGGGAAAGGAAGGGAGGGATCCTCCCCCCAAGACCAATCACTCGACGCCCCTGCCAGAACTTTCTAGAAGCTTGGGAGGGGTGCTGGAGCGATTGGCAGGGGTCTGGGAGGAGACAAATAGAGAAAGCAGGGTTATGAACATGAAACCAGGAGGGTATAAACTGGGATGGTACAGTAATACGAAACCCAAAGGGGAGACCCGGACTGAACCAAACAAGACACACTCCCACACCAAAGGATGGGAAGTGGGTTACATCAGTTTGCCACAATTGGCAGCTCTTCAGGCCACAGGGGTTGACTATGGTGCCCATAGATGGTATTTGGTAATTCTGACGGTTCGGGCACGTTACAATGATAGCTCTTGCTTGATCTTTTGAGAGCTTGAACATTCTGACGAGGGCAGGAGTGTTTTGGTGAAAAAATGCATGTGACAACTTCGCCTGGGCAAAGATGTCGGGGACGTTTGCAGTCTCTGCTGGCATGGCCAGTGCATCTGCTCTCCTGTTCCCTTTAGCAATGGGACCAGGGAGGTCACTGTGTGACCTCACATGCATAATGTAGTAAGGCTGTTTTCTGTGGGAGATTAAATGGATTAATGTAGAAACCAATAGGTGTAATTTTTGATTGGAGACCTCTTTCAGAAAAGCATGTTCAGGCCTCATAACTATGCCAGCGACATAAGCTGAATCTGTGACCAAATTAAAAGGTTCATCTTTAAATTTCTCAAAGGCTCTGAGAACGGCTGTGAACTCGGCAATCTGTGGTGATCCCTCTACTATTTGGATATCACACTCCCATTTTTGAGTCTTGGGATCCCTCCATGTCATTACAGACTGATGGGATGAACCAGAGCCATCTGTAAAGACGGTTAGAGCTTTGAGAGGTTTTCTACTTTGGATTAATTTTGGGATCAATTTAAAGGCTGCATCACGATAGAAAAGTCTATGTTTTGGCATGTGAATGGAAATTTGGCCTGTGTAGCTATCTAGGGAGAGCTGGAGGCTCTCATTGGTCTGGAGCAAATGCTTTAGATCTCCAGTGGTCAATGACAAGTATATGCATGTGAACTCATGTCGGGGTCTCCTCCCCTTCCATGTAGCCCTGGGAGAGGGGCCCTGAGGGGAGGCACGGGGTTTCCCGAGCCCCTGGTCAGCCTCGTTCCCCATTGGTTGGTTTGTGTTTCCCTGCACGGGCAAGGACCCTCAGCCCAGACTGTGAGGGTTCCTCAGCAGAGCTCCAGCCATGCGGCTGGAGAAATAAACATCTCTGAAACATCTACCAAGAATCCGTCCATATATATTTCTTTTCCACGGGACTCCTGGTTTGATATATGCGTGTTACAGTAATCCCCGCTGTAACAAACTCACACCCTGCAAGAGAACAGAGGTGAGTTCTGGCCTTTTTTATTAAATGTGCCATTATTTCTTGGAAGGTGGTTATTGTCTTTGTAGGTTGATTGCTTGTGAAGACCCATTCGAGTATCAGCCAAGGGTGTCGGAGTTGAGGGTCCCATTGGAATGGTCGGGTGGTCACTATCTTGCCCTCAGGTCCTTCAATGACGACATTCTATTTGCTCCTCATGGATACTGCGACTCCACCAATCCCAGAGGTCATACCTGCCACTGGCTCCAGTTCCCAATTTCCTGGCCACTTG
>NW_008239545.1:22517-24182 GCF_000691975.1 Corvus brachyrhynchos
TCCACATTGCTGTTGGATTGAGAGGAAGCTGTCCTGGGCGGTTCTGTGGAAGTAAAAAGGCTTGTGCAATTGGTGTTCCCTGTGGGAGAGAGAAAGGTGTGTCCGTGCAGCAAAGCTGGACAAGAATCTCTTGTCCAGGGTGCACTGTTTGTATGTCTGGTAATACAAACATTTGTTCTGGACCATGGAGGGTATCACTTAAGATAAGAATGTCCCATGGGCCGTCCTGTGGTCTGTACTTTCCTGTGGGGATATGATAAAAGCGCTTGTCAACAAGGTTAAGTGACAGTGACGTTACCAACTGGCGCCTGGTTCCCATCGGTAGCACTCTGTGTGTTGGATCCTTCTCATGTGTTCTGGGATCGCCTGGGATGATGGTGCCTTGCAAGGTCCAGTTGTCTGCTCTCAGTAATCCGATGTGGAGTTCACAGCCAGGATGGGGTAATATGGCCTTTGATTTGTTATCTGAGCGTGGGGCCTTGATACCACGCTCCGATGGAAGTTTTTTGAGCGCTGCTGGTGTTGTTGCTGTCTCTGGTGCTTTTGGTAGGTGACGCAACGGTCGTGGGTGGGCGACCTTTGTGGGCAGTCCTTTATAAAGTGTCCAAGTTCGCTGCAGTAGAAACAGCGGACATTCTCTTTAGAGACCGCTGCTGCAAATGCACCGGAAACTCCCTCTGTCATGCCCTTAACAACTGCCTGGGTCATTGTGTTTTCTGTGGATGTGTGTCATGTACAGCTTTCTATCATTTGTTCGATCATGGGTTCTGTGTCCATGGGTAAAGCCCTTAGGATAGTCTTACATTGTTCATTAGCATTTGCCATGGCAAGTTTACCCAAAAGTTCTTTTCATCCATCAGGACTCTCTATCTGTTTCTCTAAGCTCGTTTTTAAAGGATCAATGAACTTAATGAAACTTTAATTTATTCACTGTTTGATGTTAGAGAAATATTGTGTAGAAACAGTCATCGGGGTAAGGAGCAGTGATGTTTTTGCTGCAATAGATATGTCTTGTAATGCTATTTCAGGTAAGGCGGTAGCTTGGTCTGAGGGTTTCTGGAGGTCACCTTCTCCAGCCAGTTGTTCGATTGTCCAGTCTTTCTGATTTGCATCTTTAGCATAAGTATCAGACAGTGTTTTTAAATGTCTCTTCCAATGCCCTTCCCATAGCATATATTCAGCTGGGGAAAGGATGCAATTAATAATGTTTTTAATATCATGTGGTACTAACGTACAGGCGGAGAAGGTGGCTTCCAATAAGTTTCTAAAAAAATGTGACCCTCTCCTGTGTTCTTTTGCTGCCTTGCAAAGGTCTTTGACTTCTTTGTATGGGATGGGTTCCCATGTTTTTGTAGTTGATGGTCCACCCCTCCTTCCTTTCCCTATAATGACTGGGAAGGCCGAGATCTTTTGGGCTATCTCCCAGTCCCCCACTCGGTTGGCCTCCCTGCGTGTGTGTGCCCAGCGGTCCTCACTATCAGATTCTGAGCTGCTGCTACTGTTGTCTGAAAATGAGGAGTTAGCTGTGGCAGGGCGGGGCTAAGCTACAGGGGGCATAGCATGGCCTTTTTTAAATGCCGGCTTTGCTTTACCCAGGGCAGGAGTTGCGAGGGGTCGGGAGTGTTTTGAGGGATGGGAGGGGAGTGCATTGTGGCAGCAGGGGGG
>NW_008239545.1:24701-25422 GCF_000691975.1 Corvus brachyrhynchos
GTTTTTATACCTTTCAGTTATATAAGCAGTTATATAAGCAGCAATCACTATAACAACCATATCTATGTTTCTTAATAACATTGCAAAACTAGAAGCTAGCACTATCACAGGTACATACTAAGCATACCTTTTATGCTGACTGTTTCATTATAGGCCTTACTGCCTGCCACGGTTTGCGGCCTAGCAGCGTTAGCGTGTCTACTTCTGACATGAGTTTAGCAGTGCTCTCACTTCTGCTTTCTAGCTGTATCTCCACATCTCCCCCTTTCTTATCCACGAGTAAAATTTTCTTTGTTGACTTATCGATCAGTCTCTGAACACATTGCAAAACACATGGCAGACAAATCATTATAAGCAATAGCACAGCTAAAATATAAATTCCTGCTTTAGTTAAATGCTTAAGCCAACCAGTAAGTCCCCATCCTCCAAGTATGCTTCCAAGCCAGTCGTTATCGTTTATAATTCTTAGTTTGCTAACACTATCCTGAAGGGCTTGTATATTAGCATGAATAGACAGGGAGTGATCAGACAGGTTCATGCAGCATAAGCCTTCAAATTCATCACAGCCGTGTCCATGCGCTAAAAGCAAAAAGTCAATTGCAGCTCTATTCTGCAGTGTAGCATGTCTCACGCTATCAATGTCTGTTAATAAGCCTGTTAAAGCAGAGCTAGTAGCATTAGTTTGTTTTGCAAGCCAGCAGCCAAGGTTATTCAAAGTTTT
>NW_008239545.1:25626-26756 GCF_000691975.1 Corvus brachyrhynchos
ATAGCTTTGCCTGGTATTCCTTTCCATGCTCTGTTTCCACATATCAAAAATATATTGTCTAGCAGTCCAATAGCATCACTTCCAGGAGTGACTGGTTGGGGCAAAGTATGATTACACCAGGCAGAAGCATTGGTGTAAATTCCTGTTCCTGAAACATCTAAGCCAAATTTTCTGCTGGGGCGATTAGTATAGTTTAAATAAAAACATGCAAAGGACTGCGTGGACCCAAAAATATCCAATTCTTGGGGCTGCATAGGGAGAGGGGGAAAATTAAGGACCTTATTTACTCTTAAACCCCTGTCGTTAGAAAAGTACCATCCGGATGTTTTACCAGCCTTTTTTTGCCAATTTTCTTGGCACCACCAGCTTGGCTCAATTTGGCCCATGGCAGTACACTCCCTTCGAACTGTCAAATTGAATAAGGTATCCCATTCACTTTTTATTAAGGGCATAGCCACTAAACAGGTTTGGAAAGGGTCACCAGGGGAGGTCATGGACAGGCACAGTGTAGACTCATTTAAGGATTCAGCTAGCATAAGCCAAACATTACGTTCTGGGAGGGGTGGCATTGCGGCCACTTTTCCGTTGTTGAGAAGGAGTCCTGCTAAGAGGACTAGCCTGAGAAGGCAGGTCTGGCTCCCAAAGATACCAGTGTGGAAGCCAGCAATACTCTTTCCTCAGTGTGATCCTTTGTGCTACACAATTATAAGAATATCACAAAGGATCACGCTGCGGACAGTGGCCACAGCGGCGATGCGATACTGCTTCTGACACTTTCGACACCGACACAAAACCCACACTTGATGAGTGTTGGAGAATGGTTAGAGGATCAGGGACATGGATTATTGATAAAGGGTACAAATTAATAACAGAACTGTACAAGAAAAAGCCTGCAAGCAAAGGCCTGCATGAGAAAAAGCCTCCGTGAGAAAATGCCTGTGTGAGAAACAGGCCTGAGAACCAAAAGGGAGTTTTTAAGAGGTACAGTGCTGTTCTGATAAAGATGTGCTGACCATGAGAAGGGAGGAAGATCTTTGATCTCTCAAGACAAAACATAAATAAAAGAAGCTTGCCAAATGTAGTCTTTTATCTAACCCAATTATGTAGAAGTAAGAATGCGCTTTTGTAAG
>NW_008239545.1:28068-28450 GCF_000691975.1 Corvus brachyrhynchos
CAAGTATAGCAGCATTTTGATGAAAAATGAGTGGCTGATTTTTGCTTGGGAAAAGCGATCAGGCACTACTTGCGCAGGTAGCGTAAGTAAATCTGCTTGGCAGTTTCCTTCTGCAATGAAACCAGGTAAGGTAGTGTGAGATCTAACATGCATTACAAAATATGATTCTTGTCTGTTATCTAAGAGAAAAACAAGTTGTTGAAACCAATAAAACAAATCTGCGTTAGGCACATCTTTCAACACAGCAGCTTCAGCTCTTTCCACAAGTCCTGCAACATAAGCAGAATCAGTTATTAGGTTAAAAGGAATAGACCAGCGTTCAAAGGCTCGTACAATGGCCGCTAATTCAGCAATTTGAGGAGACCCTGAAAAAGGGGTGACA
>NW_008239545.1:30736-32587 GCF_000691975.1 Corvus brachyrhynchos
TCGCATGGCTGCAAGGGCTGCAGCCATGGCTGAATATTGGTGTTCCAGGGAGCCAACATGACTGCATGCTTCAATCATTTCGACCAGAGTCGGATTCTGGTTAGGCAGAGACTTAAGGAGTTTTTTACAGCCTGCGTTGGCATTCTCAACAGCAAGCTTCAAAAGCAAAATTTCACGAGCTGCTGCGTTATCAATTTGGCGTTCAAGCGCCTGCTTAAGACGGTCAATAAACTGCATCTAGGATTCTTGGGGCCCCTGGACAACGATTGTAAATGATTTCTGAGGCGTTTTTGCATCAGGGACCTTCAGGAAGGCTTGACGAGCTGCATTTTGGACTCCTTCAAGAGCTTCCTGAGGAATGTCTCGGGCTTGGACATTAGGGTTGATATATGGTCCCATTCCCATAAGCTGTCTAATTGTGAGGGCCGCCAGGGTCTGATTAGCATGACCCACATAAGTTAGAAGCAGATCCTGTAGACCTTTTTCCCACTTCTTTTCCCATAAAGCATTTTGAGCGGGAGATAGCAGCAGCCGTGCCAGTGTTTTTAAATCGTATGGTGTCATAATATGAGCTGGAAGCACAGAATCTAGCAAGGTCACAAAATACGGTGAACCGATGCCGTGCTCTGTGGCTGCCTGCCGAAGCTCTTTGATCTCTGAGAAAGATATCTGTTCCCAATGGGCATTCCGTTTTCTCGGTCCCGTATACAAGACAGATGCCACAATCTTGTCTGCAAAGTCTAAGTCCCCTTCTTTTAATGCTTGTTGTTTCAAGCGGACCCAGGTCTCGTGAGGATCGGGGGGAAATAAATCTAGCTCTTTTTCAGGATCAATAGATCCGGGGTCAAAGGGATCCTCTCCTTCATCCTCGCTGCTCTCAGCTGGACCGTAGCCAGCAGTAAATGCTTTTATAGATCGTGAGGAGCCCTCCTCCCTTTTTGTTGCAAGGGGAGCTGAAGCCTTTGGTGAAGGAGGCACAGTCTCTTCAGATTGTCAAGATTTCTGAGGCTCCGCTTCTGCGGAGGGGGAGCAAAGGGCATCCCCATTATCTTTAGCAAGAGATTTTTCGTGAGCTTTTAAAGCTTCAAAAATTATTTTCCAGGAGTCAGCTACAGCATTCCAAAGCTCCAGTCCTACTCTATCCCACAGATCTGCTGCAAAAACTGTGGACTGAGTTACTCCTTGCAGTTTGGAAGCAGTCCATCGGAGTATAATTTTTAAATCGTGCGCAGGCAAAGATTTGCCTTGCTTGTCAAGCAGCTTAGTCATAAGCACAAGCACGTCTCTTTCTAGGGTGGTCATCCCCTGACCCTGGCCCATATTTCCCTGCAGCGACTCACCTCTTTGCCGGCCGGCGTGGCTCCTGCTTCTCACCGCGGCTTAACCACAGTTCTGAAGGCTCCCGCTTCCCCTGCGGCTTAACCTTCAGCGAAGTTACTGAAGTTCTGCAGGGCATCTCTGACTGTCACGTAGGAGGTAGCCCAGTCCTCACACAGAGGCACCAGTTGTCGCGAGACGGTCGGCGATGAAAGAGACGGGGCAGATTGCTTGGATGCAATAAGCCGATTTTATTGATACAGAGCTGAGTATTTATACCTTTTTAGCAGTTATATAAGCAGTTATATAAGCAACAATCACTATAACAACCATATCTATGTTTCTTAATAACATTGCAAAACTAAAAGCTAGCACTAACTATTACAGGTACATAGCAAGCATGCCTTTTATGCTGACTGTTTCATTATAGGCCTTACTGCCTGCCATGGTTTGCAGCCTAGCAGCGTTAGCACGTCTACTTCTGACATGAGTTTAGCAGTGCTCTCACTTCTGCTTTCTAGCTGTATCTCCACA
>NW_008239545.1:32822-33577 GCF_000691975.1 Corvus brachyrhynchos
GGGCGTGGGGATGGGGTGGGGGGGTGGCGGCCACCCCAGCCTGGCCAGGGCTGGGGGGGCAGGGGGGCTCCACTCAGGGACTGGCCTCTGTTCCAGGCAGACAGGAGGGATGGGGGAAGGGAGGGGCAGGGGATAGGTTTGGCTGGGAGTTGTTGGCAACGCGACACGTCTTAACTATTAAATGAAATAAAGGGATAAATCTAGAGACAGAAAGGTCTCCTGAAACTTGAAAAGAATAGAGCTTCTTCCCCATTTTGTCCCTGAACGGATCTGAAAGGACAGATTCTCTGCTGACATCAGGAAAATTTCGAGATATCCAATTAATGAAAGATTTAACATTTTTTTTAGAAAGAACACCCTTAGAGAATTTAAAGTCAGTTTCTAGGAGAGGATTTAGGACAAGGGGGTATAAGTCTCTCTCAGGTTGGAAAAGGCGGCATTTAGCTTGCCTATTTCCCGTATTTTGAGTTCCGTGCCTCCCTCAGCAGAAAAGAGAGAAAACAAACTAAAAAGGACTTAGAAAACAGTATTGCGTGCGAAAAAGAGAGGAGAGCCCCGATTTTAAACTTACAAATCCCATCTTCTGAAGAGGCTAGCTCCTGGTGAAGTCCAAAAAAAACATCTGCTGAGGGGGGGTCTGGCCCAGTTCGATCCTCAGGGATTTCTGTCCCAGATGACAGGTGAGTGTCTTGAACTGTCCTCTTCCGAAAGTCTCTACTATAACGCTGATCCTGTCTTCAGAGGAACAGCACACA
>NW_008239546.1:0-469 GCF_000691975.1 Corvus brachyrhynchos
TGATATTAAAGATTGCTTCTTTCATATTCCACTACACCCTGCAGACGCCCCTCGATTTCCATTTTCCGTGCCCTCTATTAATCATGAGGCCCCCATGAAATGTTACCATTGGCTCGTGCTTCCCCAAGGTAGGAAAAATTCCCCAACTCTGTGTCAAGAGTATATTGCTAAAATTCTATCTCCCATCCATGCCAAAGCAGAGAAAGCCATCATCCTACATTACATGGGTGATGTACTGGTATGTGCTCCCAATAATCAGTATCTTGAGCAGACAACACTTAACATGGTGATCGAGGCCCTAGACTCCAAGGGCTTTGAATTACAACCAGAAAAAATGCAGAGAACAAGCCCTTGGAAATACCTCGGACTCAAAATCACAGAAACCTCTATCACCCTAACACCTGTCACTATTAATATTAATCCAAAAACATTAGTAGAATATTACCGCAGGCCTGGGCCCTAGGGTATA
>NW_008239547.1:0-2519 GCF_000691975.1 Corvus brachyrhynchos
CCAGTTTGTATTCCAAAATTACACTCTTCTGTCGGCTAGATTTAGTCATGGGTACTTTATGCCTGATAATTTTTCTCCCAACACCATTTTATTTCAAGTAAGTCCTTTTGATGTGTTTACCCTTCTGTCTGCTTGCCTTGGTTTGGTTCTTCAGATTATTTTAGTCTCTTCATGTCTTCTCTGAGTCTAGGTAGTTTATATTTATTGCTGCAGCTAAACTTTTCTTGTAAATGAAGGACTAATTCTCTGCAAAGTATTTGTTCTGCATTGTCACTAAAGCTTTGGACAATGGGGTTATGCTCCTTCACTCTGTTCATTATGCAGCTTCTTTTGTGGCTACATGATATTGTCAGCTGTTATCTGATGAGACCTTCTCCTCTTCTGTCATCTCCACTAAACTTATATTTTAGACATCAGTGAGACTCCTCTGAACCTGTGCTTTTCACAGTCATTTTACCCTATCCTAATGCGCCCCTTTCAGAGTCTCCAGTGTTTGTTATTTTCTGGAACTGGAAGTTAAAAATGCATTTTGCTAGGACATTAGCCTAGGTGTTAACACAGAGACTCCTAGGTCAGTCCTTCTTCCAGAGTGTTTGTGTATTGTAGCTGTGTCTTCCACTGTCCTTTTGAAGCATGTGGTATCTGTTGTTAAATTCTGCAGAGTCATATGAGATGGCATTCCCATTGCCACTTCCAGTAAATAAGAAAACGTGTCAGAGACCATGACTGGGATTAGGGACTTTAAACAACTAATCAGGTTGCTTCACACTGCCAGCTCTAGGGTACTTCTGAGGGAGCACCATGACTTTGGAAACATTAATGTTGGTGAATAAAGCACTTAGTGCTTTAGGGGTCCCCAGAAACAGGTAGTGAATGACCTCTAAGGGGTTTCAGATTCAAACTATGTGCCTCTATTCTGCTTAATTTTCACTAGATATTTCAACACAGTCTATTTTGGATTTCAGCCTTACAATTCTATGCCTCAGTTTTTGGTTCTTAAGAGACTGAAGACCCTCCTGTACATAAAAAAGTGGTTATGAAGATAAATTAATTCCTGGCTGTGTAATACTTAAAATTTTTTAAAGATGTAGAAAAGCATTTACAGACAGAAGAAAACAAGAAACATTTTCCTGTTCCTGTCCCTGTTGTTTCTGAAGATTGTCAGGCATTTCCCCAGCTGTGTGTTTGGATCTCCATTTCTCATCTACTTCAGGCAAAGTCAGGATAATTTTGATTTGTGTTTAATGGCTCATTGCTTACTAATCTAAATTCTTATCTGACATTTTATTTTTAACAGTAACTTGACACAGCTACAAAGAAGTTAGGGAGGAGAAAAGGGTCTATTTGGGCCCCACTCCTAGTGCAAGGATGGGGTAAATGCCTCACATGTTTTTCAGTATGCCTGAAAACACAGCATCAGGTTGATTCTCAACAACTGGTGAGATTCTTTTCTCATGACAAGTTAAGAAATTGCCTTGTAAAGCACTAAGAATGTTAGCTCTTGATACTCAATCTCTTGATACTCAGTCTCTTGATACTCAGTCTCAAATATCAGCACAGACACCTCTTCAATGAATACTTATGTAAGCATGAAATAGTCAGTATTTTAGTGCTGTGCTGATACACAGCACTTCACAGAATCTGCACAATACTGAGACCTGTTGCTATATGTAGGGCTTTACAAACTTCAAGAGCCTATCACAGCTGTGTTGGTGTTGTTTGGTATATCTCTAAGAATATAAATTAATCTATCATTTAGCATGTGATATTAGTATTATTAAATATGCAGATATATTAATATTTCACTGCATCATTTAGTTGGATGTTTAAAAAAAGATTTTATGAATCTATTATTTAAATGAGATAAAGGATTATGTGGTTCTTTATGCAGAAAATATATCTCATCTCTCTTACTTTATTATCTCATTTGGTTTTAGATGAAGGATGTCAGATTGCATAATGAGGGAACGAGATCTCATTTTCACCAAGGCTGCTCAAACTTAATGCAAGAGTTTCAAGCTCCATTGTTCTTCTAAGTAATAAGACTCTATATGTCATACTTTTTTGCTTGTGAAATGTGGAGTAGCGCATTGTGAAGCTTCTATTTCCAAGGTGCTCTACTGCCTGTGACATTATTAATTGAAAAGACTACAGTATATTATGGCTTCCTGGGTTACAGTTTATTCTTTTTAATATGCATGGGATTGTTTCTTCAGGGCTTTTGGAAGAGAGAAAACAGGTGTGTGGTCAAAGAATATCTAGCAATGATGCATCAGTGATATACATGTACAAGATGTGCTATTGAATTGCTTTCTAAAAATCTAGCTTCAGGTTAGGATGGATTTCAGAGGTAAAACAGAATCCAAACAACTTTTAACATATTACTTGATTTAAATCTTCTGCACACCACCTGTCTCTGGTGATCATCTTCCATTAGAATTGTCATCCTTGGGTTCTTCAGGCTTTTTCTTGGAGCACCTATTTTTGTTGGCAAGCATGTGTGGCTTGCTTTGAAATGC
>NW_008239547.1:3107-5238 GCF_000691975.1 Corvus brachyrhynchos
TTGTGAATATTCAGGTGACTGACCATACACAATTAAGCATGAAATTCCTGAGTTAATTTATTTTGCTGATTGCAGAGAATATTTCATTTCTTATCTGTGAGAAGGTTTGAGAGTTCTTCACACTTATTCTCTCAATTTATCATTTTGACTATTGCAGTGCCATTTTGACATGTTTTAAGGTGAAGATACCAAGCAACAACAACTTGTCCTGACCAGGGCACTGCTCACTTTGTAAACAAACTTGACTCACTGGTCTCCTGTTCAGCAAAGTGAGTCCAAGATCTAGAGTCAGATCTCCAGAGGAAACTGTAATAAAATAAAATTATATGCAAAAATTAGTACTAAGATTTAAATCTGAATTTTCTAAAAAATAGGAAAGAAATTATCTGTTCAGATTACAATCAAACAGAAGATATAAATAATCTAAAGGCATGTCATCATTGCACATCACATTTATTGGAATATTCTGCCTACAATAGATCTCCAGATGGTTCCCATACTTATATTTAACAGTTAACTTAAATGTCAGATAGAAACTTCAAAATAACCTGGTGACATCACTCAAGGCAAAATCTGGCTAGTTGATGCATACAGAGTTTGTCATTGCAATATTGGCCTTTATTGATGTTGCTGTATTACTTTCAAATTTTGGATTTTTAATGGCATGTAAAGAAACCTCAGTAAACATTATTCAATGATTGAAGACTAAATATTTTATGAGTGGTTTTTATGAAGGGGCGATTATTTTCTTAGTGAGTCTGGGATTGAAATATGAGTGATTTTACTCTCACGAAACTAATGTAATTCATACTCAAGAATTATCTGATCCAGCCTTTCTGCAGGTGTCTGTTGAATGACTTTTGTGCTCACTGAAGATGTTAGCTCAACATTTTGGTGTACATACACAAATAAAATGATCCTTGTAAAACAGAAATACCAAAATAAATAATTGCAGAATAGGATTTTGATTCACACCTAGTTTGATTGTCATTAATACTGCTAATGAAATTCTAGAATTTCTTACTGATACCTTAAGTTAGAACTATCTTTGAGCCCACAGGTCTGAAATGGTCTATACAGTCTATTATTTCATTAGCGAAGGATGGCCCCGCGTAACCTCTGCGTGCCTGGCCACAAGGGCACTGCTGGCTCATGGACAGCTTATTTTCCACCAGGACCTCCAGGTCCTTCTCCTCAGAGCTGTTTTCCAGCAGGTCAGCCCCCAGCCTGTGCTGGTGTGTGGGGTTATTCTTCCCCAGGTGCAGGCCCCTGCATTTGCTTTTGCTGAATTTCAGACAGTTCCTCATTGCCAATCCCTCCAGCCTGTCAAGGTCCCTCCGAAGGGCTGCACAGAACTCTGGGGCATTGGCCACTCCTCTCAGCTTTGTGTCATCAGTGAACTTGCTAATGATGCCTCTGCACCTTCATCCAAGCAACTGATGAAAAAGTCAAACAATACTGAGCCCAGTATGGGACCTTGGGGGACACCTCTACTGACAGGCCTCCAACTGAATCTTCATGCAAAAGACTCTGAGGCAGATTTTTTTGTTTACGTGTCCAAAGCTCTTCATGTGGGGAAGACTTTGGACATTCTTAGTTTTACATACTGATTATATGTATAAAACTCATATAACAGGATTTGTACAGAGCATTGAGTTAAAAGTTGATTAGTATTAGGTGAATGTTTATTTATGCTGTTGATCTAAACAAATCTACTGTTTATGTAAGCAGCATATGCACAACACAAGATTCCAATAGTGAGTAGATTTCCAGGATACAAAACTGTGTCCCTGCAGCATGACAATATCCAGATTTTTCTCCTTAAGCTTGCCTAAAGTATATTTTTACATTCATTGTAAGAGGACATAGGAAATACAAGACAGCTGTGAAAATGACTGAACTGAAATGGCATTGACCATTATCAAACACTAAGAAAATAGAAAATTGGAATAGAACACATGCAGTGTAAACAATCATAAGTCTGTAGGACATCTACTGAAGTAATATGATGTAAGAATCTTTTTTAAGACCCTCTTTATTTCCTTACAATATTCTGCTTATATTTTATTTTCTCAGTCCTTTTTGGAATTGGTCTACATTCTAAGCATTATCAACAGTGCTTAAAATTTCA
>NW_008239547.1:5935-27224 GCF_000691975.1 Corvus brachyrhynchos
AAAACATCTGTTTACAGAAAAATTTCCATATTTCATATACTGTATGCAAATTCTATGCAACTTTTGTTATTTCCTTGAAGGCAGAATGTTCATTCTTCTGACACAGTTAATTACTTCTGTATCCAAGTCTGACTTGCTGATGAGCTATATTTATGGTTTTCAATACTGCATTTGGAGTCTTCTCCAAACAATGCAGTTCGTGGTCTTAACACACTGAATTCAAGCTACTGGTGATGGCCTCATCTTTAAAGACCCCATCATTTTAAGCATAGTAAGTTAACACAAAATGAAAAGAACATTACTGTAATGACAATAGTAAAAAGTTAAACAAAAATATCTGATCTATTTTTCATTGTATCTTAGTTAACTTATTGCAAGTGCTTTTGCTTGTGCTTTTTAAATTAATTATTTTTACATGCATGCAAGAAGAAAACGTTCTTTCATCACACATTTAAATGCAAACCTACTTTCTACGGTTGAACAATAAAATGTAATGCCACTAATATTTCCTTGGCTAATAAATTTAAATTTCTTCATAGTTTCATTGAATAGACTTTCACTGCATTAAAAAAAGGAATAAAATTATACATACGTAACACAGGATGATTATTTGAAATTTCTTCTGTGCCTTATTGTCGCTTGCCACATGTGGCTTTGCAGTGCCGGAGCGTGATGCAGTGACATTTCAAAAGCATCTCCTTAGCGAAGCCGCTCAGCAGCATCAGCACACATTCAAACACGAGTGCATGCACACACAAATGGATAGCTCCAGTAGCATGAGTCCATGGCAAAGAGCTGGAAAGGGTCTCCATGTAGAGTCCCACAGATGCAGCTTTATTGTAGCCACAACATGAAGGAACCCAGGGATGAAGATAAAAGACAATGAAAGGTCCAGGTTTAAGTATGGGAGCGGGCTGAGCATCAGAGACCAATGATCTGAAGGCACGGGGGTGGTACACAGGTGGGACTAGGGAAGGGGAGCCAATAGGAAACTCTGAGGGAGTGGCGATGGGGCAAGGGGCAATTGGGGGAACCTGGAGAGGAAACACTTCTAGGGCTTGGGACATATAAGGTAAAAAGGGGGTGGAGAGGACAAAGGCCAAACAGGAACGCAGAACTGGGGTACATTAACATAGCAGAACAGAGCATCATGGGAGAAGCCTTTCTGGTCACCCTAACCTGGAGAGGAATCTCTGGTACTAGGGGCGGTCCTACCAGTGGAGTTTCTTTGTGCGTTGTATTCTAGGCTCACTGGCGACCTCACTTTGTATCTTATGTACCTTCAAAGACTGTATGAATGCGCCAACTTCTTACCTAAGAAATAAGCTGTTTTATCTGGATGTTTCTATGGCAAGAAGTTTTCTGTTCCACAGATTTTATTGGTATTGATACCACATAAAGAAATCATAACTGAGTACCCTACAAAGATACATTGACAAAAACATATGCATTTCTAACAATATTGGCAATCGACCAAAGTAGAGCAATAAGAGAAGCAATCAGCTCCCAAAAAGAACTTTAATGGTTTTAATGACACATAATATTTGTGTGCTGGGGACTATTGGGAAATCTTTCCATAACTGACTGTTTTAGAGACAAAGGCAGCAAATACAGTTTTAATTGGAAAAGTCCGCCAGTTTAAAAAAGAGTTCCAACAAACCTCCTAATAATTTCTGGCTGGTTGTTGGATCAAGCAATACCATCAAGGCCATTTGCAGTGTTGCTCTGATGATTATAATTACATTAATAGTTTAGTGAATGCGTGACTTTATCTTAGTGGCTCCTTCCTTCAGTGCTGACAATTCTGCAAATTATTTACTTGGTGGGGTGGAAGTAGAACAGAATTTTTGCTTCCTATAGAGAAGTGGAAAACTGCATTCTTCTCTGCTATGTTTCCTAAATAAATATCCACAATTTTTTTCAAGGTCAGTGGCAAGTTTTTCACATTCTGTAACAAAGTAGTAAATCTAATTTACTAATTAATTTATTTTCAAGAAAGTGATGAGCAGCAGAAGAATGATGGTCGTTTCTTCAAAATTGTGATGGCATCAGATTTGTCTTGCTATACTCTGCCTTTGCTTAGCTTCATTGTTAGTCAGGCTATTTGATCTCCTCCCTTTTATGCATATTGGAGTTCCTGGAGGAAAATTCATAGCTGGAGTATGTACATCTATTAGAGAAGCTTCTCTTTAGAAGCTGATATATTTGAGAACATGGTATTTTTTTTTTTACTGTAGGTTTAATGTTTATGGTTTAATGTTTATGGTTATGGAAGGTCTAAATTATGATTTGTCAGCATAATTAGATATTCATCCATTAAAAGAATTACCTCATTCCATTGTTGTTGCCTTTTTTTTTAAACCAGCTTCTTTGTCCATAATTTTCTCATTGCTATTATAAAGCTTAAGACTGCAACAGTGTATCAGAATAAAATTTGATACACAACGGTGTATCAAATAAAATTTGGGCCACTGTGTTCCTGTACTTCTGACGATGAAGGCATCAAGTGAATGTGAGCTGCCTTTGCATACACTTGATAGCAGTAAAATCACTCACTAACAAGTATGAACACTTTGAATAGCTGAGTGGACTCTTCCTCTTCATACCTTTCAGAAAATTTAACCATTTTCAGAAAAAATATCCAGATCCACTCCTGCATCTTAGCTTTTCCTCAGTAATCTGCTTGCATGGGACAAATTCATTCATTGAAACAAAGCACTAAGAAACAAAGATGTTTTCTTGCTGTGTTCATCCTGAATCAAGCACATGTTGATTCTAGGTAAAAAAGTTGTATGCTAATGCTATAAATATATCCATACAACAAGTTGGCAACAACAATCATCTCCCCTCCCACAACTGTTTTCACCGTTATTATATTTCATTTAAAAAAGTAAATGGTATTTTACTTTTTACTTTTATGAAGGAAAAAGCCCTTGAAAAAATAAAGAAAATAATATTATACGTACAACGTGTTTGAAAAAAGAGAGTTATAAAAAACTGAGATGTAATAAAGGATCTTTTTTTGACAGAAGCAGATGTCTAGATAAAATGTCAGTTTGAATAACTAAACTAGAAAAATTAATTTCTGCAATTCCAAGTATAGCACTATGTTAGTAAAAGTTTAAGGGGATGAATTAAGACTTTATTTTAAAAATCATTATGTACCTGTGAAAATCCTAGTAATAATAATAAGTGTACTCAGGAAAGCCTTAAAAATCTGAAATCACCTGCATTATATCTATGATCACCTAGTTATGTATATTATGCCTGAAATAGAGACAATTATATAAGCCACACTTCAGGCAATTAAGCTCTACAACCACCACTGGTAGTCAAAGCAGGTGGGCAGACCCATTTAAAACCAGTTGTCCCTTCTGCTTGCATGAATATTATGAGTTTTAAGTGTTGAGTTAAAACTTGTTCACACTGTGAATGAAACCACTCTTCAGTAAATGAAATGAAACATTAGCTATTTCATGTTACCAGCTAAACCAAAAACCATAATCTAAAGTGCTGGTACTCAGCACTACCCCAAACTCAGACAAACTAAATTACACATACACCAGCAAGGCAGCTGGCTGTCCCTTGCTTGACGGATGACCCTATTTGGAGTAATGCATCCAGCTCTGGGGCCCCCAGGATGAGAAGGGTGTGGATCTGTTACATCAAGTCCAGAGGAGGGGCACAAAGACAATCAGTGATGGAGCTCCTCTGCTGTAGAGAGAGGCTGGGAGAGTTCACGGGATTCAGCTGGAGGGGAGCCCTTAGACCAGCCTTGTTGTACCTAAAGGGGGCCTAGAAAAATGCTGGAGAGGGAGTTTATGTGAAAGCCTGTAGTGATAGGACAAAAGGGAATGGCTTTAAATGCAAGAAAGCAGGTTTAGATTAGGTATTACAAAGAAATTTTTGGTGTTAGGGATGCCCCATTTCTTTAAGGGTTAGATGGGGCTTTGGGCAGTCCGGTCCAATGGAGTGTTTCCCTGCCCACAGAAGGGGGATTGGAACTAGATGATATTTAAGGTCCTTTCCAAACCAAACCATTCTATGATTCTGTGAATGTTTCTGTATCTGAGTGAAAGAGGAGAAAAACTGTGGATATGACAGTGTAAATCAAAACCACAGTCAGAACAAATAGATTAGGAATAAACTGGGAAAACAGACCTGAGAGAAACTTGTAGAAAGGTTTTAAATGAAGTCCTGGATGTAGGAGTATTACATGGGGTGTTAACAACCCTTCCTTCTGTACATGTGGTATATTCAGAGACTAGAGGTTTCTCATTTTTTAAAAAATATGAAGGAATGGATCAAAAATTATGGTTATAAATACCATGTTAGTGTCATTTTTTGGGCCCCATAAAGCAACCCATCAGACTTTATTTGATTTACCTTATAAATCTTATTTGAAAGGTCTGATATTAAGAAGCAGAGCTAAGACAAATATAAAAAAAAGCCAAAAAACCCCCCAGACACATGATGTTGCGCTGCCTAATCCATAATGATTTTATAATATTTCAGGAAACACTGTTCTCTGACAACATTTTCATTTTTGCCTTTCAATTTCTATCTGTGTTCTAGATTCATCTGATATTTGCTTGGGTAGAAACCTGAAGATGGTGGTAATGGAATAGTAATTATAAGTATGATGAAAATGGGTTTTTCACAATCTTAAGGACTATTAACCATCTTCATTTATCTAATAAAAAACTCATTTATCTTAAGAATTTCAATCTGAAAACATTATCAGTTGTTGTAACAAAAAGCTTTGTAGACTGGTGGGAGAAATTTCAGACTCATGTTCCTTCCATAGTTACACATCTATATTTGCGTATAAGAAGAAAACAACTGTGACAAAGAAAAGGGTATGATATAATTTATATAAACTTAGATGAAAATATTGGAATTGAATGCCTGAAAGAGAAAGACGAACAGAGGCAGAAAAATCAGAAAGATGAAGCATTTATTATCCCAGTTAAATACTGTATTAAGGAATTATGGGTTGATGCTCCCTATGACAAAAGCCGGTTTAGGCTTTGCAACCAGTGTCAGAAATATGTTCTGGCTTCACAAGGCCGTTAAGCATAGGAATTCACTATTACTGCGTCCCCTACGGCTCTGTGGCTCACACGCATGAACGCACAGACGCAGGGATGGCTTCAGTAATATTGAGCCGACGGCAAGGAGTTGAGAAGGGTCCTTGCTTAGAGTTCCACAGAAAGCAGTTCATTGCTACAACTTGTGAAGGTTTCCAGAGGCAAATGACCCCGAGCACCTGACAGCTCAGGGTAAGTACAGCGCTGTGGCTAACACAGGAGCCAAGCGGGGAAGCTGAACTGGGGTACATTACCGAAACCCAACACGGCATCCTGGGAGAGGCTTCTTTCCCTCACTGTAACCGAAGTCTTTGGCACCAGAGACTGTCTCACCAAGAGCTCTCTCTGTCTCTTGTACCACTGGTGAATCAGCCACCACAATACACTGTAATATTATACTTGTGAATAGTCCTGGTGACTTCCAAAGGTCTTGATTCAAAGCTTTTTGGAATTATTAATAGCATTTCCTTTGGCTGCAGGGCTTTAAAGCCTAAGTATTGACTGAGGAGGTAGAGGATGCTACCCGGGTTCTGCCATGTGTATTTACTCTGCCTTTTATCTTTCTAGAAAGATAAAATTGAATATATTCTTATAGTCAGATCAACCAGGGTGTAATTTCTTACTCCTGTTTATACTTTCACTTCATTTTTCAGTAAAATAAAGCAAGTTATTTGATATTTAAGACAAATACATCATCTGTATCTGGAGATTAATGATCCTGGGAAAAATTATTATTATAATGTTGGATATATGATTTTGACAATGAAATATGTAATTTTTTAGTACTTATGGAAAGGAAATGGATTTAATATTCTTAAACGCTTAGAAAGGTTAAGAAATGAAATGCAAATGTGTTTCTCTATTAAGCCAGTACATTTCCATCTAAACTGAAGTGAAAAAACCAGTTTAGTGGGATCTCTTCAGATTCACACAATACATAATACGAAAAACAGCATTCCCAGCACATTTATTCTTTCTTTTCCAGTTCATTTACTTTTCATCTATAAGCCTATTTGGAGCTTCTATTACACAGTGAATGATTTTCCAATTTATGCAACATCCACTGACATTTTACTTACTGTCAGTAATTAAAAGAACACTTCTTTTGTCTTTAAAGTTAATTTTTATCATCATAATTATGGTTATGTCTTAATCCTGCTTAATTTTATCGGCGTTTTAGTTCTGTGGATGGGATAGGAGTTTGTTCAGCCTTCTTGGCATTACACTGGGACAGAAATGGAAGACCTTCATTTACTAAAAGATTGATAGAAAGTTTCTTTAACTGCGTGTACTTCATCCACATCTGTTTTGATCAGAAAGCCTGTCCAAGTGGTAGGACTTGTTCCCCTAGCAGCCTTAACTTTGAATAAAGTTTGCATTCAGGAGCAAATCTGGGAATCTAAGAGATGCCATTGTTAGTCCATGTGAGCATGCATGGACACAATTGCTAGTAAACACCTGCTCTGTCCTCCATGAGCCTCATGTCTGCCAAGTCTTGCCTCCTGAGCATAACTTTTCTGTACTTGCATATATTTTGCCATGAGTTATGTATTTTTTTTTCATGTTTTCCATTGCATTCTCTTTTTTTTTGGTGTTCTGGTACCAGACCTGGACAAAAATGTGGAGTAAGTATAGGCTTTAAAGTGGCTGCTTGCCTCTGCAAAGCTGAAAATCATGGAGGCTCCCTTCATTTCCAATGTATGAAAAAGGAATATTGCACTTCCTTTGCCACTGTCTTTCATACAAATTTAAGAAAACAAGAATAAAGAATTGATTTTTTCTAGAAGAGGCAGCTGTGCCACAGTCCACTGGCCCTGTTTTTCTGCCTCCCATCCCCAGTGGGATTTAAGTTTAGGATAGTCCAGCTCAACAAAAATCCCAATTATTTTTTCAAAAGTGAGCCAAATCAAAGATCAACTAGTGTTGTGGCGCTAGCAGACTCTTTGGATAAATGCCTATTTCTCTCATTTTGGAGATGTGTATACTTCTGTGGGGGTGACAGATTTGTTTTCATTTTGCTGCACAGTGCTTTCATTCTGTAAGCGCTTTTAGCTGTGAGTGACTGTGGGAGGCATGTAACAGTATTATTTAAAATTTCAGAAAGCAATTCTGCTAACAAATTAAATTAACTGCAGATTGTTGCACTGAGAATTCTGACATTGTGCCCTTTAGTGGTGGAACTGCTAGCAGGGATGTGTTTCCTAAGTAACTACTTATAATTTACTTGTTTGGACATTTGTATGGAACTTAGATGTAGCAACCCTTACCCCATCTGTCTTGTACATTCTGGCACATTTCTGACCTGTTCTATTTTTTGTTTCATGAGATTTTGTTCTAAGGCTGACTTTCCAGTCTTAGCATTATTTTTCTGTGACTTTCCAGTTTCAGCTTTATTTTCTGTTGCACTTTGATTTTTAAAATCCCCTTTCTCTTTATTTGATAAATCATTTCCACTCTTGTATCATTGAGTGTCTGCCAGAAATGTGGCCACTTGTCATGAGAAATACACTCTCATTTGTGCTTAATTAAATAAAAAAATCATTACTCAAATGGGCATTAATAATGTCTTTCCAAGACTCTTAAAGATGCATCTAAACTTTAATAAATCCCATCTTTATGATAACATTAGGAGGACAGAGTTTAAGACAAAAGAAGATTTTTCTGATCATCTGGTCTGACTGTCCACAACAATTTAAACCAGCAGTTGTCCATCAGTAGTACATATAATTATGTTCCTATAGCATATGGGAATATTAAAGATTGCAGTTTCCTAAGTCGCAAGTTAGGAGTTAGAAACAAAGTTTTCAGCCCTCTTCTCCTAACCAACAAAGTGTATTTTCTCTCAAAAACCCCTGTGTCTATTAAGCTGTGTTTATTTGTTCCATCAAATAAAACTAAATACAAAATCGAACTCTAAACTGGGGTCTGGTTGATGCTGCCAGCAGGTTTTGATCTTGTTTTATTCTCAAGAATTCCAGAGAAAATTTATTTCTACAGCTGTTGATTGCACTGTCAGAAGGTAATTTATTACCAGAAAGAAAGAGGAAAGTTTTCACTTAAGTTCCCATCTTCAAAACCCTAAGAGTTCATATGTTGGAATGGAAGATATCATACTGTATTTGATGTATACCACCAGTTTTTACCTTCCCTCAAGATGAATAGTTTTTGCTAATTGGTTTCTATTGTGCTAGAACTTATAATTTCAAAATAAATTCTTAACTATTAACTGAAAACCTAATGTCTTCCTCACCTAGGCTTTTGCTCTGTGATGGTGCTTTGTTCCTGTCACTTCCCTGAACACCTCTGGACAAACACTAACCAACCCCATGATTTCTGTGTTTTCTTTAGAAAGACTTTGCCACTATGATGTCACAGGAAAAAAGACAATGAGAAAAAATTTGTTTCCTGCTTGTCATAACCACTCTTTTCCAGTCTAATGATGCTTAGAGCACACATTTCACAGTGTGTTGTATGGAAGGAGATAGTAGAACACTGGACCTGTGTTGTAGGCAGAGGGTGTTTTCATTGTCTGCCTCCAAACTGTCTTTCGTGGCTTTGGTAGGTATTATTCGCCCAGCGAGGTCTAGTTTTCCTCTGGGGAAGGGTTATATCACAGACAGTGTAGTTCTCTTGTCAGTAATCCATTTTCAAGAGGGTTTGAGTGCAAGGGACAATGTAACAAATCTGTCAATACTTCCTCCCCCTGCATCCAGCCAGCTTCAGGACCTGCCTGTTGCCAGACACTCATTCTCTTCTCCTGCTGATCATTCTGCATTAGGTTTTGAGTTGACCTCTGCTTTGGAGCTATTTATTCAAAACTTCTTGCTGTTTCAATTAGAAGGAAAGTCCCTAATTTTTCATGAGTCATTGGCTGACGTGACTATGTATTTTCCATCCAGGCATGCTGCAGATATGCACTGGTAGGTTTGTACCACAAACTTGTATTCTTTGTACCACAAACTTCTGCTTTCTTGGTACACATCTTCAGCCATTGCTGTGAACATTTCCTTTGTGCCACCAGGGCTGAAATTCATTAGTATCTGTCAGGTGGTGTTTGCTTGTCTCCCATGGAAAGAGTCAGCAATGTCAAAGCTGTCCATGTTGTATGTCACAGGAATTACTATAGCAAGAACTGGCACCTTGCTGGCAGCAGCCTCAGCAGAAGAACAAAGGAGCTGAAGAGCAACAAAGTCTGAAGTAAGCTGACAAAAATCTAAAGGAGCTCTGACATTTTAAATATCTTGAGAATCTGTTTCAGGGACATTGCTAACTTCTAGCTCACATGTGTGAAGTGACAGTAGGTAAGGTGAATACTCACCATCGTACTTGGTATATTCTGTTTAATTGGACAGGTGATGATACTTTTTCTAAGTTTGTTAGCAGAAAACTTCTGCTATTAAAACTTAGTTTTAAGGTAAGCTTGTCTAGGTACACATGTACAGAGCAATCTCAATTTACTAATAATTTCGTCTCAAATTTTCAGGGTTTTTTTCTATGATCTTGTCAGAATTTTTTTTTAATGAATTTCCATTAATAATCTTACAAGAATATTGAAGATGGGCTCGAGTGTATAGTCTGTATTTACCAGAGATCCAGAAAATAATTAACTGCTTGTTATAAAGTAGTTTCTGTCTGCTTGTGAAACATTACACTGGGCTTCTACCTCCTCCACAACTGTAAATTTACCCGATATTAAGTTATGCAACTATTCTTTGATAAGTTACTTCACTTATACATAATTAATGCTAAAAATGTAATTTTCTTACAGTATTGGATATCCAGTCATTTATTTATTGTCTTGAGAATTTTCTTTCCAAAATAGAATAGTAATAGGCGGTAAATCAATTAATATACATTTACCAATCTCTGAAGATTAACTGTTTAGGGTAGAGCTCTGACTACCTGCAATTACTGGTTGGTTTCTAATTTTTTGTCCTCTGAAGGTTATGCTCAAATTGCTTCAGTATGATCTGAAGTCCTCAGATATCCTTCACTGCAGCCAGTGAGGCTTTTGACCTTATAAAGACAAGCAGAAAGCTCATTAATCAATAGGCTTTTACTGGGAATAGGAACCCAGTGATACCCAGTGAGTCTCAGTGATAGGTACTGCATCTTGAAGGTTTTGAAACTGTAGATCTGAAATTATGTGTCACCGGTGGAAAGCATAACTCACTTTTTATTGAAAGAGCTCACAGAATAGGTCCAGATGACATATATGGCATGATCAAGGATAAAAAAGCCAAATATTAAATTGTTTTCCATCCTTTTTCATAGCCCACTATATAAGATATTCGATATAGAGTCACAGGCTGTAGCCTTCATGTCAATGTGACAGCATAGATCTCAGAGCTCATCAAGGCTTGTCTTGCCCTGTTTGAGCTTGTTTAAACAGTTTTATACAGGCCAATTCATTGTAGTCCCATTTTAGCATAAACTCTGTGATAATTGCTCTGCAGCAAATGTCTGAAAAATGTATACATTCCCTGAACAAACAACAGTCATTTACTTTAGCTGAGGATGAGGGAGGCATTGAATAACTCTCATACTTCACTTGGGAACCAAGGACAAGGAAGAAAGCTCCTAAGAGAAAGTGTGATAAATTGGACCCAAATGCATCCTAGACCAAAGATGAAGACTGTCTGAATTATACCCCTAAAAGACCATAGTTGCCCTTCTGGTGCAGACTTCAGGTTGTTGATGACTTGACTCAATACTTCCCTATTCTTTTTGAGGGAGATTGAAGTTGCTGATGTTAAGACCCAGAGGACCATTGTAGAGATGAACACAACAGGAAGAAAATAATTAGACACTTGGAATGTCATGTACATCAACTTAATTAATGAGGATTTTCTTAGATAACTTGGACAATTAGAAATTTTGCTGTTTAAAATTCTTAGGTCTACACTTATGTGTTTCCCTATTACTGAAAATTTTGAGTGTAACAGTTTTATATATTTAAGATTTAAGTTATTTGATACTGAAATACAGCCATGGGAGTTGGTGAAACAATTCTGCCTCTTTTTAGTGTGGTGGACATCTAAGCATTTATCCTTTGGGGCAACCTTTTGGCCTAACTTAGACATTCTCAAGACTCAAGTTTTTGTTGTTTTGATAATATTCAGCTAAAATCTTCATTAGAATTGTTTATTTGAGCTGCTGCTTATATATTTGAAAAAAATACAGATGGGAATTTGTTCACTCAGGTGAGTTGTCTTTTTGATGTGGTAAATACCTAGCTCACAGCAGCTGTCTAGAATTTTAAATTGGTAAGGAAAAGCAATAAATTTTATTGCCATACTTGAAATAACCTGTCATTATCTATAAACACCACATTCATTTTAAACTTTGTAATTCAACAAAAGCATTCAATAAGTCTGATAAGGACTGAACACTATTGCTGCTGATGGTAGGTGATACCTAAACTGTGAAAAACAGCAACCATGTAAACTTTGAAAACAAGTGCTGGGTGATTCAAAATCTCAATCACAACTTTGCCAGCTGCAGTCTGCAAATGTGTGATGCATTTCATGGAGGAGGGGATAAAATGAGAACGTATTTCTTTTTATCTCTAATTTTGATACACTCAACTGCATTCAAAGCAACTCTGGAAGAATCTTTGCTTGCTGCAGGAGGACAGCCCCCATGGTGGTGGACCCACATCATGGCAGCTTCTCTGGCATTGGTACTCCAAGACTACAAGCTTTTTCGAGGAAACAAAATCTATCAAGTTTCTAGGAAGCTTGTAGATAAAACCATTCTGCTTTTTTTTTCCTAAGAGAGCAGCTGAAAACTCGTCACTTTAATGCAGGTGTAAGGAATCCTGTAGGGATAAGTAGCAGTCTGGGTAAGAACTGTAGAGGAAGAATAGGAAATTGGGAAGATTTAGATTCTGCATGGTAGACTAAGGTATTTAGGAGTCTGGGGCTCTGAATGGGATTTACTTTTTTGTTTGTTGGTTTGGGTTTTTTTCTGTGATTGGAGAGAATAATGTGTTTACCTCAACTGCCAGGGACTTGTCTAGTCTGCCAGCTACACCCCCTTTTCCTAGAAGTGGTCAGGAGGCCTAGGGTTATTTTGTGTGATTGGGAGATGGAAATAGAGGTATGGGGTGTTGCTGATTCATTCCCTGTCTGGGGTGGTTCTAGAAATATCATCTGGAGCAGCTTCAATGTTCCTTTGAGCTATACCTACAGCTGCTGCTTTATGAGAGTTTTTACAGTATTGGAAAAATGTCCATGTCTTAGTGGCAGCTGGCTTAGGAAGGACATAAGAAAGTTTGTTTGTTTGTATGTTCTGTTTGTTCATTTCTTTGCTTATTCCATTGATCTATCACTGTAAACAAAGTCACCCAAAGTACAAAGCAACATTAACAAGTTGTTAAAACCTGCAAGGAATGTGCTAACATTTTGGTGATCTATGAGAATGTACTACATTTCACATTAATTTGATAATGCATCTAGACTCCAATTCATATTCATTTATCTTAGATTTAAGGATTAAATGGATCTCTAGATCTAAATAATTTTTTTTTTTTGTAATGATAGAATGAAAGATAGTCAAGAAATTAATAACAGTGATAGAATATTTCCTACAGCTCCTTGAAGTGTGAAACTGCTCTAAGTAACACATAGCTCCAATTGAAAAGTGATTACTCTAAATGGAATTTTTAATATGTCTGGGTTAATTTAAGAAGTATAACTAGGCATTTTAGACTTAGGATAGAGCTGTTTTATTGAGGCAGCACAGAGTTATCCTCTGACTCTTTTCTTTTTTTTTTTTCCAAGTGAAGCATGTACTCTGAAGTTTTACACAATTTCATTGTAAGTGCTAAGCTACTACAATTAATATCCATAGTGCTTCAATTCCTAGGACTTTTCCCAAAGCCTGTGCCTTCATTGCATAAAGTTGAACATAGTATTAATTGCACTGAAAGTATGTTTCAAAGGAGCTATTCTCTGTTCAGGATGTCATCCTTTCATCTAATATCTCTGAAAATCAGAGCTGACAAATATCCCTCTCTTATTGGATATCAAGAAATTGCTATTATATTGAAGGTTGACTTACAATTGATGGAGAAATGTTACTCAGGATCATTAGTTTCTACTTAGTCTTATTTATCAGGGGGGATCAGAGAAATTGAGAATTTTTCAGACCACTTATTTGTTTATGGATGAGGAAATTGAGATAAAGGGGAGTTTTGACCAAGAAAGATTTGTAATAACATACCTCCTGTCTCTTTTTCAGGAATAATTTCTAGAAATATGTAGAGCGAGCATGACTGCTTGGAAATCCTCAGGAGCAGTGTCATGCCAGAGATGTCCTAAGGACAAAATCAATAATATGGGAAAACTTGGTAGATAAGGGGCTTTTATTTTTAGTCTGGTTACTAAGGTGTATACTTTGTTGAGACTCTCTCTAGATCTTAGCAGCCTAATTTTCAGCTCTTGGGCATATGGACACGTTTCAGGACTAAAGTTAATATTTCTGGAGACACAAACCTCAGCTGTGCTGATTTAGCTCCAGTTATGGGAGATGAGCCCAGGGATATTTCTTTCTTCCAGATTTCTCCCTGATTGTGCTGTTTTTTCTAACTAATGTTGTGTATGACAGAAGCAGACAGACCATTGGAAGGATTTATTTGCCCTCATTGCATATTTAGAAGTGATACCAAAGGGTAAGTTTATTTTACTGTTAAAAAACATCAGGCATCTCTAAAGTTGTTTCGCTCAGAGATAGACCTCTTTGGGTGGTTTGTCCTGAGGAGGTGTTTATCTGTCTGTGCTACCTCTAATGTCTTTGGTTGCTGTCCCAGTCTTTGGCAGCCAAGGTTTGGATAGATGAGTTGAGATGGATAATTTAATTTATAACTGTTTCATTTGGTTCAGGTTTAGTTTTTATAATATGTTTTTTTTCACCGCACTTTGAAAGAAAATTAGATCTGTTTATGTTCCTTAGGAGGAAGGGAAGGCCAGCTCTTTTTCCAAGAGTTGCTAAGCATGCTTAGCATGTTAACATTTTGGTTCTAATGAGGGCTGCATTATTGAAAGAAATGTTCCAACAATCCCTGCACCCGGAGTGACCTGAAGCAGAGGAACCACAGAGAGTGTGAAATGGACACCCTTGCATGAGACTAGAGCAGAGAATGGACTCTGGGAGCACTCCTTGGCCACCGATGGGTGTTTCTTCCCAGGACTAGTCTGGGGCTAGTTTAAGTTAAACACCTTCTGAAACATCCTTAGCCATGTTGTGTAATAGTTCATACCACATAATGCCTCAGGTCCTCTGCCTCATGGGTTTCACTCTCCTGTGAGACAGTGCTACTTGCTGTAGGTCCCTTGCAGGGACCAGGGAGCTGCTTATAGGAGAGAACAGACCAAAATTCTTGGTAGAATGATGTGATAGAGGAAAGACAGTGTGGGAGCAGTACATGCTGAAACCCGTTGGAAGTCTTTGGTCTGCAAAGCAAATGCTGAGAAAATCTTTATTCCATTCTTATTTCCCTGAAGAAGCGCATATAGGCAGGAGGTAGAAAAGCTTCTGCATGATCAGAGTTTATGCCAATTAATAGTTTTGCCTTCTAATAGGATATTATTTTATGGACTAGAAGCACTTCTGGAAATTTTCCCCCTCTTCTTACTTTGCGGTTTACAGAAAGAAGGGCAGTTCTTGACAGTTCAGAATTGAAGTAGTTTTTTCTTCAAACTCTAGGTGCAGAGACAATTTGTAGTACGTGGTATACACAGGGATTTTAGTATCTCCCATTAAATATTTTCTCTACTTTCTCTTTATCAGCACATGTGATCTCCTCTTGAAATTTATATGGTCTGTCATTACAAAGATGGAAAATATGCTACCAAATTGTTTCCGGAAGTGTAATCTTTTTTCAGACTGTAATGATCTAGGACTTTGACCTGATTATATCTAGTTCATCACACCTTTTCCTAATATTATGGAATGTTTTCCTTTACTAGTTGTAACTATAGTGCTCATGCTGTGCACTGATCAATGCATTGTTTGGTTTTAACCTCTCAATTGATTTTACTAATTTCTTTTAGCAGAGATGAGTAATAAGAACAGTTACCCACAACCCTTTTTAGTCCAATATATTAATATCCTATTCCTTTTTCAAGATAACTATTGCATTAGCGCCACTTAACTGGAAGCAGATGCCATGCAATTATTACCTGTCACATCAAAAGAAAGAATTCTGTCAATTCTTGTTAAAAATGGATCACTTTGGGGTAACTGTGATTGCTTGACTTTCTGCTACTGTACAGAAGTCTTTCAGTTACAGTTTGACAGTTTAAAATTAGAATGGTCATATGATAATATGAATATGATATTTTTGGGAAGGGGCTCTCAGATTTAAGTCTTGTCTAAATATTTGGGAATTATTTCAAAAATACAGTTTTGGTGGTTTTATTAACAAGTGGCTAAAATTGTTCTTGCATAAAAAATTTGTGAGGATTTTATTAAAACTAATGATGTTTACTAAAACTCTATATTAGAAGAAAAGGAGATAAATGTTAAAGATTTATACACTGGCACAGTACTGCTCCCCAGTCTGACCACATTAAAAAAAAAAAAAAAGATTATAAGTTTGCCATTAAAAAGTTATGTTAAACTTAATGAAATTTTGATTACTCTGAAAGGGTGACTTTGTTCTACTCTATAAAACTTTTCCCTGAAAGAAAGTATTTGAAGCAAAATTTGAACATGTTCTCAGATGGTGAATCTCATAGCCAGTTTTTTAGATCTTTCCTCTGTTTCATTGTTAATAATTGGCTCTACAAAAAACTAAAGCAGAATTCCTAACTGCAATCCATTTTCTGCTTAAGCAAATAACTTTCTGTTCACATGAAAAATGGACTTAAAAATGCAAAATTTTTCTGGCCCTGTTTCAGAGCCTGTTTGGACTTCTTTCTAAGACTTACCTTTTAAAACTCCTAGATTAAATACCTAAAAATTTGTCAACAGATTTACTTAAGTTGAAGGCTGAGTGGGCAATCTTTTTCACTTACATGAAATGTGGTATGTCTTGCCTTAAATGAAATTAATTAGGCTAAGCCAGAAAAATCCAGCTTTGATGTAAATTCAAGCACTTTTCTATTTTAACTTTTTTTTTCCTTTTAAAAACTGCTTGTTTGCTAAAGTAACTTTGAAAATAGACATAGTGTTTTGCTCTGCTTGCTTTCCTTTTAGTCTTCATTTTCTCTGCAATATTTCTCTAGTGCTTTAAAAAATACCCTTTGATTAGTGCCAATCTTCTGCTTTTCTTGACATCCTGCACGTTTTTGGCAGTTTGTACTTTTCATTCTCCATCTCTGACTCCTTTTTGGTTTTCAGGGTGCTTGCTGTGTAGTACTTGAAGTATTTGTCCTTTCGACATTCCCTGAAAGTCCTTTGCTTCTGAGTCATCTTCTTGTTCCTTTCTAGATGATTCTCCGAGATATAAAAACCTTTGCTCTAATTCCTAGTTGACAAGAGGGCTGAATTGTTGCAATCATCAAGAAACACTTGCCCAAAGAAAGAAGAGTCACTTTTTCTTTGGTTTTGCACTTTCTGTTAGACCTTCACTCAAATACTTTTTCCCTTATTCACTAAAAATCCATGGATTGCACCCTAAATATTCCTGAATATTTAATGTGTTTTTCATTTATTTCCACTCATAACAGATTTTATTGTAGCTTTGACTTGTTTGGGCTATGTGAATTTGCTTGTTATGAATGTTTTAGAGCATATGAAACTGTAAATGGATACCAGTTCCTGTAAAAAATTACCCTTTGACTCAGAATACTTGTATACAGATTTATACTACAGGCAGAGCAGTGCAACAGTTGGGAACAATGCAGTGGGAGTTTTAATAAAATGAAAGAAACCTGAAAGACAGGGAAATCCTGTTATTGTGAAGTTTATCAGTGTGAGGGGGAGTTTTAGAATATATAGAGGACAAGGAGAAATAAGATGAAATATTGTATATTGGAAAAAATGAATTGAAAGCAGCTGAGTAGCAGAAATATTTAAGCTTTTACAAAGGTAGTAACATGAAATATATGGCATAGGGTTTTCTGTTTTTTGGTTTTTTTTAATATAAGCTTCTAGTAAAAGCTGTACTTAGAGAATGGAAGAAAACAATTCAATGATATGCATTCTTGAGGAATATATATATCTCTCAATGGACTCTTAATTAATTTAGTCATAGATCTGCTTTTCATCCGGAAGTTTTCCAAACAGCTCTATGGCCTGAGGACAAAGCATTAAAACAAGGTAGAGAAAATGATATCCACAGAAATAATGATGGAAAGGGCGGAGTTGAACCAAATGAGCTGGAAAATATTTTCTAGGCAGAACAGGAACCTTTGTCACAATAAACATGTGCCTGCCTCTGGTGTTGGAGATAATAGGAAGTTACATCAGACCTTGCACTTCTCGCCTTAAGGTGATGTTGGAGTAGTAGTCTTTGTTCCCTGACAAGAGATTTCTCACATTATGAAAATACAGATCTGCAATGCTTTATTCCCTTCCAGGTAGAGGCAGCATGTTTCTCTTCACAGATACTGTGGCACTTGTGCTTTCCAATCAGTATACTTTAGTTACAGAGATATATCCTGTCTTATTTCTGCTCACCAGGTCTAACAGGCAAATCAGAGTTATGCACAGTGGAATGTGCATTCCCCTGACTTGATTTTGTGAATTTGCTGGTGACAAAATCTCCAGACATGTTGGCATCAGTTACTTTTACAAGCAGTCACTTGGGAAATTTTTTTTTGTCTCACTATTCCTATTAACGGAGTGCCATGTTTACATGATTGCCAGACTTATTTTGTCTAGTTCTCACCATCATTCGCCTTGGGCTAATATTGTCCTTTACTTTTACAATAATCTTGTCTTTCACCTACTATCTCTCCATCCCCGGGTTTGGGGCATCTAAAGAGTTTAAGGTACTTCATTAAAACAATTTCCCTGATTTCATGTGATTCTAGGTTGATGAAACAAGTTGATTCAATTTTCTCTCACAAGGCTGGCTTTTCTGATTGTCCGGATCTCCCTCCCAAGTCCCCCTCCTCCATTTGAAGATCCTTGAGTCATCAGTCTAAAAGCATGGCCAGAACCAGTATGTTTTGGTGAAACATTGAAACATGGTGAAAGGCATTACTAAAGCATTCTCATACAAAGGACTCTGATGCAAAATCAACTTTGAATTTCTTGACTGTTTTTTACATCTGATGTACAAACTTTTCATACATTTTGTAAGCATTTGTCAACTCCTTCTGAGCAAATAGAGATCTTTATGAATGTTGGTCATTTAGTAATTCTACTTTGTTTTCCTGTTGTTTTCTTTTATAATATATTTTCAAATCACTAAGCAATAAATCCAATCAGTAAGTTAATGATATACAGTTGACTTGCATAGCATGTGCCAACATTTTTTAGTCATAAAACGTTATATAATTCAGTTAAATATTATCCCAAGACACACCAGGTTGAAAGTCACTGCTTTGCAGAAGCCGTATTTCCTGTAACCTTCAGGTTCAAAAAGAGAGATTCTAAAAACATCTCTGAGAGAGATGTGTGTAAACACAGCTTGGTCAAAGGCACTTCATGACCAGTACTAGGCAGTTTCAGTAATTGTTTTCCAAGTGAAGGCTTGGATAATAACCTAGCCCATGAAGAGGCTGATACATGTCTATGTGTTGTGTTTCTTTGCTCCGGTGGATACTCAGTCATCCACAGCAAGTGGATGCCAGTGCTGTAATGGCTCTTCTACGCCACCTGGAGAAGTCTGCATCTCTACCAGCTGGTGTGGGGACAGCAGTGATGAGAAACAAGGTAAGTCTCATGGGCCTTAGCAGAAGTGTGATACAGTTTGGTAACCGAATGCGACAGCGGAGAGAACTAGGGGGATTTTTTTATGTTAAAAAATGTTTGAGAATTCTTTTTTTACCCTCTTCATTTCATTTTTTAAGAAAGGTTTTTCCAGCTTCAGTTTGATTTTTCCTGCTCTTTTTTATTTCAACATTTGTGAAGTGCAAGGCTCTAAGAAATCTTCAAATGGATATTATTTGGCAAAGCAAGTGTTTCCTCATCCAAATTCAGTGCAGATCAGGCAAGTAATACATTTTTCTTTAATTTGTGGTAAAATTGTTTGATAGAATTCAGTTTTAATCCAAAATTCCTAGACCAACGTATAAGCTACAACAGCGCTGCTTTTTTTTTTTTTTTTTGCCTAGACAAGGCTGGAAATTTTCTTGAATTCGTGAGCTGATTATCCTGGCTTTGTGACATTAATTGGTTATAAATACTATTGGTGCTGTTTCCTGTAAGGAATTGATCTAAGTGGCGAGAGTGAATTTTAACTGCTATTGTCTGAGAAAATTTGCATCAGAACTCTAGTATTTCCAGAATACTGTACTACGGAATGGTGCTGCAAATAATTTAATGTCAGGTTTTTAAGCTCAGCTGGAGATGAAACACCACAGTCACTTGCTCATGCTGGAATGTAAAGGAGATTTGAAGTAAAATTTGTGTGTAGAGATTAGAAGGGATTGAAAATTGAAAATAAAAATAAAGTAAAATACAATAATGGTAAGGGTAATAATGATAAATCAAAATATTAATAAAAAGGAAAAAAATGCAAGTGATGCACAATACAATTGCTCGCCACTCCCCCCAGTTTATACATTGGCCATGACCTTTCCCAGCTATATTCCCCCAAAGCTTTGGTGGTTTTCTTTTATTTTTTTCACAGAATTACAGAATATTCTGAGTTGGAAGGGAACCAAAAGAATCATTGGGTCCAACTCTTAAGTGCATGGCCCATCTGCAGACCATACCTACAGCCTTGGTATTATTCGCACCAGGCTCTGATCAACTGCGCTAACCCTGCGAACCTCACTGGCAGAGCATGAGACAAAGGGACAAAATAAGTCCTTGCCATAGGATATATATGACTTAGCAGAAACCCAAAACATCAGTGCGTTATCAACAACACTGTCATTCCAAATCCAAAGCAGCACTGTAACAGCTACTGAGAAGAAATTAACTCTACCCTAGCTGAAACCAGGACAGACGCATAAGATAATCCTTCGAGGATTTCTTGTTCTGAATGCAAAGAAGAGCTTGTATTTATCAAAAATTTTAATTCTAACTGAAAATCTTATCTAAGTTCTTCTACTCACTATGCAACAAAGGAAGCTACCACCTTTGTTGGGATTTTAAATTTCACTTTAAATATAAAAGAGATGGTCTTTAGATGAGCCTGTGTCTTTCTGTCCACACTGAAAACTGCTAATTAAAACTGATAGCAATCACTGTATTCAGCTGAAATCTGTGAGAAAGAGCAGTGACTTAAATCTAGGTTCTTCAAATTACAGTTGTGTGTCCAGCTATGTAAAGTTTTTCTTTCTCTGATAAGACTCCCTGTTTTATCCAAAGAGGATGCAGAGATCTGTTTGGAACAGGAGTCTAGAATCAAATCTTGGATACTTGACTTTTATTTCTCTGCAAATAGAGCAATTGTTAAGACTGTATTTGATATCAGTACATTTTTGTAAGTTTCTGGAGCTGTACAAAAATGTATTAAATGGCAATGGCTGCAAATTATGCCTGTTGAATTCCCTAACATGTCTAACACATCTCAGATTAGAATAGATTTTTATCACTTGCACAAGAGATGGTTATCCTGAGTTCTGCTGCATAGCCTTGAAATTCTGATTGTGCTTGGTCTTAATTTCCCTGGAAAGGGCATTTCCTCCAGGCAGCATTTTCTATTGTGATTGTAGAATATGGAACAAGAGGTGCACTCTTCCATTATTTTTTTATGGAGGCTTTTTACACTGGCTTGTTGAAGGAATACAGCTATAGAGAAATACTTATATGAAAGAAGGGAATTACAGGTTTCTCCAAAGAGCATTATAGAAAAATGAGTCTATGGGCTCTGTAAAAACCTAAATATGAAATTATATTGTATTTCATATGAATGAGCCACAGGTGTAGAACTAGGCTTTGAGGGACAGGCTGCATGCTGGGACTGCTTGGATAATGCTCCGGATTACTTCAGGAGATAAATCAGCTGTCAGACATGAAGATACAGATCAGGCTGTCGAATCTAAGATTTGTCCTGCTGCCACTCTTTCTTGTGATTTGGGATTATTGCAAAATTATTTTTCTGCTTAGGTTTCAGATCCAGATCTCATGTT
>NW_008239547.1:27252-87485 GCF_000691975.1 Corvus brachyrhynchos
CCTTGGGCTTTGCTCAAATTTAAGGAAGCTTCTGCAGTGAAAATATATAAAAGTTGGAATTCCAGTTTTTATTGTTCATTTGATCTTCATATTGCAAAATATTTGCCAGGAAATTAATGATAACTAACTACTCTTAAAAATATTTTGTTCCTAGAATATCCCAAACTGAGATTTTATACACACACACACTTAAAATAGAATGTTTAACTGTAGTCTCTTCCCGGAACACTTGGAATATTTTGTAGAGGTTATTTTAGATAATTTTTTTGCTCACAGGAAATTCAGCAAAAGTTGTCTAAAAAATCCCACACATTTCATCCTTCTGAACTTTTCCTCTCTAAGCAGTGACTTTACCTTTGTAAATCTATCTTCCAGCAAATTTACATTGGTTTGCTTTGAAGTTATATTTTCTGTGAAAATGAATATTGCTTTGGAAAATAATGATGATTAATTTTTAATTTAAAACCTAAAAATTAATTTTAAAGGGTACAATTCTTGCTATTTCATGCATATTAATTTGCAATTGTTTTTTCAGGTATGAGAAAATTCCTGAAGAAATACTGAAGATGATTTAGTTCATTTCATGCAATGTGAAGCAGATATGCTTCAGCAGTGTTTGTGCTTTTGATGAACATCTGACATGCTTTTTAGCCACTTAAACATTCAAGGAATAAAAGCATCAATAAAAATTTGGTTGATGATTCAGCCAATCTGCACATTAACTTGAGTCTGGAATGCTTGTGTGAATTATTTCTGTTTTCCCCTCTCTCACCTTGTAATTAATAGTTGCAGTAAACTGACATGAATATGAAAGCCATGAAATTGAACATCATAGTGTGACTATAAATGCTGCAGTTGCAACTTTATTTAAAATGACTAGTGAACTGTGATAATACAGACTAGACCAAAGGCATTAGCTGGGGCCTGGAGCAAGCACCAATTTGAGAGGGAGTGTGAAGTCATTGTAGTTCTTGTGTCTAACCAGAATCCCAATTAGAAGGCAGGGTCTTAACCCATTTTCCTCTGCTGTGTAAGACAAAGGGCAGGGAAACAGAAAGTTTCCACACAGGACATGAAATCCACAGACAGAACCACATACTGGCCACCCTGCTTGGGCTGAAGTTGCAAAAAGTTTGCTCTTTACAGCTGCCTCTACTTAGACTTTTTTTTTTTAATTAAATCCTTCCACCACCACAATAAGTTCTTCAAGGAATGGGGATATCTAGCCTGTCAAGCACATCCAGGCACTTTCATTCAGCTTGGATATGATGCATAAAGAGCTTTTTGACACCCGTGCAGAAACCAAAATCTGTCCCTCCATCCTAGGAAGTAATTATTTATCTGGTCACATACCCTCCTCAAATTGCCTGAATGAACTCGTACACCAAACTGGGTTCTGAGGACTCGTTTAATCTCTTGTTTTAATGATGTGGAATACAAAAAAATTGCTATCTGATTACATCCTGATGTTAAGTCTTTGTTTTTCTATGCAAGAACTCTGGACAAATTCTTTTCCTTAGAGCTGCAGTGTATTTTAAGAACAGTCTCTGCATATAAACTATACTAGCTTGGAGAGTTTCCTACAAAAAGGTAACTACACACACATTTGTGATGAGAAGAGCATATATTATAGTAATAAAATATAAGCAGACGAGTTTGGATTTGGTTTGGTGAAGGAAGGACTTGGTTCTTTGTTTGGGGTTTTTTTCCAATGTTCGTTTTCATTCCCACTTGTCTCTCTTCCACTGTGCTGTTTCTTTGTTCATGATTTTTTTTCAGGCCCTGTTCAGAGTGTTTCTGTGTGTTAATTAAACAGCAAGTGATGGTGAAAAAATACTCTTTTGCTTCTGTTTTTAAGCTTTTAATTTTTTGTTTGTTTTCTTCAATTCAGGTTCCTCCTGGGACAAGTGTGATTTTGAAACCAATCTGTGCAAAGCTCTTCCTGAATTCAATTTACATCCTGTCTGGATAAGAAGAAATGGCCAATCTGGCATGGGACCACCGTATTCTGACCACAGTGGGAATGAGAGTGGTAAGACTCCTCATGTTCTTTGAGGAAGCCACGGACTCTTACAAATTAGGTAGTTTTCTATTTAGTTTGCTACATTTTGCTAATTTCTTGATAGTTGAATTATATTCAGCTATGTATTTTCTGAGCAGTTATGTCTTACGTTGTTAGGTGATTGCAAATACAATAATCCAGAATTTGAGGGGTGGGGGGGGATGGGGAAAGACAGTATTCCAGTAAGCAATTCTCGTTATCATAGAGGAGTAAATAATCCATTTCAAAAGATGTGCTTATCTAGCAGAGTGATCTTTACTTGTTTTGGAGATACTGGGTTATAAATTCAGTCTTGATGATTGCAAAGTTTAGAAATTTTGAGACATATTTTCATGTTTTCTTGGACTAGTAAATGCCTGGATTGTATATCTATTATCTGTGGCTAATATTACTGTTTCAAATATTTTGAGAGAGGAGGACTTTGTATCTGGAGACAGAATAAGCTTTGATAGTCTGTCTTTGAGCCAGCTTCTTTCTAAATCTTCTTACAATTCTACTTTGCCTTGAAGACTCTCAACTAAGTAATTCCTTTTCTCTGTTCTCAGACAGAACATACCCTTTATACTTGTCCTATGGCCAAATTAATCCTGCTTTTCCTTCTGTAATACGTACTGTAATACAATAACTGTTTAGTTTTCCTTATTTTTTGTTATTCTCTTTCCCTTCATCTCCACCCACACCCTCTCATCTCTCCTGGGCACAAGCAGTACTTTGGCAGCCCCCAGTGTGAGCACCCGGAGGCAGGCATGCGGTGTTGGAGCAGGTACAAGAAGATAATCCTATGTGGGATGCAAGTGTTGTTGTGATTAGCCCACGTGCTTTACACCTTTTTCCCAAACTGTGATGATCTGGGAGCGTGGAAATCTTCACTGTTCTAAAGTAGCATCTCTTACACATTGCATAAGGTACCAAACAGGTAGAAGTTCCCTGACCTGATGAGTATAAACTGGTGGTTTCAAGGTGAATGAAGGGAAAACTTGCTTAGAAATCAGCAGATGAAAATGGAACCCAAGTTTAAACATTTTTATTGAAAAAAACAACAAAAAACCCCACTCTACCTTTTCCTTCTGATCACTTCAAGTTCTCATTTCACAGTGGCTAACTCTCATGATACTCTGCAATTAGGAAACTTTATACATGTGGTATGGTTTTAGCAACTTCAGGTTTTGCTTGTGTGTATCACAGAAGCACTGCTGTGAGTATTATGCTTCCAAACATAAGGTTGCTCTTGAATAAGCATTGATTTAAACTGACACTAGAACAAAAATATGAGCAGCTGCCAAACCTTTTTCATAAACTTAAGCTTTGTTTCAAGTATGCAAGTTGTGAAATAATTTATCTTTAAAATAATAAAACACTTCTGATCAAGAAACACATTAAAAAAACCCAAAAGTACCATGGAATACAAATGTAGCAAACTCTTGGCTGGAATCTAAACAGGTTAGCCAGACAACAGTCTTGCTGTAGTTGAAGTTTCTAGGATTTGTGCATGATTGCTAGTACACACCACATCAGGACATAACAAAGGCCAGAAATATGCTCCTATAACCATAAAATAGGTTACACTTATCTTGCAAAAAACTAGTGGGGAACGGAAAATTTTACTTATATAGACAGCCAAAGCTACCAAAAGATTGAGAATCATCAACTGAAGTGTTTGTTATAGACAAAACAAACTGTTCAGTCACCTGTATGTTCACATTTACTTGTTTTGGGCATTCAGTCACTGCTGTGTCTGCCAGGTCTGAATTGTCCAGTCGTCATGTTGATCTAAGTTATTTTATTCAGGTAGCAGGAAGCTTGAATACTTGCAGCTATTCAGCTTTCTGAGAGGCTGTGTACTCAGATCTGTGAACTGAATAGCTAAGGAGATTTAAATATATTTTATTAATTTGCTTTTATTTTTCTACCTGGAGAATGTCTGAACTGTACTTTCATTTTCTAAATGCCGGTTCTAATCGCCTAGGAAATATTTATCTTCTTATGGCAGTGAGTCAAGTTTTCCCACTGCTGGTGACTCAACAGCCTATGTAATCAGTTTTATGTTGTATCCTGCTTAAAACCCAGAAATGATTCTCTATTGTGACAAGCGAGCAGAGTATGCTCTGTGGCAGAGTGTTAAAGGGAAGACTTCCTGCCATCAGGATAATACATACACACTAGCAGAAAAGCAAAGATCCCTTGGTAAATTTAACTCCTTTGAAGATTTATGTATGTATTTAGTAGAACCCAAAACATTTCTTTAGGTCAGTCTCTCACGGCTCTTTTTTTTCTCACTGAAAAAGTAATTGAGCAGACCAGTGACAACTACTTTGAAAAAAACCCAAACCAAAACACAACCTGATTTTGCTAGCTGAAACTACTCTCTATGCAAAGGTCCAATTTGAGATGAATGTTCAAAGAATTTCTTAAAATTACTATTTCTGCCCCATCTGTGTAAAAAATCCTGTGGCAGTGAAAAATATATTTTTAACTCTTAGACACATTTATTTTCGGAGAACTAAAAGAAAAGTTTCAAAATTTCATGGAAGCTAACATCCAATGGAACAGATTGGAGTCAGGAACAGGGCTCTGCAGAGGCACCAAGCCATCTGTTGTGGGTAGGAACAATATCCTTGCAGCTGGCAGGCTCTGAAAGTGCTGTCTGAGCAGTCAGGAAAGGTCTAAAACCTGGGGGCAGCATGGCCATTGCCCTGGTATCAGGCTGCAAAATGCTCCTCTGTGGGATTGCTCAGCTGGCTCCAGACCTGAGCTGGGCTGGTGGTGCTTCATCAGGGGCTTTCCAGTTCCACATAAGGATGAGAGGTCAAGGTGGGTAGTTTAATAAATTAAGTATTTAGATGGTTTGATTTATCCTCTAATATTTTGTTAATGTAATAGTCTTTATTTTTATGATTTTTTTTATTCCTTTTTTTTTTTTAATCCTTTTTTTTAAATTCCAAGTCCCACTTGGCTTTTTTTCTCTTTCATCTTCCTCCTTTCATTAGAATGTTAATGTCAGAGGACAACAGTTTACTTGACATTGTTTGGAGTTTGGGAAGGAGAAGAGAAAGGAAGAAAAAGGATTAAAAATAGATTGAGTCTTTTTCTATTCTTTATATTTCCTCTTGCATCCTTTAACATCTAACATCTCTGAAATCTTCATGTTCAGGAAGAGCCAAATTTTGACTTGCAGTGTTTGATATCCTAAAAAAGGGTGGTTGCCTTCCATCTTTCATAAGACCTGAAACAATATTTTTAGGAAGATACACAATCAATCAAAGGTCAGGACAACAACCATGGTTCACTGACTCCTCTTGAGCTGTTAGACTTTCAAGTGAAGCAAGGGCTTGTTTTGTAAATGAAAGATAATGGTACCTTTAATGGTAGCTTTGAAATTCTGAAGACAGCTTTTTATGTTGGGAATGTGTACAGGGATACCACAACCTTCTCTCTGCAGTGAGGGAATTTTCCCAGCAGCCAGAAACCAGACACCTATCTGAACACCAGCAGAACCTATAAACACACCACAGTCTTCTCTCCCATGTTCCACCATCTCCTCAGAGACCTGAATTGTCATGATAAATGTGTATTGTTGCTTATGGCAGTTTGATGTTTAGGCATGAAATATGTTATCTATTCAATAGTTGGAGTTTAAAGTCTTTAATCAGCTTTCTGAGTTAGTCTCACTTTGTCCCAAAATTTTGCACTTCCAAGCTGAGTATTCAAGCCATCACCACATGAAACATTTTGGAATCCTACTTAAAATTTTGGCTGGAACATGGAGCAATATCATGACAATATTGAACATGAAAAAAAGCTTGGAACACAATGGCTACAAGTGCTATTAATCTTTTCTGAGGAAACAATTCTAGCTGGCTTTTTGGTTATTAATTTATACCTGTGCATATTGCTCTTCGTGTTTTGTTGTTGATTTTTTTTTCCAAGCTTCTAAATTTTCTCTTTTTATTCCTTTTAATAGCTTATTTCCTCTCATTGTCCTCTGAAATGCAATCATCTTCTGCAACTTTAAGGACAAATGTTTTCCTTCCAACTGATGAAGAACACATTTGCCAGGTATTTTAATACACAGTCCTTGTATTACATTCTTTGCCGTAGTATTTCCCTAGAATAATCAGATGTTCTTATTTTTCCTAGATTAGATTTCATTATTGGGTCAGTCAAATGAGTGGAGCATTGATGGTGGGGCTTCAAAAGCACTCTGAAGATACCATTACAAATATTTGGCAAGTGTCTGGAGAACTACGAAATCAGTGGAATGTAAATAACATCACAATCAATAGCACCGAAAAGTATCAGGTTAGTAAATTGAGGTAGCTGTAAAGGAGACTTCTTAAATGGGTTATAAACTGTGGGCCTTTTTAATAGGTCAGCACTAAATATTTTGTAAATGGAAAGACAGCACTATCATGAGGTAAACAAGAAAAAAGCCATTTTGAAGATCATAGTTTGCATTAGCAGATGCAGCTTGTCCTTATCTCTTAATGGTGTTAAAACTAATATCAAACTTTGCTTGAACTGTGCATGTGTCTTAAATAAAAGTCAGTCTCATTGAGCCATAAATTATCTACCAGCCCATAGAGGTGATATACTTCTGATCTTAACTTTCAGTACAGTATTCTCTTAGCCGCAGCCTAACGGGACTGATAAACTCAAGGTTTCATTTGTATGGGAAACAGTGTTTTATACTATGAGGTACTTTTTTCTACAGGGGTGCTGCAGGTGCCAAACACAGTACTTAACTATTAATTGCAGCTTTGGGCCTTTGTAACAGAACACATGTGTGCGGTTTTATTTTGCTCAAAGCTACTGAAGAGCAATGCAAATGTCATAAGCTATTTAAATGTTATTACATGTGCATTTACAGAGCACATTAGCATAGTAAATGTAACTTAGGGCTGTAATATTGTGGGTGATGTACACTCTCTGTCATGTGTAATACTGGAGAGAAGGTGGGGAGCAGAGCAGAAAATGAGAGGCCTTTCCTGCTACAGCAGTTACTGTGAAGTTGCTTAGCATACAAACCTGAAGGCAGAGCAGCACAACCTCATTTCAATACACCAAATGAGTAACATAATTACTTGACTTGCATATTGTGCTAAAGCATCCAACAGGATCTTGATGCTTGAAGTAATACTGGCCTGCTCAACCCTTCTGAGAATGTATATTGCAAAATACCCGTACCCAACTCAACACAAGTATCAGTGCTGGTATTGGTCAATAACTTACCTCTACCTGAAAGGAGAGTATATATAGCAATCTGAGGTTGTACTGGAAGGGTTTACTTCTAGATTTAATTTTTTCATGCTTCATATTATTTGGAAAATTGACCGAGTCCGGGAATGGTTAATATAATATGGCATCTACTTCCTCTGAATTGCTAGGTCAAATCCTAATTAGATCATTGCTTGCAAACCTGGTTATCCTTTGGCCTCTATCAAGTGAACTGATGGGCAGAGTCCAGCTTTAAAGAGGCAGGTGTCAAACTTAGTGCAGTAATCATTACAACTAGTTTAAGAAATACAGCTCAGCCTCTCACAAAACCTAGAGTCTGAAGCTGAGCAAATTTTCTTCTTTGTTTGCACATTTTGCTCCAGTGAATACATGCAAGATGTCACTGTCATAGAACTGAATGCAACTCACTTGCCCTTTTGCACTTGTTCTTTTATATGACAAGATACTTAGCCTACAGGGATACCTGTGGCATTTTTCAAGACAAAATTTTGATTATTAATGTTTCTATGGAAAAAAAAATGATGGGAGACATAATTTTTATTTGGATGTACAAATCACTTTGAAATAGGGTGCTTTAATACTTTTGTCAATTTTACAAATATTTTTGAAGTGAGATGTTAGTTAAAATCAATCTCTGAACCTCCACTGCTTATTTTCTTTGCTCATTTTGATGTTGACTGTTTAACACTTAAGTCTCTTCCTACTAAGAGTCTGGATTATATTTATGGGTTACAGAATTTCATGTTGGCACTTAAAAATCTCCATTTTTTGGAATTCTGAAATAAAAAGATTGTCAGTGATTTAGCTACTGAACAAGTAGCAAACTCAGTATGTCTGTTTTGGTTGGGTTTTGTAGAACTGTGTCATGATTTTTTCTTCTAAGCTACTTTTCCTCTTATTTACTGAGAACAAATTTCTGTCTCCTAGAATTCATTAAGGGAAAGGGTTCTAGGCTTGGGGTTCATTTCTGTCTTTGTGCTTGATTCCTATTCTACCTTGTGCTTTGCTGCTGTGCTGGCAATCTGTCCCTGTGGCTGCACTGTGGAGTCAGTCCAGCTTGTGTTTGATCCCACCTACAGTCCACCTAGAACTTTCATCCCACTAATGGGGCCGCAAAGTTAATTTGTTCTGGTGCTCACAGATATTGCATAGATATAGATCATTGCAGATATGAGCAAAAAGTGCCACTAAGTAGACTCTTTTTGTTATTGACTTGTGAGCTTAAGGAACTCTAGACTTTGTATGAGAAAGAAAACGGAATGATTCCTTGCTGGAGTAAACTTGGGTGTGAGTCTGTTTGGTTGGTATTAGACTGAACTCAGCGGGGGTCAGCTGGGCATCTGCACCAGTAAAGCCTGTATAATATTTTTTAGATACAAGAGCAGCTGGAGGCATCTAGCAATATTATCTTCTGGAAGTGGGGAAGTTGAGAGACTGTTCATGAGTTTTGGGGAAACACAAGTTCATACAGACTTAATGGGCTATAATGGAATATGACCTTGAAGCAGCCTCTGATTTTGGACCAGCAAAGTGAGCTAGTCCCTCTTTAGCATTGTCTAAGTCACTTTGTTTCACTATATAATAAAATCTTTGAAAACCCATCTGCAAGCTACAGAAAGATATACATTAAAAATGAAGCTATTAATAACTGAATTTTGAGTTCACAATGAAACAGCACTCTGCAAAGGTGAAATATTTGTCAAATCCTTGATATTAAATAATATTTCTTGTTTCTTCTTTCTAATTATAAAACAGTGCACTATATTGTTTTAGAAACTTATCTGAAATAATGTAATGATAGAAACAGAAAATATAAATACACTTTTTGTCCTTCTAGTGGGGATGTCATGAAAGTACACATTAACTGCACATATCATTGCAGCAGAATTCAGGAATTCAAAATACTGTTCTCTGAACTAAATCAAATGAGTGAATTTCCATGATGCTGCATTTCAGTCATATAAACATATTTTTGAATGGGATATGGCTGCCATTCTTCCTGTGCAAGCCAACTGCAGCTTCAGAGAAACGAACAAAAGACAAAAGGTTACACCCCTCAAAACAATTCCCACTCATAACATAATGGTCATATAATTGGATAAGTTGTGTCATCTTGTACAGTGAAAAACCCAATTTTTGATAATTTATAGGTTTTCTGCATCAATATGTTAAACTATGCACAACATTGTTTCTGAACTCTCAAGGTAATATTTGAAAAATTATTGCTAACACTGTGAATTCCTTATTAAGAGCTAGAATGTATCTCTAGGTAGATTGTGCCTCCAAGACTCTGGAAAATTCTGGAGCTGTGTCATCCCTAGCTGTGGCTAGGGAATAATTTAAGGAATGTTATTCATAAGATTGATTCGTTGGGTTGTTTTGATTGGTATGTTTTCTTGTTGTGTTTTCCCAAGCACTGTGACTGATCAGTCAGTTCCCTTGTACACCACTGCAGAAAACCTGTGACAGTCTGTACATTTACAAATGTGGATTGAAATCTGCCCTTAAGATGGAAATGTAAAATATTTGTAATTTTTTCTGTATAGAAGACTTTGGTAGGGAAAACAAATATCACTGTTGTAACATTAGAGCAGAATAATGGTCGACCAAGTACTCCTCAAGGTTTTTTTTTGCTAAAAACTTGATTAAAGACTTCTGAATAATGGTGGTTTTTTGCTGTGACTTTCCTCCAGGTTTCTGAGAAATTCTGAAATCAACCAGAAATTGTTCACATTTATAGTCTCTCCTTGAATAATGACTTGATAAAACACAAAATCCTTTGTGTTTTATTCTTTAATTGTCACGATCCTTGCTTAGATTTTAAGGCATTTTATTGTGATTTTCAGATCCTTCCTGTTGAATTTTACTTTAATCTTGAGTTAGATGATTGGACTACATATCTGTGCTTGTATGAATAAGCCACAGATGTATGAAAAAGCCAGGATGGTAATCCTTCAAAATTGTTAAATGTGTGATTAGAGTTCTCTTATTTCCAATAGAAACTCCATGGGCTAGACTGGCATATACTGTGTGCTCTTTTGTTTTTTCTGTGACACTGGTAAATTCCGTTTCTTGTTGATTTGCTGTTAATCTCTTTAGGTTATCTTTTGGGGGATGGTGGAGACCCAGACAAAAGGTGAAACTGTTGCCATTGATGATATTACCTTCAGTGAAGGATGTTCTTTGGCATGTGGTAAGAATACCTGCTTTTCAGGAGTAGGTCATTGTACTTTGTCTTTTCCTTGGATTAGAAAAGAAGAAACAATGGAAAGCCTTTTGTTGTTCAAGGGCTTTCTTAACGCTGTAAGTGGTTTCATTTGGCTCGTTTTAATTTTCCTAAACAATCATCTGTCTTCTCACATCTAAACACAGTTACAAAGAAAGACAATAAATACTTTAAGAAATCTGATACATTATAAATGTAGGGCTTAGTGGGCAAAAAAGATCTACTGTTTTTGGCAGAAGAATTGATGTGTTCAGCCAGCTCAGGCAAAGCTTTGGAGCTGACTAGGAAGATTCCCAAGGCACTTGTGTATTTCTAAATGCGCAAAGGTCCTGATCCTCAGCTGTGCGGTGGGGTTATGCTGTTCTGCTCTGCTACATCCAAGAGCTGTAATGTCAGGCTGGTCATCTCTGCAGTCAGACCATCCCTGCATGCCAGGATTCTTTAGCAAAACATTTCCTATTTCCCTTTTCAACTCAATGTATTTTCATGGAAAAGGACCACTACCCACCCTAGCATAAATTAAGTTGCTTGCTGCTCTGTATTACAGAAGAGTACTGCCCTGTGGCACCTAGGTCACAGCCTCAGGTGAGGGCAGTCCTGATTCAAAGCACCTCCTTTGTTTTCCTTTCTCTTATTCTTGGCATGGGCACAGAGGGTTTCGACTTTAAACTTAACTTGAGATATGGAAAGCAATGTTTGACACAGACCAAGCTAGGTTGCATGGTTGGTTTTGTGTGTACCATACTCCTAAACAGTGCTCTATAGACTTCCCCATAGGAAAAAACTGTTGAAAAGAGATGCACATGCATATTACTATCTTAGAGTGCTGAGCAATTGCAAGCAGATACATTCAAAGCAAGATACAAACCCTAATTTAATGATGCCAGCAGGCATGCCTATTTAGTTAAAAGGGGATCTATATTGGGGAAATGAAGTTTCAGGTACCTAAACTCGATCATGTCAGCTTCCTCATGTTAAAACTTTCTTACAGTGGAGAATTATAGACGTAAATATTATATGAATATTTTCATGCCAGGGCACAACTTGCTTTTCTGTTTTGTAAAGCTTTTCTAGCTGTATTAATTGAAAGGCAAAGATGCTAATTTAAAATTTTGGGTACTCTTGTCTATGAACTCAGGAAAGTATACAGTGTGCTTACTTTGAAAAAATGAATTTGAAATGGAATTTGAAACTTGTCCTCAATGTAAAGATGACAAGTATATGATTTTTAACCCAGCTTCTTTCTGCTCCCTGGAGGATTTCTGCAGATAAAAGGCTGGCATAAAATGAAAAAAATGCACTGCTAAATTCTAGAAATCTAGGTACTTGTTTAACCAGTTCCTGCCAGATGATGTAGATCTGTCTGTAAAAAAAATATTGAATTTTTCAACACAGTTATTCTAAAGCAAAAAATATTAAACCAAAACCAATCCGTTATAAAGATGAAATACCATCTCAAAGAGAGGGAAAAAGAAAAAAAAGAAACTGATTTATGTACTCACCATATCTTATAAATCCGGGTGTTAAACTCACCTTACATGCCAGCTGTTGAACTGCATACTGTGTCTTACAGGTTGAGCTGCTGCACTGTTAAGTGCCTCAGGTATATTCTAATAAGAGCCAGTTCTTATCCTGTGTTTCCTCATTAGGAGAAGTCAACTTCATTAGGTGACATCTAAATGTCTCACAGCAGCCAGAAACAGGGTCAAAGAATCTTAATTTTCTCCCTGAAAGAGGAATGTTACTACAGAACATTTTCCAATAATTAAAACAAAAGGTCAGACTACTGTTTTTTTCTCGAGTCCTTATGGAATGTCTGGATGAGTAGACTCTTAATGAAAACCACTTTAATTTCATGAAATTCCTAGTTAAAACTTGCATTTTTAATGTACCCTTCATGATTTTTAATCCCAGTATAAATGCACATAAGAGATGACCTGCATTTGTCTTCATTAGTATGACTGTGCTTTAAGGGTTGTAAGTCAAATACCTTAAATATTTGTGCTTTCAGGAGTTTCTTGATACAAACTGTGACTGTTAAATACAAAAGTAATTTCATTATGCTTTAAGTTCTCCCTTCCCTTCTATCCCTCCCCTGTCTCTCAAAATGTCTTACTTCAGTCTGTTGTCCAATTCTACTGAAGACTAAACTTCATGCATTGAAAAAAACACAACTAAAACCCTATCTTCAATATAGCAATTTACGATACTCTACAGTTTGTAGTTCCCCCAACAGCTGCCAAATAGTTTGTTATCACTCAAAACCCCCACAGCTCTTTGCTATACATTTGAATATGGGCTGCTGAAAAATAAAATACTTTGGCTGTAGAATAGAAAATATTGAAGTTATTTTCTGAAACACACTTAATGCAAAATCTCCTTTAATTATACCTTTAGTAGACCCTCTGTCCAAAGGCTTCATATTCTTATCCAAATGGCTGCTCTGCAGAATTTCCTCTCAACTGCCAGAGAATTATATATGAGAAGAACCCCACTAAGACTGTCCTTCTGATCTCTACATATAGAGATGAAAGCAAAGAGGTCTAAGGCATGAAAGTGGAATGTTATAAGGTAGAATCAGGCTTTTGTCCTCCTTAAGTCACTTGTAACACAGAAGTGACAAAGCCTCACTACAAAGTTATGGGGTTTTTTTCAGGAAACTGAAGTAATTATATATGTATTACTTATGATATATAAATTTTGACAAAAATCCAGTATGAATACTTCAACTGAAAAAATCTTAAACTTAATTCCTTAGTTAATTCTAATCCTGCAAAGACGTAGCCTTTAATATTACAGAAGAGGGTATTTGAGATGAACTGCTACAGGGATGAAAGTCAGAAAATCCAAAACACTAATCTTACTGTCGTCTGACATGCTGTGGAATTAGGAGATGGAAAATGGGTATTTTGTCAAAACAAACAAAACCTCAAAAATGTCTAAATCTAAATTTTAAAAAAACACCACAGAATGACTCAAAATGTTCTGTGTCAATACTTCAAAAGTGTTAAAAGAAGATCTTGATTCCTTTTGAAAGAATTTGCAACTTCTTTTGCATGTTGAAATTTGACAAAAGCCATCCTTTTCTAGACCCTTGTGGGATTTTGCATTTTCCATGAAAAACAAATTTTCGACAAGCTCTTTCTCGCATAATATACATGGTTTGAAAAAAGTGCACATTTATCCAGCACTGGAAGAGGGAAGAAATGAAAGGTTTGCAGCACTGGCTGGACAGGCCATTTCACTGAGGTGTCAGTAATGTGAATAATACATCTCTCGGATGAAGGAGACAGTAACTGTGTATACTGACCTTAAATTGTTTTCTCCACATAGTTAGGAATCTCTATGTTTTCTCTGAGCTATCCTGACTCCTATTTATTAGTGTCTCTTAACCAGGAGATTACCTTTCCCCTGCAATCACATTAAGAAATGGAACTTCCATTATCATACTTCAATCCTGCTTAAAATCCTGACCATTGCTGAAGGCAACTAGATTAGTCAGGCATGCTGCGCCCTTAAACAAGCTCTTAAAAATATGTGGTGATGCTTTCACAACCTTTATGTCTCTAAAAAGAAGTATTCTGTTACAAGTATTGTGGAGATGCTGCTGAGTTTAACCTCTCAGTTAAAATTGATTTTTCTGTAGCTATCATCTAGAAAGTAAATAGGTATTTCTTATTATTATGTGTCAGTTTTTATATTACCTGGCAACTCTCTCTGCGGAATTGAATTCATGAAGGTTGTGATGACTGGCTAACATAAAGAGCACTCCATTGCTTTGAAAGAAGCACCTGTCTTCAGGAAATGATTTCTTAGAATAATTAAAGATGGCAGGCTGAAATATGGGACAGCAACCAGGGATACACAGGGCTTTTGAAGTAACCTTTTGAAAAAGCAGAAATGTTGTCAAGGAGTTTAATAAGCATATTTTTCTAATGGGGAATGGTCTCATAAATAATGACTTCTTAAGAAGTAATTGTTATTTTTGCCTTTTAGCACCACAGGTTTCCAGTTTTGAGCTTGGCATATGCGAGTGGCACTCAGACCTGCCAGCTAAGCCTGCTCAGTGGGCACAGCTGCAAGCCGGGCACAAGATTGCCTCCTGTTCCTTCCTGAAGGATTGGAGCAACAAGACTGAAGGTGGGGATTTAATTTAACTCAAAATTACTAGCTGTCATGAAGAATATAGTGCTTTTTAGGGCAAGATGGTGCCCCAATGCCAAAACAGAACAAAACTACAAAAAGTAATTGTATATATTTTGTACTTAAATTAGGTTTTGTTTTGGCTTGTACTTAAATTAGGTTTTGTTTTGTTTTGTTTTGTTTAATAAGGGCATTGTGAGCACTCCTGCTGGTAAGACATGAAATATTTTATTGTAAGAATTAATGAAATTTTTTCAGGTATCCATGAAATATTTTAACATAAGAATTCAAAAATAATAGCTGATTTATTCTCCAGTTTATTATTTTTATGAGATCTGTGGAAGAATTTGTGAAATTAAATTAAATCAAATTCATCTAAGCCCACAGCCCCTGTGTGTGCTTTTTTTCTGTTTTGTTTTGATTTTGATACTTGGCAGTTTGACTTGTGTAGTACTACTCTGCTTGAAGGTACAGCCTGGAATTTAATTTTAAACCTTTTATTAGGGAAACTGTAAATAAACAGTTATTCTACAAAATAGTTTCCTACCCTTAAAACCAATAAAATTAGCCCAGCTGCAATTTTAAGAAGCAAAGAGCATCACTTGTTTTGGAGGTCACTGTGTAGTATGTGTCTATGGGTTTATGGGAAAGGTTTTTGAAAGCTTAATGGATGTAAATCTCTCAGTGTTCTATTGTGAGATGGAATTGTCTTGCCTGCTAAGTGTTTGGCTTGTGTATTGGGACTGCCTTCAGAGCGGTCAAGTAGTGCTAGTTGTAATAGTGCAGTTTGTGATGCAGCTCTGAAGAACTGAGAGTGTGGAGATTACTGCTTGAACTTTGAGCCCACAGAAATGGAGCACATCTCGTTGATAGAAGCAGAATGAGTGTTAGATATTGTTTTCATTTTAAGAAAGATTTTTAAAATAAATTTCAGCATGCATTTCAATACAGTCTAGTAACCATAAGTCAAATTATCATTGAATAGCAAGCAAAAGAACCTGAGTGTATACACTATGTTAAAATGAATTTTTGCAGGTATGTATAATGGAGAGCATAGAGTACAGCAGATACTTTCCACCTTAAACATGAGGAAAAAAGTCACATCATCTTCCAGTTTCCACTGGGGTATCTAACAAAGGAGAGACTTTTCATTTGATTTTATTTGAAAAACCTCCCTGAAAGTTGTTGTATCTGTGCCATACCTTAACATGAGACCTTAAGGGCTATTAACAGGTATGGATTTCCCTTTTAAGGCAATGTTGAGAACAGAAAAAAACCTGGAATTCTGTAAGTGGCTTTTATAGGACTATATTACAAGCACTGTCTATGGAAAGAGAACATATTTGGAAATGTTTGCTATATAGGTGCTTGGGCATTGTTGTATGGATATGAACAGGGAGCTGAGTCGGCTGAATTTCCCTAACTGCTTGGGGACATTCCCTGTACTTCCAAGACATAAAGAAATGTGTGAAGAAACAAGCATCAAAACAATATACAGAATTTAATTCATCATTAACATTGGAAAGTATTGAAATATCTGAACTGTGATTGCTGACCTCTCAATACATTCAGTATTTCTATTCATGCAGATGTGTTGAGATATAAATGAAGAAGCTGAATATTAAAAAAAAATATTCTAAAAAGTAAAGAAATGGTATGCAAACTGCAAAATGCGACGCTTGAGGGCTCAGACTTGCAATGCAAATAGAGCTTGACTAAGCTTTGTATTCTGATTTTGATCAAAGCTTTCACTTCTATGAATAGAAGAGAGGTAAGAAGCAAAATTATAAAGCAGAGGTCTAGACAATTATATTTATAAAGTAAAGATTTCTTATAGTCTTTGAACAATCCTCCCTTGCTGGTATCCTTATATTTAATAAAATACTTTCTGTCCTTGGAAGACTATTTTTCTTTGTTCCTTTATTGCTTTGTTAAACTGTTCTACTTTTAGAGGCCACAGAGAAGAGGTGAGAAAAATTTAAAAAGTCAGTTTTCAGTTTCAGTAGTCTTCATTTATGAAAAGGCCTCAATTTTCCCCAGAAGTAATCACAGTACTTGCATAAAATATATTCCATAAAGAAGAGTAAGCATCCCTCTTTGGACTCAGGATCATTCTGGATGCTTCATAGGACTATGGCTTATCTAGTCCTGTGCACTTGCTTTCTTGTCAAAAAATCATGTCAACTTCTCTTTGCCCTGCTTTTAAAAATTCAGGTACTTGAAAGGAAAGAGTTAAAAGAATGTTAATTACCATTGGGCTCAGAAACTAAAATTGGTTGGTTTTATAATGGCACCAGAGAACTCTGAAGTTAGATAAAGAATTGGTAGCATATCTTCTAATGTTGTATATTGGTTTTATGCACAAGATAGTAGTCATAGAAGTGTAGATGCTTTATTGATGTCAGTCAGAGAGAAATCTGGGTTAAATCTATAATGTTTCCTTATATCAGGGCTAGTTACTGTGGCATGAATTTACAAGCTTAATTCCAAGGAAATTGCAAGAATATATTACCGTGTAAATCATTGCATAACACAGAGTAAACTGGCAACAAAAGGAAAAATACATGGTTCTTTATAAAGATCAGCATTTTTCTTGTGAAATGACACTTTCTTCCTTCACCTTGAGATTTTGTAACATTTTCATTTGAGATAAGTTGTATTTAGAAAAATAAACTCAGAAAGTGCAAACTTAAGACCCTTAGTCCTTGTTTATTACTTTAATAGTTGCTGCAGAAGGCAGCAAAATATTCAGTGACTCAGGAGGCAGGGGAAAGAGCTGATTTATTTGGTAAAAATATTTAGCCTTTTTATTTCTGAAAACTAATAGACACTGTTGAGGGGATGGAGTACTCCTTTAGATCTCTGTAGGAATGCTTTTATAAGGGCCAGTAGGTCAAGAAGAGCACAAATTGCTTTTCTGCTTCAGATGGAAAGACAATATGCTTCCAACATTTTGTTGCAGAAGTTCTGGCTGAGAAGTAAAGACCTTGATTACACAGTGCAGATGGGACTGCTTCCTGTAGCAGCAATGCAGACTGCCTTTTTGTTTTGTTTTGTTTTTTTTAAGCATTGCTGTAAAAAGCATATTTCCTGGAAACCACAGTGGGAAGAAAGCCCAGTTTCCACACATATTTGTCATTAGATATTGAATGGTTGTAAATGTAAGGAGGCTGAGCTGGGACTTCTTGCACGTTTTAACATGCAAAGTAAAAACTTTGAGATACTATCAAGTGATATATTTCTTGGTTGCTGGGGCTATCTGTGAGTAAAATGAAGATATATATATATATCTATATCTATTTAATAGGAGACAGATGACATCCAAGTCACATCATCAGCATGATGATCAGATTTCATTCTTGCTGGGATGGGTCTTTGGTGTAATTACATGAGAGCTGTCCTTACTTTCAAAGATTGAGAAATGTGTTCTGTGAAAAAGTGACCTTTATTTCCTTTCATTTTTTCTTCAGGCCATTTTGAGTGGTTAGAAGCTAATGAAAATGCACTATATGAAAGTGCTTCTCTAAACAGCTCCATGTGTCATTGTTCCAGCAAGAATTGCCATTTTCAGTTTCACTACTCCATGGCAGACAGCAGTGCTCTCAAGGCAGTACTGCTTATGAATCAGGTAAGGAGAAACACGTGTTCATTTCCAAAAGGTAGCCAGGTGTTACCAGACAAAATGCAAGAAGATACACCTGCTGCTACATACCTGTCCCCTAAGTTAGTTTGTGCAAAAAGTAACTTGGTGCCATTCCACTGGTCCGTGCAATTGCAAAAACCAGGTGTTCGCCATATCAGCTCTAAACTAATTTGATGGGTGAATCTTCTGCAATAAGACTTCAAGGACAAACCCAGCTGTTATGGAATTTAAATAATTTCAGATTTCAGGGGTGAGATCTATAGTAACAGCTTTTCTATCCCTCTTCCTGTTATGGAAATAAGAAAATAGGTGTTTTTGTCTATGGAGATATATTAAAAAAGATGTCATTCACTCAAGATGACTGGAAAGTTCTTGGTTAAACACCTGCTTTTCTTTGCCCAAGTTTTAGAGCAGTAAGTTTTCTATTCTTCTACCTATTCGTAGCTAAAAGAGCCCTGTCAGAATGAAACACAAACGTCAGTTAGCAACGCTAACTATTTCCATCTTTCTTACCTCCCTTACCTTGAGACTTTCTAATGCTAGGATGTTCTCTTTTGAAAACCTGGTTTAATAGGTTAGTATTGATGCTTTGTACTGCTACTTAATGAAAGCAGTAGAGCTGCTCTCATTAAGTTAATGGCTCTCATATCTTGATGCTGGAGTTGAATTCTTATCACCCAACAATATACATATTAAAAAAATTAGATCCACTTTGTTCACAAAGACAAGAAGCTAAAAACCCCAAAGTGTAACACAACCAAGAGGTCTTCAAATCAGGACAGGTAATGGAAATAATTTATTTCTTTCCAATTGTGTCTTTGAGTATTCATGAAAACAACTCCAGGCTTTTGCTCATGTTTCATTTATAGAAGTGCATAGTGGTATTTTTCTATGACCCATTACTGTGTCAGGGAATTGTAACATAACCAGTGCTCTGGTCAGAATACACTGAGTTTTGTGCCATAGTACTTGCCAATAAATTCTCAGGCATGACACTTGCTGCAATCTTGAGACAGAATAGGAGTATTGATTTCAGGGGTTCACCTAAGTAGCAGCATCAATGGACCCAATTTAAGAGTTTTCTTTCCCTGAAAACAGAGCAAATTATGTAAGTGAAAACCATAAGAAAACTGGCATCTAAGTTCCCATAGAACTGGGAGCTAGATTGAATTAATTGATAAACTGGTTCTTACATGCCCATTAGAAGAACATTTTCTGGCATTTATTACATCCGTCCACTCTGTTTCCACAGGTTCTCTTAGCCCTTTTGTGGTTTAGGTATTGTATTTCTCCTTCAATCAGAAGTGTGTTTATTGCACATAGACTTATTTAAAGCTGATGTGAGTTACTCATACTGTGAAATTTGCCAGGAAAAAAACCTTCCAAAACATAAGCTTCTGCTGGTAGCTTCAAAAACCCCCCGCTACAGACTCATATTTAGGACTTCTTAAACTGAAATGAAGGAAGAGTTGGCTTTTACACATTTTGCTACTGAATCATTAGGTTGTTTATGAAAAACAAATGAATTTTCAAAACTAGCCAATACTAAGAAACAGAAGTGAGGGTCAAGTGCTTTTTCTGACCCTGGAAGACAACAGAGCTGCTGTCATGGAAGCTGTCATTTCAAAATAACATTTCACTTGTGTGTACCTTGCGGTTTTCTTGCACATCCTATCACTATATTTACTGATCAAAACCTCTTGTCTTTGGATAACTCTTGCTAAATCCCAGCACTGACAGGCCTAACACACATGGACTGGATTACACTAAATGTACAGTTTTGGTACTGTTAGAGGGCAGGTGCCACAGATGTTGAAAATTTATCCCTGGCTTTCCTCACCCTTTCAGCAGCAAGGGCAAAGATGAATGAACATATTTTGTAATATAGACATTATGGTATCAATCAGAAGAAAGGGAATTTAAATTGCTCTTGGGTATGAAGAAGGATAGGGAAAATGGACTCCTTTTGTCAACAGTAACCTGTTGTTTACTTACACTTAACTTGCAGTCCATGATAATCTGCACCTTTTCCTCTTTTATTGCTGGTTTGCCAAACTACTCTTCATTAAACACTACTGCATTTGACCATTTGATTTTTCTTAATTTTTTAATTGTGACTCATATATCTTTGAACTTTGTCTCATTGGTTTGGAACTGGTGTCTGTACACTGAGCTGATTTTAAATTCTAATGATGTCCTTCAGAGTGCTTGTAATTCCTCCCAATATAGTATTATCCACATTATTTTAAAATTTATTTTTCATCCCACTCTCCACACTCTCCAGACAGTTCGTTAGCACTATAATTATATGAGGCTCTGGAACAGACCTATGCAGAACTCTATTATATTTTTTTTTTTAGTTTAATGGAAAACTATTGACATCTCCTCTTTGAAATAAGATCACACTTCTATTTGCACACACATTTTACAGTAATTTTATCAACACCAAATCACCACAAATTTTTTAAAGCATGTGTTATATGAGATTGTTAAAAAAACCTTAACAAAATGAAGTGACTGATTTTTCAAGTCTGTTTATGATGAAAAAAAAATACTACACTGCTAAACACAACTTGCTCCTCATCAGAAGCAGCTAATGCAGGTTTCTAACTTTCTAATACTCTAGCTGCTTACAAGGTTGTTAGCAATTTGTTCCAGTGTCTTAAGAATTGTTCAGCATCTTGGCTATAATTGCATAGTCTATATTTTTCTCTTAACTGTAATAGATGTCCTTTGTTCTCCCAGTTGTCTAATTTCCTGCACATTCTCCTCAGGTTCTCAGAGCTTGCTGTTGATAGTAAGATATACCATCCAGTATGTAACCTTTACTTAAAACTTCCTAATTCCATTCCAGTTTTAGTAATTCTGGCTTATATGTGTTTGTAACATTATTCTTCTATTCCGGTCCATGTTTCTGTTCCCATTTGGCAATATTAACTGCTCAACTAACATAAAATATTCACAGAATCATAGACTGTCCTGAGTTGGAAGGTACACACTAGGATCATTGAAGTCCAACTCCTGGCCCTGCACAGGTCAGCCCGAGAGTCACACCATGTGCCTGACAGCATTGTCCAAATGCTTCTTGAGCTCTGTCAGGCTTGGTGCTGTGACCACTTCCCTGGGGAGCTGTTCCAGTCCCCAGCCACTGTCTGGGTGAAGAACCTTTTCTTAATATCCAACCTAAACCTCTCCTGGCACAACCTCAGGCCATTCTCTCAGGTCCTGTCATTGGTCACCACAGAGAAGAGATCAGCGTTTGCCCCTCCTCTTCCCCTCATGAGGAAGGTATAGATTGCCATGAGGTCTCCCCTCAGTCTCCTCTTCTCCAGGCTGAACAGACCAAGTGACCTCAGCTGCTCCTCTTATGACTTCCCCTCAGACCCTTCACCATCCCTGTGGCCCTCCTTTGGACACTCTCCAATAGTTTAATATCTTTTCTATATTCTGGCACCCAGAATTGCCCCCAGCACTCGAGGTGAGGCCACCCCAGTGCAAAGCAGAGTGGGACAATCCCCTCCCTTGCCCGGCTGGTGATGCTGTGCCTGATGCCCCCCAGGACACGCTTGACCCTCCTGGCTGCCAGGGCACTGCTGGCTCATGTTCAACCTGACATGGACCAGGACCCCCAGGTCCCTTTCCACAGGGCTGCTCTCCAGCCTCTCAGTCCTCAGTTTGTACAAAATTAACCATCTCTTAACTGACAGATAAATTTTGACATTTTCTGTAAAATCTAAAACCAAGTAAGATAATGTTGAGTCTATCTTTTCCTGTTCATTACTTTTTTGTTACTCTCCTTGGGTAATGGACTTATTCTTCTTCCTTTTATTGTCTTAATCTTTACATCTTGTATGGCTTTAAAAAAATATGGAAATTAAGCAATAAAAGGTAATTTAAATGAATGCTTATACGTGCAAGAATATTTGTATCCTAATGCACTAAAATTTTTCTGCGTGTTCAACAACACTTGCAAAAGTTGTGTGAGTACACTTCTCTGCAGAAGGTAAAGTTGATCTATTAATCATTGTGAGGGAACAAATAAGCCTTTGTTCCAAATTACTCTCTGAAAAGAGAAGTAGGAACAAAATAATGGGTGCAGTTGCACAGCAGTGCACGTATCTATAGAGAAATATATTAAAAAAAAAAAGATAAAAAGTATTTTATAAATGGAGAATTTTATAAAAAGTCATGATTTCTCTTCCATCCTTCAAATCTGAGTAGCATTATCTCAGAAAAAAACATTGTGAGGAAAAGGAACATTTTAGCTTTACGAAAGTTGTTTATTGATAGTAATATATCACAGTAAGGGGAATAGAGTAAAAGTATCTTGAGAAACTGCTCCCCTGCATCAACAAAATAAATCTTGAAGGAAAGTACTGGAAAAGCAACACCTTCCATATTTTAAAAGAAGGCTAGTGACACAAGGAATGTGCTACTGGGATTAACCCATTTGTAGCAAAGAGGTGGAAGAATATGGCAAGCAGAGTGAATACTACAAGTATTGTGAGGAAGAGAAATAATATTATTGGCTTATTAGAGCTGTATAAAATCAGGGGGTAAAATCTGCTTAAAATATTGGTTCACCTGAGGTGTCTTACAGCTTTCAGTGTAAATAAAAGTCCTAGAAGGTCTGGATACTGTACAGAAAACTCAGGTTTTCTGCTACAAGCCATTTTTATTAAAATGAATCTGTGAGAAAAATGGTCATGGGGCTGGGTTTCTAAGCTGTTATGTGAACGTGAGGTGCATCCTGTCAAATACACAGCAAATACAGAGTGTTCCCCAAAGACATACAGATGTGTTTGAAGGGGTTTTTATGCAGGTATATAGGGGGAATATGTTAACAAAAAGCAGACATTTAACCACAGGCTATGGTTTTAACCTGCCATGCAGTATGGCTCCTAGTACATCATCCTTTTCTGGGTCTTATATGTGCCTGATGTAGGCTACTAGATTTCCTTTGGAAGATGAATTGTTCAGTAAAGTGAAGCAAGTTTTACACAGAATAAAGTCTCCTCAACCAAAAGACTTTTGCTGAATATGTTGCATAAACAAGTGGACAAATACATCTTATAGTGATGTGGAAACTCACGGCTGACTTTTATTTCTGAAGTATGTCGTGCTTTATCCAATTTGATCTCTTCTGTTACTGAGTGTCTGTAATTACAGTATTGCCTTGGCCCTGTCTTGCAGTTTTCCAAAACTGGTCTTTGAACATATGTTCAATAGGGATGTAAGCTTCCAGCTTTGCTAATATATCAGAATGGCCTTAGTAGGAAAAGAGCACTAATTGGCTGCCCATCACAAATCATATCAGTGTTGTTCTGCTGGCTCAGATCTCACAGCCTATCAAGCAGTAGACAGCACATTTCTCCTTTCTTATATTACAAAACAGGAAAAAAATAACTGTCTTTGTCTATAGTATTGATAACATTTCACATACCTATCATAACCCATTTTATTAATCTCCTGTAAGATAAATTGGTTTTATACTTTCAATTTCTCTTCATACAAGAGACTCTTCATTCCTCTTATCCTGCTTTGCATCTTTTTCTGAACTGCCACTAATTCTGTAGTATCCTTTGTGGAAAAGGTATGACCAATACTTTGCACTTTCCTAAAAATAGTCTCAATATTGATATTTTTAATAGTAAGTCTGTGTGTATGTATAGCCTATATTAACTTTTCCTGCAGGCTTTTTCTATCTTTCTCTTTTTGCTCTATTTTGCAACTGCTTCTTGAAAAGATTTTCTAAAGATATATAAAGTTCAAATTTCTGCCTTCTTTCCTTTATGCCTCAGTATGTTCCAAGCAGGATCATGACCAGAAGCAGAATGAGTGGGAGCTACTTTTGCCAGATTATTGAATCAAAAGGGCTTGGAGTGCTTCTATAAAGGGAACATCACCATAATTAGCACTCCTGCTGTTATCCTTAGGAGATGGAATGAAAATGGGAGGATTAAGGTAACTCAGAGCATGACTAAAAGTTGTTAGGTTTTACTCTGTGTGCTTGCTTTACAGATCTTAAAAAAAAATGTTTTTAGCACAATTGATTGGGCAATTCTGGCAGACCCAAAATTCAGCTCTAAGAGAACTAAATCTAATTAATTACGTGACAAAATATAAGCAGTTATTTATGAAAAGGAAACTTATGTAGAGAACACCATGGAAACATATTGTTAAATTCAGCAATAACATGGCTTAATTTACATGTTAATTAACTTTAACTATACCAAGTCTACTCCTGATAATTATATTATTAGTCTGTTTAGCCAGAATACACATATGTTGTTTCTCCTCTCTCCAACAGACCTCAGTGAAAAGATTGCAAATGAATATGAGAAACTCTATTTTTTCACATGGAGCAACTTTGTGTATAGCGGTTGTTCGGCTGGGAGATGAAAAGATGGAGGACAAAAAATGGCCTTGACAACTTCTGGAGGAACAAAAATTATCTTTATAACATTGTTTTCTACATTTTACAGGAGGAGCAGGTCTTGTGGGAAACCAACAGCATGACTAAGAGGGAATGGGTCAAAGTGAATATACAGCTACCAACAGGGCTAGAAAATATAAAGGTATGAATGAAAAAGGCATGTCCTCAATTTTTGAAGATGCTTTACTTTGTTGTTTATAAATCTTCTAGGAAGCCTAAAAATTTGTTAAAATTGTGTGTATCTTGAATGTCTTGCTTTTTTTTCATTGCTTCAATATGAGTAAATCTCTGGTGTTACCTCAACAAAACATCTACACAAACATGACGTGCAGAAGCTGCTGGGCTTAATTAACATGCAAGAAAATGAATACAAATCTCATCTGATTTTAAGTAGTCACCTGAGTCCAACTCAGGTATTGCCAACTCATTTAAATGTATATATACTATTAAGTGAGATGCTGTCAATGATCTTTGTGGAACTTCAGTGAAATGATGTAAACCACTAATTGAGAAGATACCTTCTCCTTGAAATTTTGGGCATAGAGGTAAATGCTAAATTGCAACTTCTTAATTCTTATATGAATTTACAATTTCCATTTTAAATAATTTTTCCTTTACACTTTTTTTTTTGTAGTTCTGTAAATAACCATCATATTTTACTGTTTCAGCAATCAGCTGAATATATAATCTCTATGAAAGGACAAAAACTAAGCCCACTCCAGAAATTGATGTTTTGACATGTATAGAATGAATGCATTTCAGCAAGCTAGTAGGTTCTAAGTGTGTGTTATTGCCTGTCTCTCCTTTTCCCACAAGGATAATTTTGAATAAACAAGCAGATGTGTAATTAAGCTACTATAGTATCTAAAAATAAACAAACAAAAGCCTGCTCAGTTTATATGTATATAAGTAGGAAGGCAAAACGAGGTATTCTTGTACAAAGACTGCAAGGATCCCTTGCACTTAGGGAAGGAAACATACTATCTTTAAAATTGTGTTTATTTCGTATTTTCAGCACAGCATTCTGCTTTTTGAACTGGTAGAGCGAGAATGGAGAGTATTAGAAGACTTTTGTCATTTTGAAGAAATTGTCTCTAGCGGAAGATAATGACACATAACTTATTTTTTAGAAAGACAAATACCTCTTGAGATTTCACTCCAACCTAATTCCCAGGCTTTGGGGAGTGTGTTAGACCCTTCTGCTTATGCCCCAAATCACATCTGTTGCAGTTTCCTTCTGTTTTGCCAGATAGTCTTACACCTTGCTTTCTGACTCTTGCACATAACTACTTTCTGAGACTCACACTTTGGTCATGTCCCAGCCTGTCAAAACCCACAAATTCATTTTTTATTTATTTCTCCAACTTCTACTCTTGTTTCTCAGTGCTCTCTTTAATTGCCATCCTAATCTTTTTGATGAATCCAAGCTTTCTTCCTCCTGCTTGCTGCTTTAACTCAGGTAAAAGAAACCTGGAGAGCACAAATTGGGTAATTTCATTGCTTTGAGTGCCAGGAGAGCTGGGCTCCACCTTGGAGCAACAGATGTTCTTCTGGAATTTCATTGCTATAAATCAGCTTGTGCTAAGTCTGCTCAGAGCAAGGCAACTCCGTCAGAGAGACAAATGGTCTCTGAATCTCTGTGTCTATGTCAATAGCAGTAAAATAAGCAGGGCAAGGGCACAGGCCCAAGATTGGTGTGTGATAGGCCAAATAACTAAAACATCAGCATGGTTCCTAGAAAGGTTTTGACCTAAGAAAATGGCCACATCCCATCCAGTGCTCAGAACAGTTCCAGGATTACAAGCAGGTAGGGAAGAACCCCACTGCAGAGACTGCGTGCATCCATTTTATTTTACATGATGAAACAGTTATCGCTTGTTAAGCTCTGCTATGCCAGTTGGTGTCTGAGGACAGTCCTCAGCCCAATTTATGTACCTGTAACTGGAAATTTTTCTCTAGAGCATCTGCAAAATGAGATTTTGCAGACACTTCAGAAAGGAAGATGGAGTCTTTGGGATATTACATTTCAGGACACCTTTCTAAAGCACAGAAATATTACTACTTTTTAGCTAAAAATTTATGAGATTAGGAGTTTTTCTTTAAAATAGACCTTTTTTTTTTATTAAACTTCAGCTTAAAATTTTCTGTAATTTCCACCTGAGATAGTCACACTAAATTTCAGATTCTGACTGGAAATTTATCATGATTCTTCAATGGAAATTATGCAGCACTTTTTACACCTAGAACTGCTTTGTGAAAATAAAAATCAGTTTCACTCCGTTGTCTGTTAATGCAAATACTTTAACTGTAACAATTTACAGCTTATGTTTAAAGGAACACTCCATAGCAGGGCAGGTTTCATCTGCCTGAATAGCATCCAGCTCTTGGATGCTGCACCATCAGAGCCACCAGCTTTCTGCTCCTCAGAAGGACCCACCTGCAGCGATGGGCAGTCCGCGGTGCCTGGATCAGCCTGTGCCTCTCACCCGGATTGCTCTGATGGCAGCGATGAGGACCCAGCCACCTGCTGTGAGTGAATCCCATTGCTTTGGAGGGAGACTGTGCTGAAGAGTGCTGTGAAACCTAAATGGTTCCATTCAACAAATCACTAAAAAAGTATTTTAAATTTATATGGCTTCTTTTCCCCAGAATATTTAATGAAGTACAGGTTAGAGAAAATGTTCATGGCATTTTCTTCTTTCCATTGCTTTCTGTTTCTCTGTCGGCCCTCAGCTTTGTGTTTTATGTACCACTAGTAATTATTACCTCAGGCCTGAGCCCTAGGGTATATCACCATGTCCTGCAGCCATAGGGAGGAGGAGGAGAGAAGATCCAGCAGGCAGCAATTGTGCAGCAAGATTGATTTATTTAATTATTTTACAAACTCTTTTATAGACTTTTTTCTTCATAGTCTAATTGGACAAAATATCAGCCACCCCTTGGGGTGATTGTCTAAAATCCTAAAACATCCATTATCAAAATATTTTCCTACTATACCATAAACAAGACTTTTCAAGGTTGCAGGTGGCTTGGTTGTTTACATACTTTGCTACCTCTTCTGTGAGAGAGAAAAGTCTCTCACGGATTTAGAAAATAGCAAGAAAATCCTTGCTAGCAGCATTTTCATATCTACAAGTAATTTGTTTAATAATCTGCTGAAATGCTACATTTACCGTATTTTTGCTTAAAGGTACTCCTTACATACCAGTTTTATAACCTCTACTTCCCTAATTTGCAAGGGAATGAAATTTGTCCTGGGATTTGTTGTTTGAACAGTTTGCTAATTTAGATGGTTTGTGAATTACCATCAGAAAATGTATTGTGACATGATATTTGCACTGTGATACAAATCACCACAGAAATGGGCCACAGTTCAGAAGCTACATCTTCTTCATTATATTTGCAGTTAAAGGTAACTTTGTTTAGAAGCCACAGTTTCTACTGTACAATCAAGCGTAAGAAGAAAATAAATAAAATAACTGAAAAATGTCTGTAAAAAATCTGAATAATTTTAGATCTCCTTGTGAAAATATCTCTAGAGAACCTATCATTTCTACAGTTACTATTATATGGCATGCATCTGTGTGTATGTTTGCCTGTGGTAGTAACACTTAAGTATATGTTGCAGATACAAATGTGAGCATATTTAAGATACTGGTGATATATATTGCTGCTGGGAGGTACCAATTAAAATTTCGTGTATTGCTCGAGGTAGCAGGATGAAAAATACTGATAATGCTTTATTTTCTAATTGCTTGATGAGACTTTAGGAACTGTTTGTGACCGTAAGCCTTTTTTTAACTCACAGTCTGAATCTTTAATTTTTTTCAATTACTTAAATAACCATCTGGGAACCAACTCTGAAACAAGTAATATATGCAAATGATGAAATAACATTTTAAATAGGAAGTTATAAACTGTTTTGACTCTGGGTAGGATCTAAGCAAACATTAAAGTCTGTAGGGACTCCCCCTCTGAGAGGTTTTTTTGATTTTTACAAGGCTTGACCCTATGCTGCTAGCTCTGTGTCTGTCGTTCCTCCACTGGTAGAAGCGTGGAGAGTCCTTATAAGTTCTTTGGGAGGAATGGAATGAAGGTGAATTGTACTTTCAAAACTGGACTTTATTTCTCAGCAATTTAGAAATCCCACTTCATAACAATGAGAGAGAATTGTGGTGAACAACTGGAAATAAAAGAGGATAATTTTTAGGTTTAAAAGGATGAAGAAAAATAATTGTCACAGTTGAAGGGAGCTTCTAACCAAACTACACAAAGTGAAAATAAAGATAACTCCAAACACTTGCAGGCCTGTGTCTCAGACATTGACATTGACACTGGGTAACCAAAAGATTACAAATTACGTAGTTCTACTCAGTATTTTAAAGATCACAGTAGGACTCTTGGGAATATTTCTTCCATAATGCTGATGTGGATGGGTCAGAAAAAATGGAGATTGGGCAGAAGAAGGAAAAGTCAGAATGGCCTGGTGGTTTCAACACTGTCCTTTGTGGAATCCCCAGAATTAAGGTGCTAGGACAAGGACTGATGAGAGCCACAATCAGTGCAAAACCCTCTTCAATAGCTCTGCCTGGTGTTCCGTTCTCTGCTGCTGCTTCTGCAATTAACTTTGGTTTTTCTACTGGCACTGATTCTCCACTAGCTCCCTTCAAATTAAAGAAACTGTGACACTCAGTTGAACCTGAGATGTAGGAATTGTTTGCTTAACTATGTGTTGAGATAGTCACAGTTTGAAGAGGTATAATTTTGTTGGAGCAGTGCACAAAGTATACCCATCCCCCCAAAAGAGGGTGGAAAAAGGTTCTTTTCTAAAGTATAAATAACCAATAGTAGTTGCTTATTGCTCTGACTACTGGCTGAGAAGAAGGAGAAGAAAAAAAATCCATCTTTAAAATACCAATAACAATGGTTAAAGTTGGCCCATTTTAATAGATAATATTGTCTTGGATACTTCCCACACTCCTTTTTCAGGAAAGAGAACACTAATGGAATTTAACTCCTCAGCAGTTTGTTCAGCTTAGAAGATTCATCTTTCAGACACTTTCCACGGTTTTGAGCAAAACAGGTGTAAAGAAAAAATCCTCATTTATTTTTGTTCTTTTATTCCCATTATATCAATTTTCCACAAGATCTTTATATTGTCCTCCATGATGTTTAGAGTTCACTATACTTATTCATATTGATTTTCAGTAAAATTTCCTATCTGCTACAGTGATGCATATTTTAGCCTTTATTAGGTCTTTTAGCATTTATCCTTGGACACATCCTCAGTAGTTTCCTTTGATGAAGTGCTCTGTGATACTGAAAGAACTGACAGATCTCCTGAATGAAAACAAAGGCAGACAGCTGTTACTTAATGTAAAGGATTCCCCTCTTCTAAGAGTTTCTTTGTTTCATTATAATAAGGAATTAAAATAATGTTTCTCTTTGGTCATTTTGACTTGCCATGAATAGTATTATAATAATACAATTTATTACAAGAACAAACACATATAGGTTTTGAAATGATTCCTAATCTTTCTGTTTAATCTCTGCTCATTTATAGAAATATATATTTAAGTCTATGAGACTTAAAAGTCTCCAAAATTAGGAAATTGTCTAGGAAACACTTATGCACATGAATAACCATCTTTATTTGAGTAGTTTTGTTAAAATCAACACATCTAATGAAGCAACAAGTTAAGAAAGTACTGATTTTACTATTAAATTCTACATTTTCATTATGTCTTTTTTGACACCTCTTACTTGTGATCACTTCTAAATTTCTTATTTCAGTGAATGACAACAAATTATGAAAACCTAGTTAATATATTCAAACAGAAAATGACATGCAGTACTTAGATAATTTAAAGGACTATAAAGATCCCTTTCATGCTGATGCCTTTTCTTTATTTACTGCCTAATATTAAGGAAGTTTTGCACTAAATACTGTGTCAAATAACTAATATTTCAAACACTATACTTATTACTATTTTACATTATTTATACATAACCTTCACAACACTTATAAACCCATAAATAAAGTGAATCAGTAGCTAGCAGTCCTAGCAACTTGGAAACAAGTCTAGGAAATACTTGTTATTTTCAAGTAATATCACACATTGATGTAGCAGTATTTCTAGAAATTACCTGCTCATCAGCATCCATGTAAATTCAAAATTATTGTAGGGTGGTGTCATCCTACAGGTATTTCTGAAAGATGATCATTTCCATTTAGCTTAAATAGAAACTTTATTAAAACACCCATCTTTACCTCTTCTGCTTTTAATTTAACACCTCTAGTATTACCTTAAATATTCTCAACTTTTCATAGGATTTGTATAATTCATGAATATGGAATACATAGAATGAAGAAAACCTGTATAATTTTAAAGCCATGTACCTTTTACTGCATTTCATTTACTGTATAGCAATTTACCATTGCAAATCCTCGAAATGTTCCACAGCAGATGAACTCAGATGCAAATATTTCTATTACCATTCGACATTAAGGTGGAAAGAGCACTTTTTACTCTGAAACACTTGTTTTACTAAACATTTGTGTGTTTTCTGTGACACTGAATTTGCCTGAAGTTGTCAGTAACTGTTCTTTGATCTGGTATGTGCCTGTGGAGAGCAAGAAGCTGAACCCATGTTATTTTCACCGACTTGGTTGCTGACGAGTCCTGTGCAGCACTACCTTTGTGTTTCACCAGAACAGCTCAAAGTAAACATGATCTCTGCAGACCAAGGGTTGACATGAGATTCTCTTAAGCTTTCTTAACCCTAAGCAAAGGGGCTGAGTAGTTTCAGAAGGAGACGAGGCCATCTCACCTGTGAGAGTTATGAGTCATCTGTCTAATGACTTACAACATAAGGAAGTTGAGGCTGGATGGCCTATGGCCATCTGTGATAGTTCTGTATGAATCCTTTAGCAAATTCTAGATAAATAAAACTAATCACAAGCTGGTAGGGGAAGTGCACAGACACTCAGAAAGAAGGTATATGCCCTTCACTTTCACAAAATGACATAAAATGTTAGCCAGAAATGACAAAATATTAATGACAAAGAGGTTCTTTGGTTTCTGTTCATACAGATAGCTGTTACCTCAAATTCCAAAGAAGTTTAGGTTCTGCCACGCTGAATGAAGGGACCAGCCCACCACATTCAATACTGTTATTCAGGGAAACACCAAGCTGATGGAGAGACCATCTGAGTGTCCCCATTTGTGTTCATTTGATTGGACTCCCAGACTAGGATTGAAAACCTTTATGCAGTTGCAGGCTAGCAAAGCTGCAATATGACTTGGCTGGTAACCAAGCCTAGTTAACAGAACTGCTTTATCTTCCCCTGGGAGGATCATGAGGAGCAGGGATAAATAGACTAAGCTAGTCAAAGAAAAAAGCATTCCCATTTAACTTCCCAGTGCTCTTGAAATATGTGCTTTGTTTCCTGTTTCTTTTTTTTTTTTTAATATGTTGAAAAGGGTTTGTATTAACTGAAAAAATAACTTCAGTGTATTTGATGGCTTTAGTAACCTACACTTATTCTTGAAACTCAAAAAGTTTTTGGGGAACAATTTTTCTTGGTTGCATCATTGAGTTTTGTAGAAATGGTTTCATAATTCGCTCCTTGACTAGTTAAGATATAGCCACATGAATATAGTCACTGATATATCCACATGAATAAAAAAAAAAAAAACAACCAAATTTGACTTATTGTTAAAATGAAAGCAAGTTGTGGTTTCCTTTCTATTTTCCTTTCTGTTTTGCTGAATTTTAAATAGATAAAGGTCCAAAATAGAGAATTGACTCATTTTCCATTCAAAATGTCAAAAATATTTCTGCATTTTGAATCCAGTGAAATCTTCCTAGTGATATATGAAACATAAGCTCTGGTGCTGAGAATTGCAGTAGGAAGGGACATAATATATCAGAAAAGAGCTTTATGTCAAACTTAACTGTAGTATGACTACTCAAAAACTATAGGCTGTGCAGGCACTTATTTTGCAACTAAGTGAATAGTGAAAGATTACCTATAATCACTTGAAGGTTCAGATTAAAATGTTGAATGTTTGATAGGAAAGGCACATTTCTTAAGGTTTATTAATGTTTGAGGAATGAAAAAACACACTGAGAAACTGTCTTACTTGGATTTGGGTTCCAGCCAAAGCACAGAACTTTTCTTTCAAGCTTGATTAAACATTTACAAGTACCCCTTAAGTTTTTAGAATTAAATAGGGATAAAGTTTAAGTTCTACTGTTCATTTGGACAAGTGCATTTCACTCACAGTTGGAGTGCAGCTGTTCTACAACATATTTACACTTTTAAATTGAAGTATCCCTTCCAGATACTACATAGGGGAAACTCTTGGATTTGGTAATTGACTCTGGTCAGTGTTTCTGCATGACTGGGTGCTTGTGTAGAGCTTTAAATTTCAAGTGAAAGGTGTAATGAAAAAACGTTTAGCATCTAAATGGTGGTCAGCATTATCATATTTTATTTGCTCCCCACCACGCAAGAGAAAAAAACCCAAACCAACCATCATCAACAACAAAAAACCAAACCCAAGCATGAACGACAACAAACAAAACACTGAACTGCACCACCATGAATGTTCTACCTTTATAATTGTGTTCAGACTCGAAGTTTGAAAAAATAACTGGACAAAACCAATTTGATTTGGGATCGTGTATGTGCATATCTTTTTTTGCCTGCAACTGCTTATTCGTTCAGCCTAAAAGCTGATGTTTATTCATTTCTTTCTAAGTTGATGTTTATACATTTCTTTCTACATCTATAGTGTTAGAAGAAATTTTACTACTGGCTACCAATGTAAGAAATGCTGATTTCACCACATCTCTCTTCCTGTTGAACATCAAGGGCAGAGATGGTCTCTGTCTGGTCACACAAAAGCTGTTGTTTTTATCATGATGACAAGTCTTCTTAAGGTCCTAAATACCTCTAGTTAAAAGCAAAGAATAATTTTAAAAAATGTTTCCATGCCAAATACATTTAGAGCTGTAAAATATTAGTTATTAGTACCATCTTGATTTTAGTTTCATATTTAAACCATTATTTTATGGGGTTTTTTTTCTTTGGTGCCTATGGGGTCATTTATTGATGTATTTTTGGATATCACTATGCAGACACTGCAGTCAGCTGTTTATGCAGAAGACCTTTTGTGGGGTTAGGGAGGCCAGGAGAAAGAGATATTTAAGCAAAGAATATTTTCCTTTTTTGTGTCACATTGGTTCTCTCAAGACTGCTTAGCTAAGGAGAGCAAAATGCCTAGACATAGTATTAATTGCCAAAACAGATTAGCCTTGGATATCAATTTGCATATTCAACCTTAATGTACTCTCAATTGAAGTCTAATTAAAAAGATACCTTGTGAAAAGCATGACAGTGTAATTAAATAAGTTAACCAAGTTTCATTTTTAACGAAATATACTGCACTAAACAGAAAACCATGCACCATCAAATTTTAATGTATATAGTGAAGCCAGATAAGAGACACTGATATTTGTGGTTTATTTTGTACCTTAAGATTTAGCTGCTCAAATAACTTCTTTATTCCTGGGAAACTCTTACTATTTAGCTTTGCGACAATAATGCTGAAAGAAAGATGCATTTCATTTTGGTTTTGTACAATCTGAAAGTTGGAGTAATATGTATGATTTTGTCTGAGGCTGATATGATCAAATAAATGTGCTGTGGGAGCAGAAAGTGGCAAATACAGTTCTAAAGTAATGGTTGCAATTCCAATAAGTGACCCCAGGAGTTAAGTGTAGTGCTTTGGGAAGCTGTTCTGGACAAGGAAAGACAACTCAGAGTATAGAATTTTCTAATCAAAATAATTATTTGTACTCAATAAATGTAAGAGTCTGTGAAATTTTTATATAACTTAAATTGGTCTAATCCATACCAACTGAGAAAATGGTCTTTTACTTTGCAATAAAAATTTCTAGCTGATCTGAATAATTCATAAATTTAAATCTCATTTTCAAAAATAAATTAAATGAAAGCTTAATTAATCTTTGCTTTCCATATATTTCAAGCTCTAAATACATTTGATTTTTCTTACACATTCATGACTAAATTACCAGTACAACTCTTCTTTAAAAAAAATTTAGTATTATTGGTCTTTTCTTTGATATAGTTTGTTCTCTTAGAGGTTGTTTGTTTCGTGGTTCTGAGTTTGATTAAGAAAGGAAGGGCCTGCCCGACCTGTTACCTGTATTCTAGAACATTTTATCCATCTGAATAACCTGGCAGTGCTTCTTCAACACTCTTAGTACATCTAAATACACAACAGTCAGAGCTGTGGCATTAAACTGTTGCATCAAGTTCACTTATTGATCTCTTCTTGTTGTTGCTCTTCCCACAGCTAATTACACCTTGTGTGATTTTGAGACTGACCTTTGTGGATGGAAGCCACTGAGCAAAGGTGATGCTGACTGGAACATAAAGAAAGAACAGGCTCCCCTTGACAGAAAACTCCCTGGCAGAGGTCATACAAATAATATGGGCCATGGTGACACTTCTTTTTTTATTATTTTTCTCCTTCTGTCATGAAAATTCCTACTTGTAAATGGTCACAGACTGATAAAAACTGGTTTGAAATGGGTGCCACAAATAACACGGGTAATGTGTTACAGAAAGCCGGTCTGTTGGAGATGCTCTTTCCTAGCTGTGATCTAGTTATCATGTCTTTGTAACCTCTATTTTTAGCTGGCACAATCAGTGAGGTATGAGACTTAATGCAGTTTTTTTGAGATACCTGCCTTTGAACAGACAGCTAACTTTGTGCATAACCATTGTTTACCCAATATTCACATAGGGGCCATTCTTGGAAGCATTGTATACAAATAGCTTTTGAAGATTGCAGTTAAATTAATCCATATTGTCTGGGAAAAATAGAGTGAGTATAATTTCCTTTAAATAGTCGTCCTTCCTTTAGCCTATATTTGCCATACAATGCATTCAGCTGGAAAATAATTTTATTCCAGAAGAGGGCTATTAAAAATATTTTTCCAAAGTGAAATATCTTATAGCACACTGCATAAAAATAAAACTGGCAAGCATGTTTATCATTGTCAAATAATACTGGCAAGTATTCTGTGACTTTAATCTTATTAAAATGTATCTATTGCACTGCTTCCAGTGGAGATAAAATTACTTTAAAATCTGTGTAACACCTCAGAACCCCTTTAATTCAGATTTAATTAAATGTATATTATCTTCAGCCAGAGCTCTACACTTCTCTTCCATGTTCATGTTAAAGAAATGTGACATGTTAAGTGTTCCGCCTCAGGCATTCAAAGGTATAGGAACTGCAGGATTAAAATTCACCTGAGCAAACAGCAGTGGGTGCAAGTATGTGTGCGTGCTATAGAATGATTCTAACTGAGCAGTCATTTGTTCCACCGTTCCTCATGTGATGAAACACATCGAAGTTGCTACTCACTTTTCTCAGCAGCTGTTTGATATTTCATTTAAAGTTGTCTCTGTGAGTGGCACTGGATCTGCATTACTGCATTTTATGTAAACACTACGGTGTTACAGGTTCCAAACTCTCAAAGCTCCAGAGGGGTGCACTTATCTGCCTGTGTCTTTCTCTGCTCCAGGTGCTGGTGAGATCTGAGGGGTAACGTGGTCAGAATGAAGGCTGCTGGCAGTCTAAGTAGCATGTTAAAATCACCCATAAGGAACTATGCGGTGCTTCACTGAAGCTGCTTTGACACCTGAATTATTACAAGTTTGGTTCAGTGTTGCTGCAGGTTAAAGCCTCAAGCAGATTTGGAGGTTACCATGCCCCACCTCACAAGTCCAGTAATGTTGCATTCCCCATATGAGTTAGCTGAAAAGGTATTTCTGAGGTGGTTTTGTACCCATCTATCATAGTGCCTGGTACAGCCACGACTTTCTCTGGAATCCTAGAGTCTGAGCAACTTTTTGCCAACATTAAACCACGATCCTTCAGGTTGCAAAAGTTCCTTTTAGTACCACAGAGTGCTCATCTCTCTCCTCTCCTGGGGAGGGCAGCAGTAAATTTTGATTAATGAAGATCTTAGCAAGGCTACTGTAGAGCCTCAGCTGCAAATTAAAAGAGGGTCCTTTGAAGTACCCTTGCATTCCAATGAGGGGAGCTTCCCTCGTGCTGCAGAGTGCAGCATTCCTGTTTGTACAGGGAGCTGGAATGGTCCCCTCTTTGTGCCAACCTTGCTAAAGCGGTGCCATTATTCATGTGGGGCTGGACCTAACCCTCGGCTTCATTACGTATCCATGGGAAATAAATGGCTAAGGAGTATGACTGCAGCAGCACAATAGCTGATTTTCCAAGATGTAAGGCAATATGTGTAATATCAATGCTCAAAAAAGACTGAGCCTTTAGTGTTGTTTTGCATAGACTTTCATGAAAAAGTCTCAGTATTCAGCAAAGGCATCACTGACGGCATTCAAAATATGCTGCTTTAGGGCCCCTTGAAAATGTTTATCCTTCCCTACCTTTGTCTGAAGCACATCTGCTGTAGTTCAAATCCAAACGCAGTGCATTTGCCAGAGTTCAGATTAGATCTTTAATTAAGCTTTCATCCCCACTAGCACAGACAACAATGTCAAGTCTGTGGACCCCATGAGAAAATATAGCTTATTCCATTGGCTCCTGTGGTCTGCAACATTGTTAGCATGCTTAAAAGTGGCTGGGCTGTGCTGAGAGTGAATATTGTACCCTAAAGGAACTAATTTCAGGTTTAAATTTGTTTGAAACATTATTTAAGCCAATTAAAATGTGTCCTTTAGGGATCTTGGCTGAGCTCTCTGTTGTTTGATCTCCAGGGTGCTCTGTGTTGCAGCTCCTCAGCTCTCCCCAGTCCATGCAGAGAGTGGATGGGCAATTTGTGAAGGTGATGGTTAATAGTTTGTAGTGCTTTGAGGCTGGAGATCTTAAGGTTTTTGCTTGAAGAGAGCAGATAAAAAATGCTTCCAGCAGGTCTGCACAGTAATGCTCTCAGAGAAACAACATCTGAACTCCCTTTGAGGGGCTCCGTAGTCACTTCCTTGGGTCTAGGTGCTTGCAGGCACCATGACAGGGTAGTCTTAGTAGTCTTAGCTGCCCAAATAGCCTTCTTTCCTTCTCCCTCTCTCCTTGTGTTTGGTATCAGTCATGATAGTTTTACGAGAGGGAAGGGCCAGGAGCATTTAGCAATTCTGTTTTGTCTTTGCCCACACAGACACTGGTTGTCACAGCCTGTTACAACACCCTCCTCATTATCCACAGAGACTGAACTGATAGCAAAGCAGTTTAGATTGTTCTGATCTGTGAATAAGCTTTATGTGTCTCATGAAGCATATAGTTACCTCTCTGACGTACCTATTTGCCATTGGAGAATGACATATTTCTCATACTTTAAAAAATTTTGTTTATAGGAACATTCATTTACTTCAGTGGATCACATCAGATGAACACAAAGATGGCCATGTGTCATCTGGAAAGCCCTTTCCTTGTCAAGCTGTCCCCTGGGCTCACCTGCTGCCAGGTAACCGCTTGATATTAACATTAAATATGTACATCAAATATGTAAATATGTACAGCAACTATTCACTACAAGAAAACATTCACAGCTGTACTTCTATTTGTCCTTTTGGCCCCTAAATAAAATTAATAGATACTGTACAGTTTTATAAATTTTTTTCCTCTTTCCTGAGGCATTTTTGTTTCCTATTCTATAACTTTTCAAAGCTTATGCCATATTGGGGAGAAGTTGTGTAGTTGTTATATGGGTTTTTTTCTGATACTGTATAATCTCCTGATTTAAAAAGCAGAGAAAAGAAAAGGAAAAGACAGAGAAAGCTTGCCAAAATAATTTTTTTTTTTCAGTGGAAAAAAGAGGCTTTAGAGAAACAAAATAAAATCTAGACTGGTTGCTTAATTTTTCAGACTCAGTGTAGAACAGAAACTGTTAATTCCACTTAAGAAAACTTTTTTCAAAAATAAAAATGTCAGAAAAGAAGGAACTGCACTTAGAAGGCCCAAGAAGTAGCGGAATTTTATTCCACAGGATCTAGGCTTCTTAGGTTATATCTCATCTAAGGGACCAGAAACAAGTGCTAGCTTAGCTAAATCTGTTTTACTTGAAACTGTAGCTCACTTGGGACTGCACGCATCAGTGAGTTACCACATCTCAGCTGAATAGCTACAACTTACAGCTGAGGACTGGAAGGCTCTGAAACAATTCAAGAACAGTGCCTTGCTGTCATTTAAGGTACTCTCACAGTTCTTAATCTTCATGTGACTTCTTAGTGTTATAAAACATTAGAAATAAAACAGATGCAGGATAAACTCGAGCAGAATGCTGCCGCAGGGAACTCAGAAGGCCTGAACCATCCCATCGAAGGCCTGGGACACCCAACAGCCTTTGTAATCACAGTGCATTTGTTTAGACAGTTTCATCTCTCTTTTGTTGACTTTGATGCTGAGTAGGTAAGTACCTTTCAGATTCAGGTTAGTTTATCTTAGAAACCCTTAAGACAAACTGGGCAGCACTGATATGTGAATCAATGAATTATTCTGGTAAGATCTATTGCAGAGTTTGGTCTGCATTCAAAATAAACATGAATGCAGTGGGGATGAACTATTTTTCTCTACTTCAAAGTCAGAAAAGAAACATTTTTTGTCATAAGTATGCATGTATTGAATGAATTTAAAATTCTCAGATTCAACAAAAGCTAGAGCAAGTTCTTACCTAGCTGTACATGTCTGTCAGGAGAGTGTTTCTGAAGATTGGAAGCCTGGCTTTCTGCCACATTTTCCCTGCAGACTTTTATTCTGGGAAGGAGCAAGGAGTCGCAGTTGCTCATTAAGATGTGTTATGTTCTCTGCCTATAAATGTGAGATGATGCCCTCTGTTGGATGTCCCACTGAGAGGATAAAAGTATCCACATAAATAGATCTATGTTCATTATTAGCTTTACAAGTTCTTTAGCTCCAGTTGTTAAAAAAAAAAAATTGAGTTGAAGGATAACAAATTTATATTGTGCCTTTCTGGTTAATTGAAGTTTAGAAGTAACTTCTTTCTGCAGCTTCTTTTAGCTGGGTCTTTTTGTAGATGTAAGCTAAGAAACATCTTCATTAAGCTCAAGGTTTTGGAGTTGTGGAAGCAAATTTCTAGTCCCAGCTCTCTGTTTACAACTCTTTAATGAACACAGTAGTCATTGTATAGTAGAACGTGTAGACATAGAGAAGGAGACTAACACTATTTCTTACTTAATGAAAGCATAAATTTGTTTGAAAAGCTGTTTGATAGACAAAAGCCATCTAAATTGTTTAAAGTTCTTCAAACAGCTCATTTTGGAAAGTGTTTGTATAGTGCTGCTTTCTACTTCTTAAGTTTTTTGCTGGGGGAATGAAAGTTGCATGAAAGTATTTCAATTTATTAATAAACAAGATTATTTTATATAAGACATGATTTTCATAAGTGGAGGTAAAAAGAAACATTGAGAGACTGAGTCTACCAGACATGAAGCCAAAAGATATTAAAAAAGTAGCACTGTCTTTTAACAGGAATATTTCTGAATGACTGATCCAGCTCTCGTTTTACCTTCATGAAGACTCAAATATTATCAATATCAAGGCTTTTGCAGGGAACTAAAGATACTGCAGTTGAAGAAATTTTAGTCTTTCACTATGTAGACAAGCAGAAAGGACTCAGGGGAAAAGAAAAAAAATTCGTCTTTGAAAATCTTATTTCTTCCCCTCAGTTATGAGCTGAATTTTTGTCTGGGAATTATTAAAAAAAAAAAAAATATATATATATCTATATATCTATATATAGCAGACTTACTCTGTGTTGCAGGGGAGTGAACTGTGATTCCCACTCTTTTCTGATCTTTTCTGCCCCACAAGCAGCCTCATCCACCTACAGTTATTGTTTTTTCCTCCCATATATTGGTCAATCTTCTTGTTTCAGGAGATGAATAGATTATTTTAAAAATCTGTCTTCAGATCATATTCATTTATGTTGATTGTGGAAATAAAAGATCGTAAGGTTTCTTTCATATGAGAACCTCAATGATTGCACTTCTGAAATTAACACACCTATGAAACTGTCATATATTCAGCATTTGTAAAGAAAAAATATTTGCGAAGTTTCGTAATGCTTACTAAGATAAAGAAGTTAGGGGAAGGTGTATCATTCAGTCTGCATAAGTTGATAGATACAAGCTCAAAGTAAATTGTAAAAGTAAGCTTTACTTTTAAATATGGTTTTGTCTTTAGGCATGATACTGCTCCTCAACTTGCTGTAATTTCAAACATCCCCATCTTTTATGCCAAGCCTGTGTTTAGACCTGTCATGTCATTCTTTGTTATAATGTACATATATTACTTGGTACTGAATTTCTTGCAGATTGATTATATCATTTTTTAAAGCTTTTCATTAAAAACTCTTTCAACAGGTAAGATTTTGGTACTGGTTATCTCAGGATTCCCAGCTTTCTGTCTTTAGGAGAACTGCATTAAATGGAAGTTTGGAAAAATTACGTGACATTTCAGGATTGCCTGAGATGAATTGGACAAAAGTGAATATACCTGTGGAAAGTGCAGCTGAGGAATTGCCTTTTCAGGTAATTAGAAATCACATTTACATTGCTTTCAAGAAGATATTTTACTTTGGCCTTTAGAATTAATTTACTTTTAATGATGAAATATATAAAAAGAGAATCTCTATTCTTTAATGCTCATATGAAAAAAGAATTTAATTTAGCTTTTTACATAGGTGCAAATATTAAAGAGCATAGCCATTGTGTCAGTATTCTATACATTAGAATAACTTTTTATAACAAACATCAAGGGGCCCTAAAGATTATTTAGTTCCAAGCCTCATTGGCAGGGACACCTTTCACTTGACCAGGTTGCTCAGAGCTCCATCCAGCCTGGTCTTGAAAACCTCCAGGGGTGGGGCATCCACAACTTCTCTGGGCAACCTGTTCCAGGTGTCTCAAAGTGTAGGATTTCTTCCTAATATCCAATCTGAGCCTACTCTTTTTAAGTTTGAATCCATTCCCCTTGTTCTGTTACTACGTGACCTTGTAAATAGCCCCTCTCCATCTCTCTTGTAGGCTCCCTTATGATACTGAGGGCTGCAATTAGGTCGTTCCGGAGCCTTCTCATTTTGGGGCTGAACAAACCCAGTTCTCCCAGCCTTCCCTCATAGGAGAGATGCTGCATCCCTCTGATCAACTTGGTGGCCTCTTTTGCACTCACTCCAATGCATGCTGGACACCCCAGAGCTGGGCACAATACTCTGCATGGGGTCCCGCAAGGGCAGATTAGAGGGGCAGAATCCCCTCCCTTGCCCTGCTGCCCACACTGCTTTTGATGCAGCCCAGGCTTTCTGGGCTGTGAATGCACATGGCCGGGTCATGTCCAGCCTCTCATCCCCCAGTACCCCCAGGTCCTTCTGGGCAGGGCTGTTCCACATCCCTTCATTCCCCAGCCTGGATGGATACTGGGCATTACCCCAGCCCAGGTGCAGCAACTTGCACTTGGTCTTGTTGAACCTCATGCGATTCCTATGGGCCAGCCACTTCTCAAGCTTGTCCAGGTCCCTCTGAATAGCATCCTGTCCTTCAGGTGTGTCAACTGCACCCTCAGCTTGCTGTCACTGGCAGACTTGCTGAGGGTGCACTCAATCACACTATGTCATTAATGAAGATATTAAGTAACACTGGTCCAAATACAGATTCCTGGGGGACACCTCTGGTCTCTGATGTTCATGGGGACTCTGAGCCATTGACCACTACCCTCTGGATGTGAGAAATTCTTCCTCATGCAAACAATTCTTTATCCCCTGAACAGTTCATCCATTAAATCAACCTCTTTCCAATCTAGAGAGAAGGATGTCGTGGGGGCCATGTCAAAGGCTTTACAGAAGTCCAGATATGGGACAGCCATAGCCCTTCACTGATGCAGTCACTTCAGCACAGAAGGCCACTGGGTTGGGCGGGCAGGAAGGACTTGCCCTTGGTGAAGTCATGCTGGCTGTCTCGAGTCACCCCCTCTCCTCCGCGTGCTTTAGCATAACTTATAGGAGGATCTGTTCCATGATCTTCCCAGGCACAGAGGTGAGGCTGACAGTGCAGGAACTTCAATTTGCAATCTGTCCCTACATTTACTGTACCACATTGCTAACTTCAGCAGGTATAGTATACATGGACACAATTAACAGTGTTGTAAATCATCATATTTGGTAACCATGAATAGCTAATTTAAAAAGATATGTAATTTTTATCTGTTCCAGCAGGAAGATGATTCATGCAACAGTGATGACTTTTACCAGTTTGATTGAAGCTAGGTCATCTCAGTTGCATAACTTTCCCTAGGTAAATGCAGTTACAGCTTTGACAGCTGAGGAGCAGATTTCTGACCTGATCAAATCTCAGTTGTAGTTTCTCCTGGATCATGTTCAGAGTTGGTTGTAGGCACAATTTAGTTCCTGTGCAGATGTCATAAATTAAAAAGGAATATATAAATGTGTGTGTGTGTGTGTGTGTGTATTTGTGTCTTTTTATCAATTCACCTTTAAAGAATTACTTATTTTTCTGTCTTTACAGATTGTTTTGCAAGGTACTATTCTAACAACACATGCTGCTGTTGCTATTGATGATATCGGTATATCAGAAGAATGTGTAGTTGTGAATAGATCACTTCCAGGAATCAGCCAGGAAAGTGAAGGCAAGTTTCATGGTTTTCAATACATTTTCCCCAATTTCTGCTACATATATCTGTGATTTCTTGACTAACTTGAAGATACCTTTAACAAAGTAGAGGATAATCTGAGAAAAAGTCCATATGCTGTAATCTGTCATCTCCCTGTAAGTGTTCCATGCTGCGTTGGTTGGGTCTTTGACTCTGCCTATGACAGACTAGATGATCTTTAAGGCTCTTCCCAATCCAAACCATTCTATGGTTCTATAATAAAGGTTTTCATCCTTGTGTTATACACTAGCTGTTATGGGAAGTTTGCACTAATTCTGCAAAGTGAGCTCTCGTGGGAATTTCCTGATACTACTTACTATGTAGTACCTGCTCACATTCACATTTGGAGGCAGAAGCAAAGCATCCTGTATTTTCCACTAAAGAGCAAATTCTGCTGCTTTACTTTTAGGGCAAGAGGCTTGTCCCATCATTACTGCTAAATATCTGACATATAAGGAATGCCCACCAAACTTGTCCTTGTACTCACACTCTGTAGTTTTGAAGTGCCAATGGATGGAAATATAAACCAACGAAACCTTCTGTCAGACTGCTGGTTCTGGTCCTCTTGATGCTACCAGCTGCTTTTCAAAAATGGCATGGGCACATATGCAGTCAGGGGTAATGTTGATAAGTTGTAGCCATCAGGTATCTGGATTTAATCCTGAAAAATTTAAAAGCATAATAGAGAACTTAAGTGTTGTGTTTTTAAGGCTTTTATGATCCCTATATACAGTTGGGTTGAAGTATTTAGAGAAACATTAATTTGCTTTCATTATTTTCCCTCCAACTGCCTCATTTACCCATTAATCACAAAGATATTGTTCTTAGAATGGAGGTTTTTTTAAAAAAATTCCTGTCTGGATAGAAATATGAGTATTTATAAAATTTAGTTTAAATGAAAGAAATGAAAAGCTGCACATCATTCCTCTCACTTACTTTCCAGAAATCTACTGAAGAAAAACCAGCAGACCCTGGCTTTTTTGTTGCCACATTAATTGAAATTTGGGATGTTCTCTAATGTGTAGGTTGTGGTGCAAGGCAGTAGTGGTGCAGCACCCAGCCTGGGCTTCTTGCAGCTTTCATTGTGACCTGAGCACAGAGATAGCACAGCTACAGCAGGAAGGTTTGGTGAAAAACCTGCTTCTGGCTCCAGGGGAAAGAGCAGGGAGCCGTACCAGCCTCTCATCTCTGAACAGGAGCCCAGCTCTGTAACCCTAAGGTGTATTGGATAAATTTTCACAAAATATTTGAATATTGTGGAGGGTAAGATATAGTTTAAGACCGTCAGACACTGAGATCAGCTGTGTTTCTTACCAACTGTGGTATAATCTAGCACACTGCATAGGTGGTGCTCGCTTCCTTATGCTGAACAGGTTGCTATATTAAAAGAAGATAAAAAGCACTTCTAATAATTTTATATATTTGTGGTTTTACTTACATGTCCTTTTCTGATTTTTAAGGGGAAACAGAATCTGCAGATGCTAATGCTTCATCTTTTTACTGCCCAGCGGGATCTTTCTCATGTGGCGATGGGCAGTGTATTTCATCTGACAAATTTTGTGATTTTAAGCCTGACTGCCCAAATAACCATGATGAAACCAAATGCCGTAAGTGAAAACTTTAAAATCTATGTTGTTAAGCTCCTGTGACTGGGTTTCTTTGTCCTATTTGCAATGCTTTCATGACTTCATAAATCTTGCAATTTAATTAAAAGTAAAAGCTCTTGAGAAACAGTTACTTCACTTTGATTCAGTTCCGTGATTTTTTCCCCTCTTATTTTCTGTAGCAACTACTTCCCTCTTAGCAATAAAACCAGAAGAGAAGATTTTGATTAATTATTTAGTAGAAGCTGCTGCTTAAAATATAGTATTTTATTTTGTAATCCTAATGCACTGGTCACAGACTTGCATTCAAATTTTATATTTTATATACTTACTTTTGATGTGAAGATGCCAGAGCTGTACCACAGCTGTACCACAGGCCTGGTCACAGCTATAATTTAAGCTGAGTCAGAATTTTCTGCTTGGTTGTGCTGTGACTGCTGTCAGGGCCACATGCCTGGACTTTCTCTGCATGGAAGCAAACACGTGGGAAAGTAGAGGGAAGTGGAGCATCTCAGAATCCCTCTCCACTGTACAGTCAGCAGGGAGCTCGGAACTGTTTCAGGGTTTCTAATATGTAGCTTCAAAAGTCTTTTTGATTGATTCAGTTTCCTGCTTTGCATAAGAAATCACAGTTATACTTTGCACTTTTGAAAATGAGTCTCTTGCTTTGAACTATCAACTTTGCTGTACAACTTGTGATACATTTTCAAAAGGAGTTGCCACGAGCAATATTTAATGCAAGTTTTCTTTTTAAAAATAGGACATGATGCTTTCTAGCACATTCAACACAAATGACAGAAATATTGTAGACAAGATCCTCAAATTATTTTCAGTGTCCTGTTATGCATCAAAAAATGTAAACTTCTTCAGAGATGCTAATACAGTCCAAATTCACTGTTTATATTTTATGGTTTTTACTTGGAGATTGAGAGTTGTTGCTCAGGTAAACAAAAATCTATTTGACTATTAGCAGGTAAAAGAAATATTTACAGCTTCAATTAAATTTCTCTACTATTTTAGTATTGCATTTTTCTCAGCTAGAGCATTGGTATTGAGGGTTATAAGTGTTTAGAAGGACTGGTATCCAAAATATACAGAACTTTGAGGTATAAAACTGCATTTTGTTATATTAGATAACAGTTTGCCTTGCTAAAATCAGAAATAACTATTAAATGTTCACTAAGCAGAATATCCTTCCTCTTGTGGGCCAGAGTAAAGAAAATTCTGATATTACTGTATCACAGTTGAGGTTGGAAGGGATATCTGAAGATCACTAAGTGGTTAAAAACTACTCTGCTCAAAGCAGGGCCACCGGAGCAGAATGCCCAGAGCTTGACAGAGTTAGGTTCTGAATATCTATGAGGATGGAGACTACCCAGCCAGTCAGGACACCCTGTTCCAGTGTTTGATCACCCTTACAGAAAAAAAGTGCCTGTTGCCCCTTCTCATTTCACTGGACACTACTGAGAAGAGTTTTTACTTCTTTACTCCCTCCCTGCCAATGTTACTCATATTAAAACTCTTGTAACACTCCAACATTTTTTTAATTTACTTTATGTTTTTTCTACTTTACTTATGCTTACACACCTTATCAGCATTGGGTTATGATAGATTGGATTGCTCTCCCATTACCCTTTTTAAATTCAGGTACTGGGTATTTTTCTCTGACAAAATAATAACACTTCCAAATCAATAGTTTAATTAAATATGTTCTAAGTAGATTTAGCTGCCTGCAACTTTCACTGCACTGTGATAATGAACTGGTAGCTTTTAATCAAGAAAATTAAGATCTGCTGTTTTTTGTGGCTATTTGTATTTCCTTTTAACTATTCAGCCTGTGTTTCCATTTCAACATTACGTATTTGGGTGAAGAAAAATGTCCAGCAAGGTGTTTCACCAGTCCTAGACTGGCCTTAATTACAAGTTGCCTATCTGGCAACTGATTTTCTCTTTCTTTTTCCTCTAATTATATGACTGAAGAAACCTTTATTATACCCAAGTCTCATTTGTCAAGACAATACATTAACAATGCCATGCTAAAGGTTAAACTTTGGAACCATTATATTTATGGTGATCTTTGCTCTAAGTATATTGCTGACTTATAAATCATTGTTACTGCTGAGCTGGCTCAATGTGTGCTAGCACTACAGCTTGTAATGTGGGAAGCAGAATGCAGGTACACAAAGGGCCCTGCAAGAAGTTTGGCAAGTTGGCTGTTTCCAAGCAATAAACTTGCCTTTCAGCACATTAGTGCTGGTCTACAGCACTAGAATAGCTCTTAAAATTATTTTCAAATAGTATTTCATCATCTTCTTGCTTATGTAGTGCACCATTACTTTCTATATTTTCTTTGCATATTCCTGCACTTGGATGCAAGCATTTCATATTTCTCAGACACTTTTCCTTATTTCCAAACTTGGCTAAACATAGATTTTTGATCATTTCACCTTTTCCAGCTACATCGTTTCTTTCATCAATATTAACATTTTTTTCCACAGTGTTCCATCTAATAGTGATTTTATGCACCTTAACCTTGTTAATGCTTTTCTCTTTGTATGAGAACCAGGCAGGGATATTACATGGGCTTAAAATGTCTTTCGAAATATGTTTCATTTAAATCTTATAACCTTAAATTCCAGTAAGATGATTTACTTAAGTGCTCAGGTCCACTAAGTCCACCAAATAAGCAAGGTCTCCATCCAATTTTCTTATCTCTCAATATCAATCCTTGAGACATCTCTTGATTTTCACTTCCACTCAAAGGAGTACCTTTTTTTCTGTCAGGCCTGAAAGAATTCAGTTGAAGATTAACACTTCTGGGACTGCCAAAATGTTTTCTTTCTTGAGTGTTGCTACCGTTGACTATTGTATCACAGATGAAGAATTTACTATGGTCATAAAGCTTTTATACTTGACTTCCATGCATTAAAGCAGAAGAGAGAAGTGACAGCCTTTTTCAAACTGCAGATTCATAGCAGTGACCTAACATACCTATCACATTGTGTGCTTGTGCTCTGGAAGATGAATGTGCAGCGTGAGTTCTATGGTCTACATCCTATGCATTTGGTGGAGTCTAAATGTTCACTTTTGCACCCTAAGAATTATGTTGATAGAATAGGAATAAGATCAGGTTGGAAAGCAATCTGGTAACAAATGTGTTCTTGATATTCTGTCTGACCTTTATTAATTTCTCCCTTATGATCTGTCTTTTGTGTCTGTTAATTTTTTTTTTGCTGTCTACATATTGTGTGGATTATCAGGAATAATTATATGGGTTTCTATATAAAATAAACACAAAATAATTTACATTTATATAAAATAATTTACATTTATATAAAATACAGCATATTTTCACAGGTTTATCCATGGTCACATGCTTTGAGGTGCTCCAACATGACCTCGTGCACAGTCACTGATGTTTCGAGGTATACCCGTTGCAGCACTGACTTACCCACAGCCATAGATACTTTGAGGTGTACTTTCTCCAGCACAGACTTACCCTTCAGAGTTACACCTGCTGCCACACAGACATAACCATGGCCACAGGTGCTTCAAGATGTACCTGCTCTGGCACGGGCTTATTCTCGACCACAGACACTCCGGAGTACCCCAATCTCACATGGCCTCATCCACAGGTCACAGTCCCTTTGACTCAAGTCCGCACTGGAGTTCCAGCCTGTTCCTCCCAGTACAGCAGCAGCAATGGCCTGGCCAACTGCCAGCAGGCACATCACCTGTGTTGTTATCAAAACACTCCCAGGCACAGTAGAGTAAGGTGACAGGCAGTGCAGCAAGCAGTGAAAGCAAGAGGCAGCCACTAATGAGCACTAGGCTCTAATAAATAGTCAGGAAAGCAGGCCCCATGGCAAGCACAGGAGTGTGCCAATTAATATCTAGAAATCAATAAAAGCTGTAAATTTGATCCAACACATTCCAATCAAACTTGTCACTGTCTCAAACCCTTTGAGGCACATGTGCCAGAAAGGACTGCTGTGGCTGAACCTCATCTGGCAGCTCAGCCCCACATAGCTGCTCACTTACTCTCCTGGTGGGATGGGGGAGAGAATCAGATGAGTAAAAGTGAGAAAACTCATGGGTTGAGATGAAGACAGCTTAATAGGGAAAGCAAAAGCCATGCACACAAGCAAAGCAAAACAAGGAATTCATTCACTGCTCCCTATGGGCAGGCAGGTGTTCAGCCATCCCTGGGGGAACTGGGCCCCATTACACATTATGGTGACTTGGGATGGTCAACACCACCACTTGGAACATCCCCCACTAGTCTGTCGCTGAGCATGACACCATATGATGTAGTCTATCCCTTTGTTCAGTTGGGGTCAGCTGTCCTGCCTGTGTCTCTTCCCAACTTTTTGTGTATTCCCAACCTCCTTGCTGGTGAGGCAATGTGAGGAGCAGGAAAGGCCTTGTCTCTATATAAACACTGCTCAGCAATAATTAAAATATCCCTAAATCCAGCACAAATCCAAAATACAGCCCTTTAGCAGCTACCATGAAGAAAATTAACTACACGTCAGCCCAAACCAGCACACATATACACACAGTATTGTTTTGTATTTATGTCTAAATGAAAGATGCATTTAATAGTTATTATTTCTATGGTGTACAATTTAGGGCAGCACAAGCATGTTAAGGCTAGCCTTAAATTAAGTAATTCATAAACTGGACGTAATCTATATATTTGTACAGAGTTTTATGTACCTGAATTTGAGTTAGAAGGCAAGCAAAGAGAAGGATGCTCATGTTCGTTCTTAAAAACTACTTTTGTAGCATAATTGTTTAAAGATAAATATTATTTGGTCTCTAATGGCTACCTTCATAAAAGTAATAAAAAATCTCCTCAGTGTTATAAGAAATATTCCCCATATTTTCCATTACTAATCTTGGCAAAACATAAAACTTCTGCTGTAGTTATATAGTAACTCTTTCTAAATCTACTTTTTAGAGTCAAATCTTGCATACCAAAATGGCTGTCTCATATGCTTGCTACTCCATTTCAGCCAGACAAATCAGTAATTTTTGAAGGTGAGACCAGAAACAACAGCCAGATCAGAAAGATGGGCTTAAGTCCAAGGAGTAAAAATATTACCAGCTTGTAAATTGAAGATGCCTAATACTGGAAGTGCCTAGATAACTGCATAAGAATCAGTTTATGGAAGTTAAATGGGGAAGGGATGGGACTAAAATCCCATCTGCAGAGAAAGGACAACATCTTTGACAGTGGAGGAGAAATGGCTGCAAAAGCTGCATTGCTTGAGCTTGCTGGTGTAGGAGAGAAGTAACCATGGCACTGGAGGGAGCCAGGGCAGGAGGGACCCAGGCTGCTCTGGGAGAAAGACTGAGACCAGCTGATTAAAGTGCCTCTGATACAGTGTCAGGAGAGAAACAATAATGGAAGATTAAATGCCTCAGAAGAGAGAATAAAAAAAGGAGAGAATGGGAATGAGGAACGCGGACGTGGAGCAGTGATGTTTTGGGAGGGGTTGGTATAAAATGTGGCCATGAAGTGACAAAGAACTGAGACTGCTTGAGAGGACCTGGAGCAGGGAGCTGCTTGTGGAAATGAGATAAGAGAGTGAGGATTTCCAGTTTTCCAGTGATTCTAGGACTGAGATAAGGGGTCACAGAAGAGCAGTTGTGTAGTAGGTAAAACAGGAAGTAAGCTGTGGAACAGAAGAGCGTTGAGGAAAGGCCGAGGGCATTTTTCTGACAGAGACCCCACACACTTTCAGAATTTCTATAGAACGCAGAAGTCTTAAGTCTAACTTGTCTACTTCTTTCAGCAAATACCTATGTAGTATTTTTTGGCCAAAACCTATGTCTCATTGCATAGTTACTCTTATTTGGTTTCCAGCAAATTATTCAGTGTGATGACAAATATTGGATGAGCTTCAGTGGCAGAGAAAAGAGGGTGAATAACAAGAAGACCTGAATAGGGACTATGGGATCTTATTTTTGTGTAATTCAGTAAAAACAGGAGCTTCCCCTTCAGTTTCATAGAATATTTTTAGAATTTTATTTTCCTCCTGTAAAAGTCTCAGTGTTTGTAAGTCCTGCAGCTGAGTTAGGAGACACGTAGTACCATTGTTGTTAAAAATGTTGGTGCGCAGTGAAATCACTAGAATTATTTATAACAAAAACCCTTTACTCTGCATATTTTGCCTTCCTTACATGCAAAGCTATTTCTCATTTCACAAGTGATATACACCTCTGTGTTATGTATAAGTCATGTCTGTCTAATACTAAAAAGCCCACATGACTGAAATCAAAAAGAGGTCTGTTGCAATTCCATGGCGATTGAAATGGATTTCCCAACAGAATTTAGCGAAATAAAATGTTCTGGAGTGCTTTGTTCCCCTAGCTATCTGTAGAGCAGACTACTATACCTACTTGTTTTAAACTTTTAAGTGTGGATTTTTTGGTTTTGGTTATTTTGTTGGGGTTTTTTTTGGCAGGGGGAGGTGGTAGTGGTGGTTATTTTTTTCAAAATTGTACCGGTTAATATTTGGAGATTAAAAGTGAGGGAAGGGGAAGCTCTGCCTTGGATTTTGTAAAGATCAAACTTGTTTGATCTTCAAGTAGTGACTTGTTTTTTGTCTTTTGTTTGTTTGTTTGTTCCAGTTAGCATTACTTCTTGCTGATGAACTTTTGCATTAATTTTTAACTGGCCTCTATTCAGTTTGTCACTGTAAAAATTAGGCCAATGCATCTACAAAGTACGGTGTTATTTGAGTGAGCGTATATAATGAAATTAGTAAATAGTAGCTGGGATAGAAAACGTAAAAATGGGAAGAAAGATTTGTGTTTCAGTGTGTTTGTATTATAAAGAGGGTTAAAATAGTTTAAGATGACTGTGTGTAGAGTTAAACTGGTTCCTAGAACTGATGATAGTTTTATTTTTGCCATCTAGCAATAAGTTCCTAAATTTATCTTAAATTGTGGATTAAAAATTAGTGTAATGTTTATTGACATATTGGACCCTTTAGAAATAGTTTTTAAGTAAAAGAAAATATTATAAGCCAGTAATAATGATGATATCTCTTCACCTGGATTTTTTAATTTATGATGCATTCTGTATAAATTTACACAAGCTGAAAGACAAGGAGATATTTTGGGGGTTATAGAGATTTATGAACTTCCATTCTTGAAGAAATGTTAATATCTTAAACACTTGTTTTTAAAATACTGTTTTGAGCAGGACTGTTTATTAAATTCCTATTAGGTGTCACTCCGCTAACAGAGAAACTGCACATCTGATTTGCGGAGGCGTTTGAATAAAGCTCCTCAAAACAGAAAAGGCAAAAGCGCTTTGCATAAGAACCCAAAATCAGGAAGAAATCTAAGGTTTTGTGACAACAAGTCAGCTCAGAGAAAATTGAATCTGTTGAAGATGTAAAGGCAGCTTTCTCAAAGCATCAACAAAGCCAACCACTCTCAAATGCTATGCTCACAGTATCACTGATTCCTTCTTGATTAGTGAGGGAGCTTGTTAAAAAAGATACTAAAAGGGGCAGCAAGGAAAAATGTATCCAAACAGGTGGCATGGATACCACTAGAAGTTAAAAAGCATCAAACAAATGGTTGATGTATTTTCTAAATGAAAAATATAGAAAAGATGACGAATTTTGGTAGGTTAAATGTAAAAACACAGTAAGGATGACAAAAGAAGTTTAAGAAACACTAGCAATAAATTAATCAGCATGTGAAGAGAAGACAGCCTGGCAGAGCCCATAGGCTCATGTGATGATTAGAGTATAAAGACAGCATGTAAGAAAATAAAAGAAAATAGGACAAAAGCAAAAACAAAAGTCTTAGGATAGAAAGCAGATTAGTTTGTATGAGTTCACTGTGAGAGAAAGTACAAAAGTACCCAAGCAAAAGCCTTTTTTTCTGAATAATCTGTCTGAAATGGAAGTGCCAGTCGAAGAAGTTATGGGACAAGACAATTAGAAAATTGAAGTGTTATCAAGCATCAAGATCCAAGTGTGTTTCACCCAGGCTCTACCAGTTTGCTCTATTCTTGTATTCTTGTATTTTCCCTAGGTGTTAAATAGTTGGTTTGAGATTTAGTTGAAGGTTTCAGGGTTATTTTATCTTAGTGTACTCATCCATGCTTAAGCTAAATGGTCTGGTGCATCCTTTCTTTTGTGTTTTGTCTGTGTTACAAGTTACAGATGCAAGAAGTCTGGGCTCAGACTTAACAGTTTTATCTTGTTTACTTGCCTCATTTGGTGTAACCATCTGTGTCCAAGGTCTGTCATATTCTTTGTTGCTGTTCTCTGGGGAATATGTGATGGTTTCTTCTATCGAGTAAAAAGCAAATCAAAAATAGCTCTCCATATTCCTTTTTCATTATGTTCTCTCTGGAGATTTTCAGTCATTTCTCTCATGCCTAGGTCCTTGAATATTTGCAGATATATTTTGTCTTCCTTTTATTCTATCAAAACATTCTGTCAAAAAACTCCTTCCTTCTGTTTTTTAGTCACATTTGATTTGCATCACTTTATCATTGGCATTTCTGACCCACATACACCATATGTAGAGCAAACTTATATTTTCTTTGATCTCTTAAACATTATTTGTCCTTCCACACTTGTGGAATGTTTTTTGTTTTAAGCTAACTGTGGATTTTTAAGTGCTTTGCTTAATAATTCACAAAACCTTCTCTTTTTAGAAGCTATAGCTACCAATATAACTAAGACGCCTCATTAGTAATTTTTCATTCTTTCTAAAAAATTATACATAACTTAGTGTAACATAGTTTCTAAAGAGAAAAGCAAAACAAAACAAAATCAAGCACAACAAATTAAAAAACCTCCCATAATTTCCATAAATAAACACTGATGTAATCTTATTCCCCATGAGACTTCATATGATTCTGATATGTGCATATTCTACATACCATTTTATGACCATAGCATAATATGACCACTGAAAGCTGTGATAAGAATTATAAAATAATGGCAGAATTCTGACAGTCATACCTGAATATTTGCTTTATTTATTCTAGGTATATGACTAATAAATTATTACTTAAAATCTTTAAATAATTCTCTTAATGTTTTCCATTTAGTTACATTTACAGGAATAAAAATATGATTTTGTGATTTAATGAAGATTTTTTATAAAATGCAGGAGAGGAAAACCTGATATAAAGAAGAAATTCTTTACTGTGGAAGTGGTGAGCCACTGGAACAACTTGACCAGAAAAGCTGTGAATAGCCCATCCCTGGAAGTGTTCAAGGGCAGGTTGGATGGGACTCTGAGCAGCCAGGTCTAGTGGGAGCTGTCCCTGCCCATGGCAGCAGGGTTGGAACTAGAAGATCTTTAAGGTCCTTTCCAACCCAGATCATTCCATGATTCTATGTTTCTTCATTGTAACATAATCAATATTATTCAGTTTACATTCATTCATAAATGACACCCTTCCACTCCTTTATTTTTCCTTTATTTTCTAAAATATTGCTGCTCTTTTAATTGAAGAATTGAAGAATGCAGCTGATTGCAGCTTTTCAGATCTTTTTCACTTCAGTAGTTTGTGTTTCAGGGATTACAAATATCACAGTACCTCACTAATGCCTGATATTTAACTTTATTCCAATTATGAATAGAAGAAGGATTTTTTTATCATTAGCATACTTGCTGGCATTTAGGAAAAAGGGGATTTAATTTCTGTCTCCAACAAAAAAAAATCTTGCAGAAGGTTTGTTGCTGCTTTGCATGCCCAATGTTCTTGCTCCATACCAGGAGGACTGTGAGGTCTTTTGTCAGCACCTCCTTGCCTGCTTTGAGTGCTTTGGCAGAAGCAGCCTAAGAGAGAAGGAGGTGTTTCGCTGAATGCAGTGCACATAGCGATGGCTTGGTTGTTCCTCTGTGGCTGCTCTTTTACTCAGCTGTTCCTAAGCAAATACCTCATGTCTGGTATGAAGCCACTCTGCTTCTCCATGCCCCTTTCCTGGACTTATTTCTAGAATATTGGTGACATATTAGAAACATTTTATTTGCTCTTCATACTGCAAAGCTCGTTTAGTAATGTTTGGTATAGAAATGAAATGTCTCATTCTTTATTCCAGCTGCTGTATGTGACTTTGAAAGAGAGAGCTGTGGCTGGATTGAAACTGTAAATGCAGATGAATTTGACTGGGTAAGAAGTTCCAGCAGTGCTCTTCCACCCGCATTTCAGAAGCAAGCCCCTCCATGGGATCACACCTATAACAAACCTGAAGGTAAGACAAGCCAGGCCTAGAAACAGAGAAGTGGAATAGATAAAACATCTCTTAAAACAGATTTTAAGTGGAGGCCATGAATGCTTTAAAAACCTTTAGAAACCCTTTATTTCTTCAGCCTAAAAAGTTGTTTTCTGTTTTAACAGGTCATTTTATGTTCATTCTGAAGAACAGCAGCAGCATTTCACAAATAGCTCGGCTACGAAGCCCAAAGTTCAGGCAAACTGGATCAAATTGCACACTGTCCTTTTGGTAAGGAATAATTTACGTTTAAAATTCCTGGATCATCTCACATTGTTTCTCTTGGACTGAAATTGAAGTTATAGTCTGAAATAGATACATCTTTCTCTGAAGAATTTATTTAATTTTATTCTGTCAGCATAGAGTCTTCATTGTGAACAATATGCAGATATAACATGAAGCACTTGGAGAATAAAACAGAAACATGACATGACTTTGTTTTCAGGCTCTGAGCAAAATTACAGTAAATGATTGTGCCTGCATATATGTGGGCAACTACCACAGTCTTTTTCCTAACAATTCTTTAGTTAAGTAAATTTAAATATGTGGATTTTTTTCGAGAAAAAGAAAGCATTGAAAAATCTAGTAGGTCCTTGAGTCACTTACAGTATCCAAAAGTAGATGTCATCATTTTTAATTAAAAGTCCCAGTGCGATAACTGGTTCTTTGCTTTCCCTTCTCTTTTTTATATACACAGAAAAAAACCCGAAAACAAAACAAATATAAAAACAAAACCAAAAAAAAAAACAAACCAACCAAACAAAAAACCCCCAAAAACACACACAACAAAAAATCAACCATCAAACCCAAACAAACATCTTCAGTAATTGTCTTCTCAGTGTTTGTGCAAACTTGTCAAAGATGGACAAAAAAAATATAACTGTGATAATTTGTTTACTATGGCCAAATTGGTGCTACTGTTTAATTAAAGATTTGGCCTGACCTTGGTGTTATTAAGTGCAGTTTGTCTCAGTGAGATCATATACATCTGCCATAGGAAGTGGAATTGTCTTTTTATCTGAGATTCATGACTTGAAGTTGGACATTACAAGTTGTTGGTTGTATATCTGCTTCTGCTTCCAGTTTTGTTGTACAATTGCCAACCTAAGTATTTAATAGCTTTAAATGTTGGAGAAGGCAACATGTTAACAATAACTAACATAGATAGAAGGCATGCTTATGCATTCGGTAAGTGTTCTGGTTTTCCTTCTTGAAACTTTACAATTATGTACTGAATTACATTTATAAAAAGACATTACACACCTGAGTGAGCAGTGTTGCTTAATATGAAAGGAAATGTGTCTCTTCAGTTATGAGTTTCAATTTAATGAAGTATACTTCTTCTCTCAAAATTTTCAATTCTTGAAACGAGGCCTAGACTGATAGCAGTCTATCCTACCATCATTCAGAAAATGGATGGAATTACGGGCACTGAGGACTTCCTATGTATCACAGAGATACAACAGAAAAGGTATTGGTCATTGTAACTGATGTCCATTTTCATCACTTGTCTGCTTAACATTCTTATTTTTATCATTTTAGGTATTACAATTACGGACAGTCAGTTGGGGCAGCAGAGCTGCAATTGATTGTGGATGGGCTGAAACAGCCTACTGTCCTTTGGAGGACGTATTACAATGAGGGAAATCAATGGTTGAAGGCAGTCATTCAGCTTGGACGCCTTCCACATCCTTTCCAATTTTCACTTGATAAAATCAGTCTGGGTTTTTATGAGGGTGTCTCAGCCATTGATGATATTAGATTTGAAAACTGTGCTCTCCCGCCTCCAGCATTAAATTGTGAAGGTCCAAATCACTTCTGGTGCAGAGACACAAAAGCGTGTATTGACAGTTTATTGGTCTGTGATCTTGTGGATGACTGTGGGGATGGATCGGATGAAGACAGCTGTAGTAAGTACTTTCCACTATTGCTTACTTATGCCACACAAAAATTGACTTTCCAATTCATCCCTGGACAGAAAGAGTGCAGAATTGCTACAGCCAGTAATGATTCCACTGAATACAGTTAGTGATGAAACAGAATGATAATTTTAAACTTAAATGCATATGATGAGCTACAACTGAGGGTAAACGGAATTCAATCTCCTTTATCCAAAACAATTCTATTTCTTTAACTTGGGTAAAACACGACCATTCATTACAAGTTTATTTTAAAAGAGAGGATTTAAAGTCTGACAGTTGTTTTGGGTCAACGTGATATCTTTGATTTTACTGACAGAAGTACAGCAAAAGGTGTACTGATGGACTGAGAGGAGTGTATGTCCTGCCTCTTCTTAGTACCTATACTCTACCTATCAAATAATATGTTAAAATATCTATGCCAAAGATAGGAGTCATGTTGGACATATTTGTCCACCCCAAAGAAAGAACTTGAAAGTACTGAGGAAAGCTTTGACATTCACCTTGAGTGCTGAAGGGTGCTGTTGATGGTTTTTCCCCTGAAGCATGCATTCTTCAATTTTAAGAACTCAAGAACATTAATATAAAATAAAATTAACTAGCATTTGCTTTATCACTTCCTGAGGTAACTAAATTATGCAAATCACAATCAGTTTGAGAAACAGGGGGCACCTTACATGCTTGAGGTGATATCTATCTACAGTAATATTTGCTGAATATCAACTGCTCTAAATTTAAAAGAAAGTGAAGGCTTTCCATCTTGTCTTAGTTTTTCTGCTTGTGGAATGTTTATCCTCTTTATAACCCATTTTGAGGTCTACAATAAGATTTGAGATGAAGTTTTAAACATCATTAAATGCAACAGCTCAATTAAAAAAAATTGTTATAATCTCAGTTACTGCTTATGAAAAGCAGATGCAAAGTTGGAATGCAAGTTCACGACCTCTGACACATTTTATTGTTTAATATTAGAAGTAATCAATATATTTTGCCTTCGTGTCAAATTAAAAAAGCGCAGTTCTGTTATAAACTCTTTGATTTAGCCTTGATAAAGCTATCGTGTTAATATTATTGAGGATAATAAAGACCTAGACCACAACGTGTTTTTAGGACTACATCTCACATGCAAAAATACATTAGATCACTTATCACACATACCTACAAGACAGTATGGTGTGGTTTATTTCATCTAATTAACCTCTGTTGATCTGTTCACTTTCAGTTAAAGAACTTTACAGTCTTTAATTTTAATAGTACATAAAAATTAATAACATGGATAATTTTTTCACAGTTCTGTTTATTCAGTAAATTAAGTACAATTTGACAGATATATATTGAAAGATAATATTGAAAATAATTTTTTTATGTACAGACAAGTGTACATATATCCTTCAGAGGGGAATGTCTTCAAGGAGAAGTAGATATGCATTTTTTCTATACATTAGAAATAAATTTTTGTAAGGATAAAAAAAGTATGTTAAATCACTATCCCCTTTTGATACTGTTTTTTTATTTTTGACGGTCTGTTCTGTTTACATTTCAGACCCTGACCTACAGTGTAACTTTGAGAATGGGCTGTGCAATTGGGAGCAGGATGTAGAGGATGACTTTGACTGGATCAGAATCCAGGGTCCAACCCCCACAGTTAATACAGGCCCATTAAAGGATCACACGACAGGCACAGCCAGAGGACACTACCTTTACCTGGAATCCTCTGAGCCACGCCAATTCCAAGATAAAGCAGTTTTGCTTAGTCCTCTTTTCAACCCTTCTGGCAATGGAACCTGTGTTTTCCGCTTTCATTATCATATGTTTGGAAAAGAAGTTTATAAGCTGTCAGTCTTCCAAAGAACTGTGAGTAATACTAAGGGATGGCTGTTGTGGTACAAGTTTGGAAATCAAGAAAACAGATGGATCAGACAGACACTCTTCATCAGCAGTTCTAAGCCATTTCAGGTATGATCCGTCTAGGTTGTGAAGTGCTTATTTGCTGCATCGTAAAACACTGAGAGTATATAAATGACCACACAATCTCAAAGCTATTTGTAACTGTCTGATCAAACTATTGTCCAATCAAACAATTTAAAATTGTTTGTCGGGTTTTTTGAGGAAATATGTGAAATATTTTTGTTCCTGTTGTTACATTAACTTTTCCCCCTAAACTGCTTAATTTTAATGTTTTGAATATGTGTTATTTAAAATAGATACTGGTTTTATTTTTCAAGGATTTGGTGAAAAAATCTTATCCAAATCTACTGCAAAACAGCTTGATTCATTAATGTAAAGACTGTTCAAAAGAATATTCTCTGCTCTGCCTTACTTTTCAAGAGTTACAAATTAACCTTTAATTATATAATGCCAGTAAATACATCAATTCAAAATATTTGGCTGCTGGCTTAGACTAAGAGTCAAAAATCATTTGGAGAAAGATAGGATTATAATAAGTTACAGCTATAAATATTGACTTATTTTCTCATCTTTTAAATATTGTATCTATTATTTATCTTTCACTGTGTGTGATCTGTTTGTTCCAGTGGGATATTCTGCTGGGTTATTAGAGGAGACATTAGTTCGCTTGATTGTCAACTGGTCATAAAATTAACACCCCCCTCTCCCTCCCACCATATTATAAAAAGAAACATCTTCCACCTTCCTTTTAAATCTGATATAGTGCAATATTTTCTTTAGATTGTTCATGTTTATTTCCCAAAACACTATTTTTAAGTACAGAGAAGTTTTCTCCTCTTTGGAGGAAAAGGCATTAATATTACTGTGGATGCAAAGAGGCACCTGGAAGGAGAGTGTTCATTTTCTGTCAAGATATTTTGTAGAAATATGAAGGCATATAAACATAATGCTATCGAAGCCTCCTTCCCCCCCTTCCCTTAGCTCCCCTTCCCCTTCCCCTTCCCCTTCCCCTTCCCCTTCCCCTTCGCCTTCCT